>NC_068364.1:60744107-61119061 GCF_020536995.1 Dreissena polymorpha | reverse complement strand
TATTTCCAAAATATCATTTTATTTACAATCTTTCTTTTTCCAAAACATCATTTTATTTACAATGTTTCTTTTCCTTAAACATAATTTTATTTACAATCTTTCTTTTTCCCAAACATCATTTCATTTACAATCTTTCTATTTCCAAAATATCATTTTATTTACAATCTTTCTTTTTTCAATACATCATTTTTTTTACAATCTTTCTTTTTCTGAAAAAACATCATTTTATTTACAAACTTTCTTTTGCTGAAACATCATTATTTAAAATGTATCTTCATAAATCAAAATTATTTTAGTTTGTTAGTGTTTTCCATATTGAAATTGTTAAATTGCAGTAGAGTTTTCTCTTTATTATACACACCTGTTCTAGTTTAAGATGTACATGTTATAATGTTTCATCTGCATAGACAACAGATACTTCACAGAAAAATTGTTTTTAATTTGTTTAACTTCTTTAAAAAGGTACATATTCAATGTGATTAACCCATTTATGCCTAGCATCTGGAAAAAAGGCCTTGGCAAACAGTGTAGACACAGATGAGACGCCGCATAATGCGGCGTCTCATCTGGGTCTGCGCTGTTTGCTTAAAGGAATTTCTGTAAGAAATATTCTAAATATAGAAATAAATATACTAGACATCCATAATTTTGGAAATAAATTGATCCAATTTAGAAGGATGTGAGAGTCCACAAGGCATAAATGGGTTAAAATCTATGTTTCAATTTAAGCCCTACTCACCTCTCCAAAAGGAATGATGTGAGGCATCTTGAGTAGAATGAACATGGCAGTCTTCTTGCCTTTATCCAGGTCAACCAAGAAACTACTCGCCTTCACTTCTCTTATATAGCAGAAAAAAGAAACTAGGTATCAAAAATAAATTATAGGTGTAGTAAAAACATTTTTTTAGTTTGCTTTAAAACTATTTCAAGCATTGTCTAATGCACAAAGTAATGTGAAACCCATATGTCGCGTCTCATCAGGATCCAAACTGTTTGCTATTCTGATAGTATTCTTTGAAAATTGAAGAAAATGCTAATTTTAGAAATTCAACAGACAACATTTTAGCAGACGACAAATTTCCCAGCATGCAAAGGGCAAAGGCAAATGACCTAAACCATACTTTCTCAGAGTGAGGTTCATTTTTGTTTTAAATCATATCAACCGTATGTTCTATGTAAGTGAAACATTCAATAACAACCTCTGGAAAATAAAATGAAATTACCAATACCAAGTATTTATCTTTGCTTGAACAATATCATATACAACTATAAAGAGCCATATCTGACATGAGGACCAACAATATGACATAAAACAACTGCACATGTAAGCTGTATTTGAGAGGAAGGAAAGACCCTTAAGTCTAGCCCACATGGGCAGTTATTTTGTCTATAACAGGCAAAAATGACCGTAGATCTAGGAAACTGGACTTAATGCAAGTGCGTAAAGTGTCATCCCATATGAGTCTGTGCAATTCCCTCCAAATAATAACAGACAACACTTTCTGTCTTCACTGGACTTTCTTTAGTTGAGACCTCTTTTAAATGAAAAACTTCATAATAGCAAAAAGTGTTGTCCTTGATTAGCCTTTGTGGACTGCATATGCTAATCTGGGATGACACTTTACAGCTATGCATCAAGAATAGTTTTTCCATTGAGTACTTGATAAGCCAGTGATCAGGTGGAGTGTACGGTCGCCTGGAGTCCATCTCATAGAGAATCATGAGCAGCCCACGGGTCGCTGTGAACAACTCATTGCTGCCTGCCTCCTGTACAGCTGCAGGCAAACAACATGATACTAGGTCAATTGAAGCTATGAGTTCCACCTGTAATCGTTCACAACTTAAAAACACTACAAACTTATCAACTTAATTGATGTATCTTTTCATGTATCATGGTGATCCTTTTAGTATTTTTGACAAACTGTTGTCAGGTGACCATTCTATCCAAGTCCAATCATTAACTTCATTTTCCATTTAAATTGAACCCAGTTGTACAGATGATATGATTTTTATTAAATACTTCTTTGAATATTGCTGCAAAATGACATCTCTGTGCATGTATCTGTAAACACTTGCTGTAGAAATTCATATGAGCCGTGCTCAGTGAAAAGGGGATTAAGCGCATGTGCGTTAAGTGTCGTCCCAGATTAGCCTTTGTTGTCTGCACAGGCTTATCAGGGACGACACTCTCTGGCTAAACTGGATATTTGCAAAGAAGAGATTTTCTTTAAACAGAAAATATCATAAAAGCGAAAAGTGTCATCCCTGCTTAGCTTGTTCGGACTGCACGGGCTAATCTGGGACGACACTTTACGCACATGCATTAAACCTCTTTTTTATACGGAGCACGGCCCATATCAATTTATCTTGATTTTATTTGCAGAATATTAATATTAAATAAAGAAATCGTAAAAAAGTACAAGTTCATTTTAAACAAGAGGGTCAGGAAGATGCAATTGACAAAGTATGTAAAGATACATGGTAAACAAGTAGCCATATAGTACACAAGCACTTACGCAGGAGGGCTTGCCAGATGACTCTGAATGTGAACATGTTGAGAAACTCCCCCATCTTGATGTAGTCTGCCACCTTGAATACCTTCTGCTGCTCAAACATCTCCATCTGGTCTAGGGTGCTATACAAGCATAAGAGATTTCATAAACAGAAGTTTGCAAAATGCTCCCCCAGTAAACATCTGTACACTGCATGTTATTTTCAAGGATTTTGAAAAAATCTTTACGATTTAGTATAAACTAGTTTTTTCACACGAGTTTAACATAACAAATGCAGCTACAATGGTGGGAAAAGTAAAAATCCACATCTCATCAAAACGCACATTATACTTCTTTAAAGCCTACACAAATTGTTCTCACCAGATGTACGTGGATGCTGTCTCACAGAAGAGAATGAGGAGAGAGAAGACTGGGTGTATGGTGCTACCAGGCGCAGCACTCAGCAGGTCCAGGAAGACCTTGAGACCACAGCTGGGTCCCAGGTCACACAGGAACCGCCAAAGGCTGGGCAGCACTATCTCGTTGTAGCTCAGACCTGTATATGGTAATACAATAAACTTTCTCATATTGTCCACTAGCATAATATGAAGTTAATGTAAAACTACGAACTTTATCTTATTGTCCACTATCATAATATGAAATTTAAAGTAAAACTATGAACGTTCTCTTATTGTCCGCTATCATAATATGAAATTAAAAGTAAAACTATGAATGTTTTCTTATGGTCCACTGTCATAAACCCTAATGTCCTCAATCATTTTATGACATTAAAGTAAAACTATGAGCTTACCATCATATTCCTGTACCATTATATTAAGTTGAAGTAAGACTATAACCTGTCTCTAATTGTCTGCTGTCACAATATGAAGTTGCTCCACATCAAAATAAAACAAATGAACGAACAGATAGACAGAAAGATAAATGGTCAAAGGATTTGAGAGCTATTTCTTTCACTTTCTTTATAAACAGCAGTTAACATCATCACCAAACAAGAGATGTAGACCTTGCTGTCCCAACATAGATCTTAATTACATCAAATGATATTGTCTTAAATACATGACAAGATTTCATTTGCCAGAGATATTTTCCAAATAGTATTTTACAAATAGTAGTTCTACATAACCCTCAGAAAAATGAATAAGAAGCAACTCTAAAATCCCATTTATTTCTACAGCCATAAAGAGACAGCACGACCTCCACTTACCGCTGACAATGTCTAGCCGTAGCTGTGACAGGGTGCCAATGGCACACTGGTAGAGGGCACAAGGTAGGCATGTTGAGTGAGATATGGCAGACTCTAGTTTGATCTTGGTTGGGGCATTTTTTGAGGAGGCTTTGTCCAGAGCTTTCTTCAGGATTCCTGTGGGGAAAATTGACCCTTTTAAGTTACGAAGTGTTATGTTATCAGATAGAAAATATAATAGAAAATTAACACAGTTGAATTATAATATCATTCATATCATTATTTTGTGTCTTTTAAGAGTTAAGTTTTGAAGACAAAACTAATGCGAATGTTGCAAACTAAAATTTCACAGTAGTGGGATTAAAAGGTTTCCAGGGTCATATTAACAAGCAATCCATGTTGTCCACGCCAGTCTTTCTATGCTTTACTAGCCTTTGTCCCTGGCTGCGGCCCTCTGAGTGTCCTGACTGCGGGCGTGGTCCACGTAGTCTATCAACTCCTGGAAGAGCAGCCGCACCATCTTACTGCACCAGAGGATCTGGAGCTGCTTCACCACATATGGTAGGGCCTCATGCAAGCTGGGGCAGAAAATAACCAGCATAATATGAGAACATTCTACATCTCAATCTTAGTTGATCAAACTTATTCATCAATGAGATGGATTGTTTCATTCAGGGCTTTGTGTTCCACTTGTTTAATTAAGCTCAAGAATCTGACTTTTATATTGCATAGCACATATTCACAAAGTTTAATCACCCGCTCTGAGAGCACTTTCAAGATATTTTAAGAAAACAAATACTTGTTCTATCACAGAAATAGAATTGATACTGTCTAAAAAAGCTTGTACTTTCAGGAGAATTCAGCTTTAATCATGGAAATAGACTTGATATAAATACAGTGTTGTCTCAAAATGCCTTGTACTTTAAATAGAATTAAGCTTAAATGACTATAATACAAATAAAACTGTGCAGTGTATTTTGTGAAAATACATATACGAATCATAAATATGTTCCTCATTACATGCCTAACCCTGGTCTTTGTTCTGTGAGAACCAGTCAAGTTCCTACCCCTGGTCTGTGCTCTGTAATAACCTGCCAAGCACGTACCCCTGGCCTGTGTTCTGTGAGAACCAACCAAGCACCTACCCCTGATCTGTGTTCTGTGAGAACCAGCCAAGCTACTACCCCTGATCTGTGTTCTGTGAGAACCAGCCAAGCTACTAGCCCTGATCTGTGTTCTGTGAGAACCAGCCAAGCTACTACCCCTGATCTGTGTTCTGTGAGAACCAGCCAAGCTTCTACCCCTGGTCTGTGTTCTGTGAGAACCAACCAACCACTTATCCCTGGTCTGTGTTATGTTCGAACCAGCCAAGCACCTACCCCTGGTCTGTGTTCTGTGAGAACCAACCAAGCACCTACCCCTGGTCTGTGTTCTGTGAGAACCAAGAAGCACCTACCCCTGGTCTGTGTTTTTTGAGAACCAGCCAAGCACCTTCCCCTGGTCTTTTTTCTGTGAGAACCAGTCAAGCACCTACCCCTGGTCTGTGTTCTGTGAGAACCAACCAAGCACCTACCCATGGTCAGTGTTCTGTGAGAACCAGCCAAGCACCTACCCCTGGTCTGCGTTCTGTGAGAACCAGCCAAGCACTTATCCCTGGTCTGTGTTCTGTGAGAACCAGCCAAGCACCTACCCCTGGTCTGTGTTCTGTGAGAACCAACCAAGCACCTACCCCTGGTCTGTGTTCTGTGAGAACCAACCAATCACCTACCCCTGGTTTGTGTTCTGAGAGAACCAACCAAGCACCTAGCCCTGGTCTGTGTTCAGTGAGAACCAACCAAGCACCTACCCTTGGTATGTGTTCTGTGAGAACCAGCCAAGCACCTACTCATGGTCTGTGTTCTGTGAGAACCAACCAAGCACCTATCCCTGGTCTGTGTTTTGTGAGAACCAGCCAAGCACATACCCCCTGGTCTGTGTTCTGTGAGAACCAGCCAAGCACCTATCCCTGGTCCTTGTTCTGTGAGAACCAGCCAAGCACCTACCCCTGGTCTGTGTTCTGTGAGAACCAGCCAAGCACATACCCCTGGTCTGTGTTCTGTGAGAACCAGCCAAGCACCTATCCCTGGTCTGTGTTCTGTGAGAACCAGCCAGGCACCTATCCCTGTTCTGTGTTCTGTGAGAACCAGCCAAGCACATACCCCTGGTTTGTGTTCTGTGAGAACCAGCCAAGCACCTATCCCTGGTCTGTGTTCTGTGAGAACCAGCCAAGCACCTACCCCTGGTCTTTGTTCTGTGAGAACCAGCCAAGCACCTACCCCTGGTCTGAGTTCTGTGAGAACCAGCCAAGCACCTAGCCCTGGTCTGTGTTCTGTGAGAACCAGCCAAGCTACTACCCCAAGTCTGTGTTCTGTGAGAACCAACCAAACACTTATCCCTGGTCTGTGTTCTGTGAGAACCAGCCAAGCACCTACCCCTGGTCTGTGTTCTGTGAGAACCAACCAAGCACCTACCCCTGGTCTGTGTTCTGTGAGAACCAACCAATCACCTACCCCTGGTTTGTGTTCTGAGAGAACCAACCAAGCACCTAGCCCTGGTCTGTGTTCAGTGAGAACCAACCAAGCACCTACCCTTGGTATGTGTTCTGTGAGAACCAACCAATCACCTACCCCTGGTTTGTGTTCTGAGAGAACCAACCAAGCACCTAGCCCTGGTCTGTGTTCTGTGAGAACCAGCCAAGCTACTACCCCAAGTCTGTGTTCTGTGAGAACCAACCAAACACTTATCCCTGGTCTGTGTTCTGTGAGAACCAACCAAGCACCTACCCCTGGTCTGTGTTCTGTGAGAACAGCCAAGCACCTACTCCTGGTCTGTGTTCTGTGAGAACCAGCCAAGCACTTACCCTTGATCTGTGTTTTGTGAGAACCAGCCAAGCACTGGGTGCCAGTGGGTCAAGTTGGACTTCTTGTTCTGCACATAGTTCTTGCATTTGTCCAGCAAACGCATCGTTACACTCTGTCAACAGATATTCATACACAGTAGTCATAAGATGGTGAAATACAATTGCACAAAAATCCCAAGAAGCAATGACTGTATAATAATCGGCAGTGAGACAGATAACAAAAAGAGACTACACAAAAAGATGTAACAGACAGTGTATCCTTTGAGACGGGTGCATTGTTGTTGAAACGCTACAACAACAACAATTTCATCATATTTTAACAAGAGCTTTGTCACAGAAAAAAGCAATACCCTACTGAGTAAATATTATAAATCATTGTTTAAACCATAGCAACCACAATCTTTGTCTCACAAAGGAATAGCATGTATATTACTCATATGAACCTCTTCTCACATACCAACTTTCTGTTAGAATTCAATTACCAACATATTCAATACAAAATTGAACACACCATGAAGTTAGCTGTGTTCTCTACAAGTCCTTCCAGCTCTGAATATCCCAGCTGTATCATGTTTGCTTGAAGCATAAAGCAGAATAAAAGAGAGCATGCTATAAGAAATGAACAGGGACAATTTTATTTCATAATTTAAAAATTTGACTGAATTGCTTAGCACAAAACTTTACAATAAGGTCACTGTCATTATTTAAAAAAAAACAGATTAAATACTTAATTGTAAATACATCATACACCATTTTTATGTTGTTTTCAGAAAAACATTAAACATTAACTTTATGTTTTGAGCACAAATAGTCAATCAAATATAGAATAATTGCCAATTGGACAATTATTAACTTTAAGTACAACTAGAGCTTTGTCACAGACATGACGTATACCCCCACATGCTGAATTGACACAGAATATTTTGCATGCTGTCTTCACAAAAAAAGAGAAGCTAATTTATGGCGATTTTTAAGAATTATTATGCCATTATCATTTATGGCCATTTTTGACCTTTGAATTCAAAGTGTGACCTTGACCTTGGAGATATCGACATAATTTTTTCGTGCAACATACCGTCCAATGATGGTGAACAAATGATTTTAAAATCTCTCAATGAACAACATAGATATTGCCTGGACAAGCACATTTATGGCCTTTTTTGACCTTTGAACTCAATGTGTGACCTTGACCTTGAAGATATCAACGTTATTCTTTCGAGTGACACACCATCCAATGATGGTGAACAAATGTGCCAAATGATTGAAAAAATCTCACAATGAATGACATATTTATGGCCCAGACATTAGCTCATTTATGGCCATTTTTTACCTTTGAGCTCAAAGTGTCACCTTTACCTTGGAGATATCGACCTAATTCTTTCGCGCGACAAACAGTCCAATGATAGTGAACAAATGTGCCAAATGATTTTAAAATCTCACAATGAACGACATAGTTATGGCCCGGACAAGCTCATGTATGGCCATTTTTTACCTTTGAACTCAAAGTGTGACCTTGACCTTGGAGATATCGACGTTATTTTTTTGCGCGACACACCGTCCAATGATGGTAAACAAATCTGCCAAATGATTTTAAAATCTCACAATAAAATGACTAAGTTATGGCTCGGACAAGCTCATTTATGGCCATTTTTGACCTTTAAACTCAAAGTGTGACCTTGACCTTTGAGATATCAACGTAATTCTTTCACACAACACACCATCCAATGATGGTGAACAATTGTGCCGAATGATTTTAAAATCTCACAATGAACAACTTAGTTATGGCCCGGACAAGCTTTCGGGACAGACTGACCGACAAAGTGACTCCTATATAGCCCCCATTACCATTGGTAATGGGGGTATAAATATTGAATATAATATTACAAGTTTTAAAATAAGTAAAAATGCAGTCTCCTCAATCTATATGAAAATGTATGAATGCAACAGTAATTTTCCAACACATCAAGAAAAATAGTTTAAAACAAGCGATGTGTTTGTGGAACACTATGTCTCAATATATTTGACCTTAGACCTTGAATGATGATCTTGACCTTTCACCACTCAAAATGTGCAGCTCCATGAGATACACATCCATGCCAAATATCAAGTTGCTATCTTTAATATTGCAAAAGGGTACATTAAATGAACGATTTTGACCCATATATTTGACCTTTGACCTTGAGGGATGACCTTTCACCACTCAAAATGGCAGCTCCATGAGATACACATGCATGCCAAATATGAAGTTGCTATCATCAATATTGCAAAAGTTCTGGCAAATGTTTAAGTTTGCACAAACAAACAAACAAACAAACAAACAAACAAACAAACAAACAAACAAACAAAGCAACAGACAGGGCAAAAACAACATGTCCCCCACTATAGTGGTGGGGGACATAAAAATCACAATTTAAATAGAAGTGCCACTTCCCATACCCAGCAAGCACAATGCATAGTTGCCCTCGAGGGAATTGAAGATGATCCTGGTACTCTGCTCGTTAGAGAGGAGGTCCAGAGACCTCTTGAAGATCCGGTTTGTGATCAACAGGGTCAGGCACTGTAATCATACATGGAAACAGGACAACCAGTTACATCTCTATAGAACCCTTCCTTAGCTAACAACTACAATATAAACAAGCGGGCCTGAAAGGCCCAAATTCGCTCACCTGAGATAACAAGATATTATTGGGACAAATCTACTGACCAAATTTCATAAAGATCGGAAAATAAATGTGGCCTCTAGAGTGTTAACAAGGTTTTACTATAGCCATATAAGGAAAAATGCCCCGACCATGGCAGCCATGTTTTTCAACCAGCTGGCATCATTTTTGAACTCTTCCAAGATATTATCGGGATGAATCTTCTGACCAAATTTCATGAAGATTGGACAATAAATGTGGCCTCTAGAGTGTTAACAAGGTTTTACAAAAGCCATATATAGCATTATAAGGAAAAATGTTTTTAAAAAAACCAAAACCATTTTCAAACTCATCCAATATATCATTGGGACAAATCTTCTGACCAAGATTCATGAAGATCGGAAAATGAATGTGGCCTCTAGAGTGTTAACAAGGTTTTACTAAAGTATAAGGAAAAATGCCCCACCCCCTGGCGGCCATGTTTTTCAACCAACCATCACCATTTTCGAACTTGTTCAAGATATTATTGGGATGAATCTTCTAACTAAGTTTTATGAAGATTGGACAATAAATATGGCCTCTAGAGTGTTAACAAGATTTTACATTAGCCAAATATAGCCATATAAGGAAAAATGACCCACCCCTTGGCAGCCATGTTTTTCAACCAAAGGTTATCATTTTCAATCTCATCCAAGATAATATATCATTGGGACAAATCTTCTGACCAAGTTTCATGAAGATAGGAAAATAATTGTGGCCTCTAGAGTGTTAACAAGGTTTTACTATAGCCATATAAGGAAAAATGCCCCGCACCCTGGCGGCCATGTTTTTCAACCAACTGGCATCATTTTCGAACTTGTCCAAGATATTATTGGGATGAATCTTCTTACCAAGTTTCATGAAGATCAGACAATAAATTTCACCTCTAGAGTGTTAACAAGATTTTACTCTAGCCATATATAGCCAGGAAAAATGCCCCGCCTCTTGGCAGCCATGTTTTTCAAGCAAATGTATCCATTTTCAAACTCATCCAAGATATTATTGAGACCAACCTTCAGACAAAATTTCATGAAGATTGGACAATAAATGTGGCTTTTACAGAGTTAACAAGGAAAATGTTGACACCGCACAACGGACAACATATGACGCACGACAGACAACGGACAAAAGGCAATCACAAAAGCTCAAACGCTAAAAATATTGTTTAAACATTTTATCATGATTGTAAACAGAACTTGCATGCATTCAAGTGGTTAAGTATTGAAACAATTTACAGATAAAAAACTGTTATTATTTCAGAAAATTTAAAATTGGAAAAAATTGACCACTTTATTCTTGATGTGACCAAATCTTGTATTTTACTGCTTAAACACTATTTATCACCTGAACTCTCAATGCTAGAGTCTCAGAATCAAACATTATTTTACTATATCATTAAATGTGTTCTCAAAAATAAGATTACAATTTGCGATTGAAAATGCTAATAATATTCTTGGCAAAGTCAAAATACAACCATGTCTTTTCCTACATTTTTCACAAAACAATTATTGTAAACTTTGCAAGAACTTGTAAGAAAAAAATCATTTTACCAAGAGACTTAAGGTTGGCAGTACTTACATCTGGGGCTAGTACTTACACATGAGTACTTACATCTGGGGCTAGTACTGACACATGATGCACTAAAGCTGGCACAGAGAAGATGTTCAATACAAACAAAGTGAGCAGGTTGTCTGAAAAGTTGGCTGCCATCAGGGGCCTAGGAAATAAAAATGTGAATAATTTAGCATGTCAAGTTGCTATTGTGTTATGTTTTTTATGGATAACATGAAAACAAGAGGGCCAAGATTGCTCTTGGTTGCTCACCTGTGTAGCAAGTTACAGCAAAATTCAAACTAAAGGTTGTGACTTATAGAAACTTTTAAGGGACCACAACACAATGTCACATACCAAATATAAAAGTTGGGTGCTATTAGATTTCCAATCTAGAAATTACTGTACAATATAATTAAATGTCAAACATTTCACCCTCACAACCAATGCAGGTCCTAAATTGACCCCAGCGGAATGATGGGAACAAATGGTTTAGAGGTCCACTATATAATGTCCCATGCCAAATATTACATCCTGTGGCCTTGTGGATTCAGAGGAGATCTGTAAGTAATTTTCTATACAAGTCTTAACCCTTAACCACGTTGATACTTATTTTTACGCATTTGTAGTCCCTTAGAAAGTTAAATTTAATTAAAGACCTTTCTTACTACATTTAAGTTTAAAGGTTTCATTTCCAAACCTATGATGCCTGGGAAGTGGTAAGTTTTTACCCCAGGGGTACGATTTGTATAAAATGTGCAGACAACCAATAAACAAAATGGTACACACTACATGTATGTATTAAACCGCTGATCATTATAATAATTTCAGAGGAATTAAATATATAAATTGTTCATTAAACAAGTCTATACAAATCATATAATCACTAAGACATTACTAGTTTTAACCCAAATGGCATGATTTACACACATTTTTTGCAGAACCTCTGTCTTATGTTATATACTTAATACCTCTTTTGGTTTCAGACACCTTTTAAGTTATTTACTACATAACAAATAGGTCAAAGTAAATGTTACACATCATATACTCAGGGCTCCCTCTGGCTCAACATTTATGTTGCCAATATCTTTTTATGTCTTAATTCTAATTTTTTTCAATATTTTATGGGTGACAATGCAGAAAACTTTGTAGCCAGATGAATTATTTGGTAGCCAAACTTCCTTATTTGTAGCCAACGGCTAATTTGGCGATTGGCAGAGTAAGCCCTGCATACTAAAAATCTGGTCACTACCCTTGGATTTTGTTTTCTGACCTTTGACCTTGAAGGAGGACCTTGACCTTTCACCACTCAAAATGTGCAGCTCCATGAGATACACATGCATGCCAAATATCAAGTTGCTGTCTTCAATATTGCAAAAGTTATGGCCAATGTTAAAGTTTGACGCAAACCAACAAACAGACAGGGCAAAAACAATATGTCCCCCCCAGTATAGACTGGGGGACAACAATATGTCTCCCAGTATAGACTGGGGGACATAAAAACACACAAAACAAGAGCACCACATAACGGGTGCCACGCTCGGCTGCGAAAGCTTGTCAGAATTTTTGTATTTTTTTAGAGGTCACAGTGACCTTGACATTTGACCTAGTGACCCAATATGGGTGTGGCGTGTAGAACTCATCAAGGTGCATATACATATGAAGTTTCAAAGTTGTAGGTGGAACCACTTTGATTTTAGAGGCAATGTTAAGGTTTAAGCACGACACTGGCGAACGGCGGACGACGAGCAGGCTATGACAATAGCTCGGGTTTTCTCCGAAAACAGCCTCGCTAATAAAATAAGTACAAAATGTGATAATTGCCTCAAGGATATTGTAACAATCGCTGTTAAAGATGTTTTGGTGAAAGCCGGTTTACTCCTACTGAGTCCTCGCATCAGGAGAATCTGTAAACAAAGTCATCACCCTTAAAGACTGAGCATTCACCAGTACAAGCACACTACTATCAAATGTTCATGAGACATAAAGATAAATAATTAAATGAAAATAAAGTGCGGCTTAAAAGCTTAATTACCCTAGGTGAAATTTAATCAATACTTACCTGCTTTTCTATTCATCCCATCGTTTTTAGCTCACCTGATTGCTCATGTGAGCTTTTGTGACCGGTCTTTGTCTGTCGTCTGTCCGCCCGTCCACATTTGTTCGTAAACACTCCAGAGGCCACATTTATTTCCGATCTTCATGAAACTTGGTCAGAAGCTTCGTCCAAATGAAATCTCGGTCATGTTTGAAACTGGGTCGTTCCGGGTCAAAAACTAGGTCACATTTCATGCCCAATCTTCATGTCAAAATGTTTGTCTTAATGATATGTTGGTTGAGTTCAAAAGTGGTTCCGGTCCGTTTGAAAACATGGCCGCCAGTGGGCGGGGCAGTTTTCCTTATTTGGCTATAGAGAAACCTTGTAAACACTCTAGAAGTCACAATTTTTGCCCAATCATCATGAAAGTTGGTCAAAACATTGGTTTTATTGATTTCTCTGATGAGTTTGAAAATGGTCCAGATCCGTGAAAAAACATGGCCGCCAGTGGGCGGGGCAGTTTTTTCTATATGTATATGGTGAAAACATGTGAACACTCTAGAAGTCACATTTTTGGTCCAGTCTTCATGAAATTTTGACAGAATTTTTGTTTTCAAGATACACGAGTTAAGTTTAAAAATTGTTCCGGTCCGTTTAAAAACATGGTTGCCAGGGGGATGGGTCAGTTTTCCTTATATTTAAAAAGGCTTGTAAACAATCATGAATTAAGGTCATGTAACATGCGAGACAACTCTTCTAAATATTGCATTAAAGTTTACAGTAGTTACTCCCCTTTGACTGTTAATGTTTTCATAATAATACAGTGTAGTTGAGTGTATCATTTATGCGATAATTGTTATTCGCGGTTCGATGTTTTTTTAGCTAACCTGATTGCTCAGGTGAGCTTTTGTGAACAGTCTTTGTCTGTCGTCCGTCCGTCCATTAACATTTGTTCTTAAACATTCTAGAGGCCACATTTATTGTCCGATCTTTATGAAACTTGGTCAGAAGCTTCATCCCAATGAAATCTCGGTCGAATTCGAAACTTCCGTCGTGCCGGGTCAAAAACTAGGTCAAAAAAAAGAAAAAACTTGTAAACACTGTAGAAGTCACATTTCATGCCCAATCTTCATGTAACTTTGTCAAAATGTTTGTCTTAATGATATGTTTGTTGAGTTCAAAAGTGGTTCAGGTTCCTTGAAAAACAAAGTCGCCAGTGGGCGGGGCAGTTTTCCTTATTTGGCTATAGAGAAACCTTGTAAACACTCTGGAAGTCACAATTTTTGCCCAATCAGCATGAAAGTTGGTTAAAACATTGGTTTTATTGATTTCTCGGACAATTTCGAAAATGGTCCAGATCCGTGAAAAAACATGGCCGCCAGTTGGCGGGGCATTTTTCTCTATATGTATATAGTGAAAACATGTGAACACTCTAGAAGGCACATTTTTTGCCCAATTTTCATGAAATTTTGTCAGAACTTATGTTTCCTAGATACGTGAGTTAAGTTTGAAAATTGTTCCGGTCCGTTGAAAAACATGGTTGCCAGAGAGACGGGGCAGTTTTCCTTATATTTATATAGTAAAAAGGCTTGCAAACAATCATAAATTAAGGTCATGTAACATGTGAGACAACTCTTTTAACAAGGGCTGTTTGTAATACATGCATGCCCCCCCCCCAAAAAAAACCTATTTACACAAGGGCTGCCACTACAAGTGACAGCCCGTCAGTTGTAGTGGCAGCCCTTGTGTAAATAGGTTTTTGTCACTGTGACCTTGACCTTTGACCTAGTGACCCTAAAATCGATAGGGGTCATCTGCCAGTCATGATCAATGTACCTATGAAGTTTCATGATCCTAGGCCTATTTATTCTTGAGTTATCATCAGGAAACCAATTTACTGTTTCGAGTCACTGTGACCTTGACCTTTGACCAAGTGACCTGAAAATTAATAGGGGCCATCTGCCAGTCATGATCAATGTTCCTATAAAGTTTCATGATCGTAGGCGTAAGCATTCTTGAGTTATCATCCGGAAACCATTTTACTATTTCGAGTCACTGTGACCTTGACCTTTGACCTAGTGATCTGAAAATCAATAAGGGTCATTTGTCAGTCATGATCAATGTACCTATGAAGTTTCATGATCCTAGGCCTAAGCGTTTTTGAGTTATCATCCGGAAACCATCTGGTGGACGGACCGACATGTGCAAATCAATATACCCCCTCTTCTTCGAAAGGGGGCATAATGAATAAGCTGGATACATACATGTTTCGACTCTATCCATTACCCTATAATCCAGTATAATTGCGATTTCAATGTTCAAAACCAAAATAAGACCAGTATTGACGCTAATGTGTTTTAGAATTTTATAAACACAAAGTCCGCCATTTTACGCAACCGCATAAATGCAAAGTGATTTGTTTGGATGGGATCATTCCCATGTAACATGCGTTTATCAGGTGACACGATGTGCGAGCATCAGCACTGTTCATATTTGGTTATAACAACCAATCAATCAGTGACTTCAATTAAATGTATTATTAGTAAATTTACGTAATTTTTTCTAAAGATTCAATGGGCATCTTGTGCATGGATTCCGATGCATTTTTTTTTCATTCTAAATTACTAAAATTACTGAGTTGCCCGTCTATATTTAGTTACGGCACATGGCCTGATTTAACAGGCATGCTTTTCATGCATGGAACTTCTCAGCAACAATTTCGTGCTCTTTTTAAAACACACATTTTACATGGCATAGTGAATGGTGCATATGCATACAAAGGGACTAAATAATATAATCACGTGGCTGTAGACAAATTGTGTAATTCAGTTCTATAAATGGACATGATGAAATATACTTGTACTGAAATTAAATTGTTTCCGCATAAAATTTGTAATGGTAAATGTTTTCACAACTTATTCGCCATAAGTTATTAAATGCTCCCCATTTGCATTAAACTTGAATTACTTCTCATAAGTAACAATTATTGGTTAAGAACTTGTTTACGGTAAAAAGGTGTGATGAGGATGCCCAATACCGTCTTTCATGCACTGTTTACTTACAGATGGATATTACGTAAACTGTATAAATGATGTCTTTTAAATTAATCTGCGATAAACAATTACTTCAAGAGTTAGACTGACGTCAAATAGAAACAAGAGAGTGCCAAGCAATATGGTCCCGTACCGGTGAAACTCCACCATTGTCAGATTTTTAAAATATATTTGTTGCCATAGTAACCATAATTATTGACGTTGGAACAAATTGAAATGACATGCATAATCTCCATATTGCCATCTATTCATATTTTAAGTTTCATGAAAAAATATGAAGAACATTTAAAGTTATCGCAGGATCCAGAAAAGTGTGACGGACAGACTGACAGACAGACAGACAGACAGACAGACAGACAGACAGACAGACAGACAGACAGACAGACAGACAGACAGACAGACAGACAGACAGACAGACAGACTGAGCGCAAACCATAAGTCCCCTCCGGTTTCACAGGTAGGGGACAATAATGATAGCCAGTCTTTGTCCATCCCCAATGGGTCAATAAACATTGGTGCCAGGGGGGTGGGGCAGTTTTTCTTATGTGACTATATAGAGAAACCTTACGATCGAACACTATGGACGTCACATATTTTGCCTAATCATTGTGAAACTTAGTCAATACATTGACTTTATTGATTTCTTGGACAAGTTGGAAAATGGCTCAGATAGGTGAAACACACTTTTTAGCTCACCTGATTGCTCAGGTGAGGTTTTAGGATTGGTCTTTGTCCCAATAATATGACGTGCATAATGTCCATATTGCCATCTATCCATTTTTCAAGTTTCATGAAAAAATATGAAGAACTTTTAAAGCTATCGCAAGATTCATAAAAGTGTGACAGACTGACAGACAGACACACAGAGCACAAACCGGGAGGGGACAATAAAAGAAAACAACAAAAATTCATGAAAAAATACAATGATCTCAGACATCATTGAACCTTGGCTCAGGGTGGAAATACTGCATAGATTGTTTTCTCCATGCAGTCACATTGACAGTGTTATAAAATAGTTCACAATCACTTTGCATAAAAAATGGCTACCTGTAAAGCTGGGTAGAGTCCTTTGTTGTTAAGGTGGCCCATGATGTTGTTACACAACTTGCCCAGGCCATCAGCCAGGCCCTCACCTGACAGGGATATCATACACTGAATTCATGCATATGACAAAGCATGCAGTATGCTTAGATTGGACAGGTGAACTATTGTATGACTATACTAGGAAAATGATTAACATGCATCTGCAAATTGTTAACATTAAATTTTTACGATCATATATCATATGGTGTCAAAACAACAACAACATATTTTTCCAGTTAATGTGTACAGGTTATGCTGTGTTTAATAAACTCTTTAGAAACAAAAAGGACTTTAAATATCAAAGTTCTTAGTACTTTATATAACTCAGTGGTAAATGCATGTGGTCATTTTTTTAAGTCAAATGTTTACAGAAAATATACCTTTGGATGTATATCTATCTTGCTTCACAAAAAAGGTCAATACTACAAAACGCTGTGACAGAAACCTTACAAACATACCACTGACCTTTGCCTTTCAATATTCGCCAGGTTCCAGTACTGGTAAAGGTGATCAGCATCCGCAGGTAAACCATTATCACTCGAACCTCAGAATGATTCTCTGGCTGCAATCGTTGACAAAAGCATGTTCTTTAATGATAAATGTTTGTTTAATTTATTTCAACAAAATAGTACATTGCTCAATACTAAATATTCTTTATTAACAAAAACAATTTCATGTTGTCTGATACATATTAATTTACAATATCCTGCGATTTTAAATTGACTGCAAAATATATAAGATTCCTAAAATCAAACATTTTGAGAAAATAACTTCATTGGTTTACTATAAACCAAGAAAGATTATTAGTTATTACAAAATACAATTAAAGTTATTTTGTCATGCAAATGAGAACTTCCTAAGACTGGTCCTCGACTATTATTCTGCTTTGATAGTGTAATCTACGTTTTCTGTCAGTCACCTTATAACGCTACCACAAGACATATTTTAAGTTGAATACATGACGTTAACTAAAAGATTAAATGTAGAAATTCAAACAAGAAATATGACCATTCCAAAATATTAGATTTTCAAATTTGTACTAATTAAGTATGGCAAATTTAATTTACTTTGCCAGCAAGGATTGAATATAAGCTACCTTAATACATACACAGAAAATTAAAGTGAAATATATATCACTGCAATAATTTTAGTAACATTGACCTTGACCTAATCGGCCCAATATGCATTTCCATAATATGTCTACATGTGAGTTGGAGATAGAAGTTGTTGCCTCCAAATGGTATCCTGATTTTTTAAAGTATAAAATTACGCTTAATTGCTGGTAGAAGTTATAAGCCTTGATTTGTTACCTTATATGTTTGCGCCCAACATATGTGTGAAGTTTCAATTCAATATCTGTAGTATTTACAGAAATATGAACCTTTTGCACACAAATCCAATCCTACATATCAACTTAAACACACTCCTGAGATGGACTTGGGTATTGGACAGTGAATGTTCATTAAGACGCTGAACGCATATGAAAAGTGTTGTTTCAATATCTGTAGAAGAAATAACATATGGAGTACTTGTTTGCAAAGGGGCCTAATTCTGCTTAATTGCTGGTCAGAACTATGGATCTTGATCTGTGACCTCATAAAATGAACATGAACACATGCGTGAAATTCAAATTAAATGACCCCCAGGCCCAAACAAATGTGTGAAGTATCAATTGAATACATGTAATCGAAAGCGGTGATATGGTGATATTGCATGTTTACCTTTATCAAGTTTTTAAGTACGTACATAAAGGGGCATAGTTGTGCTAAATGCAGGTCAGACTTATGGATAATTGTCAGTAACCTCACACACTGACCCCAAACACATGACAAGTTACAATTGTAGACATGTAATAGAGACAATTATATTGAGATGTTGCATGTTAACTCTTTCACTGCTGGAACCGAATTTTGAAGGCCTTTGCAAACAGTTTGGATCCAGTGTTCTGTGGCATCTCATCAGGATCCAAACTATTTGCTATTCTGAAAAAATTCTTTGAAAAAAATCGAAGAAAATGCTTATTTTAGAAATTCAGCAGACGACATTTTAGCAGACGACAAATTTTCCAGCATGCAGAGGGTTAACCTTACACAAAGCATTACCCAAGAGGCGACTCTGACATTTGGGTGAGTAGTATTGCTCTGAATATTCTGCTAAATGTTGAGCTCAAAAGTTGAGTACTCAATTATTACCACAAATACATAAGCCTCGCTCTGTGAAAAGGGGGCTAAATGCATGTGCGTAAAGTGTTGTCCAAGATGAGCCTGTGCAGTCTGCACAGGCTAATCCTAAACGACACTTTCCACTTTTATGATATTTTTCATTTAAAGAAAGTCTCAAGTCTGCAAAATCAAGTATAGGCGGAAAGTGTCGTCCCTGATTAGCATATGCAGACTGTACAGGCTAATCTGGGACAACACTTTACGCACATGCATTAAACCCCCTTTTCACAGTGCAAGGCTGAAATACACTGTCTTGTTAGTGCAATTATAAAGTTTATTTTTACCCTTAGCTGTTTGAGATACTGGACACATTTCCAGAGAATGTCCTTTGCTTGTTGTATCCATGGCAACACAAAGTCTTTCAGCAGGGACACTGAGACATAACACACCTGAATGGGCAACAAACAGAAATGATATTCAGAAGAATTGCAAGAGATATCTTATATTGCACTTTTCACTATAGAAGTTTAAAACACAATTGTATAATCAATATGTATTATATTTGTTTTCAATGGTACTTACTTAACATCACAGCCATGTTTTCTTAAATGAACTATTCACAAGCAGGCTTATTTTGAAATTACAGAGACTAGGAAGTTGATTTGATTTTGGGTACTTTCTAATGTACAAGGTACAAATAATGTATTGTAATAAAAGTGTCTTACAAAATCAAATCACTTTTCAAAAGGCAGATGATGACCTTACATTTTCAAATAAGTTAAAAGTTATCATAACCAAACGACAAAATTATAATGTAACAATATAAACAAATACTTTTTCCACACACCTTTAAATTATCTGTATCCATGCTATGCAGCAAATATCGACACACCATCTCAAAGCTCTATAATACAGTGTATCAAAAGAATTTTATAAGTCAACGAAGAGATGTGTTTGTCAGAAACACAATGCCCCCTAATGCGCCGCTTTGATTTTTTTTATACCTTTGACTTTGAAGGATGACCTTGACCTTTCACCACTCAAAATGTGCAGCTCCAGGACATACACATGCATGCCAAATATCAAGTTGCTACATTCAATATTGCAAAAGTTATGAAAAAGGTTAAAGTTTTTGGGACACACACACAGACACATACAATGACAGACAGGTCAAAAACAATATACCCCCGATCTTTCGATCCGGGGGCATAAAAACAATTGCCACAACTAGCATATTTTAATTTAGAGTTGAGTTCTTGATTTCAAGCTTCAAACATTGTGTCCGCTGGTCAAAAAAAATCAAACAGTCTAACCTGTGTTTAACAGTCAGTCATGACTTTTCATTCAAATAACCTCAAGCTTAGCAAAACTCATAAAATACAAGTGAAATGTCTAAAACCACATACTAGCACAACGTTGTTAGGTACTAATTTGAAAAGGGATGATTTCTTTAAATTTATTTTGAAGACTTTTTCAGAAATATTCACAGTAAAACAAACATCAACACTCTAGTATTCATTTTCTCACAAAGGGCTACATTCATTATATCAAAGGCAGTTACTGCAGTCAAACTTATAATCCAAAAATAGACACACATAAGAATCTATAACAGCAGAGGAGCGTGAAAAACAAACCAGATGAATGTGAATGTTGACTTTTTGCACCTTCGAATGAATGCCTTGTTGGTAGTAAATAAAAACAAGAGCACCGCATAACAGGTGCCACGCTCACCTGCGGGTGCAGTTTTAAATAGATGAAAGCTTGTCAGATTTTTGTGTTTTTTTTAGAGGTCACAGCTACCTTGACCTTTGACATAGTGACCCAAAAATGCCTGTGGCATATAGAACTCATCAAGGTGAAGCTACATATGAAGTTTCAAAGTTGTAGGTTGAAGCTATTTGATTTTAGAGCCAATGTTCAAAACCTTGACAAAATGTTAAGGTTTAAGCACGAAGCAGACAAAACGACGACGGACATGACATGACAAGCTGGCTATGACAATACCTCGGGGTTTCTCAGAAAACAGCCCAGCTTAAAATGAATTCATCCAATTATAAGTAATGAAAACAGAACTGTTACTTTTTTTTTTAAACGATTTATACCGATATAGCAATGAAGATGTCACTTTTAAAACTAGAGCTTTGTCACAGACATGACGCATATCCCCACATGCTGCATTGACACAGACTATTTTGCATGCTGCCTTCACAAAACAAGAGAAGCTAATTTATGGCTATTTTTAAGAATTATTATGCCATTATCATTTATGGCCATTTTGAACTTTTAACTCTTTAATTCTTTCGCATGAGACGCTGTCCAGTGATTGTGAACAAAATTAATGTACCGAGTCATTTCAAAATCTCACAATGAATGACATAGTTATGGCCCGGACAAGCTCATTTATGGCAATTTTTTACTTTTGAACTCCAAGTGTGACCTTGACCTTGGAGATATTGACGTTATTCTTTTGCATGACACACCGTCCAATGATTGTGAACAAATGTACCGAGTAATTTTAAAATCATTCAATGAATTACATAGTTTTGGCTCGGACAAGATCATTTATGGCCATTTTTTACCTTTGAACTCAATGTGTGACCATGGAGATAGTGACATAATTCTTTCGCTTGACACACTACCTATTGATGGTGAACAAATGTGCCAAATGATTTTAAAATCTCACAGTGAACGACATAGTTATGGCCTGGACAAGCTCATTGATGGCCATTTATGACCTTTGAACTCAAAGTTTGACCTTGACCTTGGAGATATCGGTGTAATTCTTTCGCATGACACACCGTCTAATGATGGTGAACAAATGAGCCAAATGATTTTAAAGTCTCACAATATATGACAAAGTTATGGCCTCGACAAGCATTTGACCTTTGAACTCCAAGTGTGACCTTGACCTTGGAGATATCCACATACTTCTTTCGCTATCACACCGTCCCATGATGGTGAGGTGAACAAATGTACCAAGTCATTTTAAAATCTAACGATAAATGACATAGTTATGGTCAGGACAAACTTTCAGTTTAAAACGCACTAAGTGAACCCGCGGCCTAGTTTTTGACACAGCATGACTCATATTCAAAGTTAACCTAGACATCATCTAGATACACCTTCTGAACAAGTTTGGTGAATATGGGATGAAATTTTTGGGACAGACCGACAGACTGACCAACAAAATGACTCCTATATAGCTCTCATTACCAATGGTTATTGGGGTATAAATACAGGGAACCATTCTCAAACGTTTCATTAAAATCTGAACACGAGTATGAGCAATTCTCTGGTAAAACAGGACTTAATGAATGTGTGTTAAGTCATGTTTCAGATTAGCAATTTACACAGGCTTATCAGGAACCACTCTTTCTGCTTCATCAAATTTTTGTTTTCAGAAAGTCTCTTGTAAGCAAAGATCCAGTTCAGGCTGAAATTGATTAGCCTGCTCGGACTGCATAGACTGGAAGGACACTTGACGCACATGCCTTTAGTCCTGTTTTCCCAGAGCCATTCAAATAAATTAAAAGCTTATGAGAAAACTGGGCTTAATGCATGTGCGTAGTGTCGTCCCAGATTAGCCAGTGCAGTCCGCACAGGCTAATCAGGGACTACACTTTCCTCTTATATGGTATTAAGGAAGTCCCTCCTTACCAAAAATCATGTTTAGGCAGAAAATTGTCGTCCCTGATTAGCCTGTGTCGACTGCACAGGCTAATCTGGGACGACACTTTGTGCACATGCTTAAGCCCCGATTTCTCAGAACAAGGCTCAATTAAGAGCTAATGATTATGAGACCTTGGCATCACTTGTGTCTGAGAATGTAAACAGAAACCTTCTGAGCAGTTGGTACACTTCCAAAGCTGCAAAAGAAGTAAAAATGGTCATGATAATGTTTTGTCATGATTACAACTTATTGCATATCACCTACAAATGTAAATACTGTCTACTGATTGGATAATCAGCCCAAATGACCCTTTTTTTCATACATGTGGACCCACTATGTGATATGTTAATGTTAATCAACTTACTTTTATTCATGACAATTATATTTTTTAATTTTTTAGTCGCAGTGATGTTATTTTTTTAGTGAAAACATTAACAAATGTTGAATTCCATTTCTCAATAGCTAAGTTTTGTTGCTGTTTGGCATGAACATCGTTACATATATAAATTGATATGCAATGGGATGAGAATGAGACCAAAACAGTATTTGTATGGCATTGGCTGGAAGTCAATTGAAGTCCTTAAAGATTTTAATTAAAACTGATACCCTAGTTGGATTGTAATTATAAGCATGGAAAATATATATATGCAATAGGCACTTATGAAAAAAGGCCTAATTCCACATTTCTACATATTCGTATATTTTTGCAAAATCAGCAAAGTATGTACACTTAACAATAGAAAAAGAAAACTACTGTAATTACTCTTAAGTTTTCGGACAATCAAAGTTTTTGGACACCCTCTTTTTTAGCGAAAATAATTATTTTTCGTGACTCTAAATTTTCGGACATAATGGGTTTTCGTCTATTATTAATGTCTCTAAATTTTTAGACACTGTATTTTACAGCGCTTTTCTATAGACTTTAGCCCTGTTTTTCACTTATCTTGTGACACTTCAATCATTTACCTGTAATTTTTGAATATTTTTTGTAGTTAAAAAAAATAAATATGTTAGTGTCCGTAAACTTAGAGTAATTGCTGTACCTGGTTTGAAGTTGGGAATGTAGTCTCCATCCTCAGTAGTAGGCTTCCTTAACAGCTGCTCAATCTCAGTTCTAGAGAACAGAAGTATTGCGTAACATTACACATGTGATGTATTTAATCTGTATGAGAACAGATGAATGTGATTATAAAGAGTTCAACTGAATTTCCATTAAATTGATTATCTAGGGTTTTTTCAAACTCTGGGAACATTCAGCACTATACACTCTGTTTTGTAAATCATACAAAACACCACTCATAATTTACTCATCTTAACAGAATTTAATTTATGTAAAATTCATGTATTTTTCAACTCAAATAAATAAATATTAAACTTTGCAATCAGATGCCCAATTTAAGCAAACAAATACAAATAACACAAACTGTTACAATTTAAAACAAAATCATAAGAAAATTTATTAACCAAAACCTTTAAAATATGCAAGCTATGAGAAACATATAACAAAGTGTGATTTAAAAAGTCATTTTACATGAATGCCAAGTTGAGCTGTCTCCATAGGATAACATATGCCCCCGATAAACGCTTATATAGAAGTTATGAGCATTTTTCGAAACCTAAACGCATTTCTTGAAACCTAAACGGGGACCCTTAGTTCAAGGTCAAGGTCAAAGGGGTCAAAATTTGTGTGCGTATGGAAAGGCCTTGTCCATATACACGTGCATACCAAATATGAATGTTACATCTGAAGCGACATAAAAGTTATGAGCATTTTTCGAAACTGAAACCCAAAGTGTGACGGACATACTAACTGACAGACGGACAGTGCGATCACTATATGCCCTCCTGCGGGGGCATAAAAATACAGTACCCAGCCAATCAAATACTGCTTTTTTTACTTGGCGCAAAAGAGGAATTGTTAGGGACACTGCTGAATATGTTGGCGCTTGTACTGAAATCTTAGTAGAAATGGTGATGACATTCAAATATGTTTAAATGCCTTTTAAAATGAGCAAACAATTGAGAATTTAACATGGCAAACTTTGAGTTCATAGCTTTTTTGTGGACAAATAGATATTTTAACCAGCAGTTTATATTGTTGAATACTGTAGACAACATGTTTGTGTATTTCAAAGTTTATGAGGTCCTTTCTGACACAGAGGCTACATTAATATGAGCCTTGTTCTAAGAAAACTGGGTTTAATGCATGTGCGTAAAGTGTCGTCCCTGATTAGCCTGTGCGGACTGCACAGGCTAAACTGGGACAACACTTTACTCACATGCATTATGCCCAGTTTTCTCAAAACACGCCCCATATGTATGGACCTGGAGTGTTCCCCAGCAATCCTACCTTATTATTTATTACACTCATGAAATTTGGGACAAATTTACCACTTTTTCGTTGCTACTGAAAGAATTGTAAATGTTGGTGTGGTCTTGTGATGTGAAGGGAAGCTGGAGGACCACTTTATGCCTAGTGGACTCTCCTATCCTTCTAAATTGGATCAATTTATTTCCAAAATTAAGGATGCCTAGTATATTTATTTTTATATTAAGAATTTTTCTTACAGAAATTCCTTTAAGCAAATAGCGCAGACCCTGATGAGACGCCGCATCATGCGTCGTCTCATCTGGGTCTACGCTGTTTGCCAAGGCCTTTTTTCTAGACGTTAGGCATAAATGGTTAAATAAAAGGCATAAAGTATTGTTCTCTTTCACCTCTCCAAACTTGTTTGTACCTGATTGCAATACGAGTTGAATTTCTTGACCTGTGTCCCCTGAAAACCTTCTGAAAACCAAACATGTAAGCAAATTCAGATGACTATGTTAGAATAACCAACTGCCAAAATGGCCAATAAATACTAAAATCTGTAATTGTAAAAGAATGTTTCTGATAATAAATTAGAATAAAGCATATTTAAAAAAATTCTGAAGTAACTTTGTAAATGTATGCAATATGGCTTATTAATTAGATTGCGTTACCTCCAACCTACAATTAAATAGAAAGATACTGTTAATCACACCTTTACTATACTCTCTTTCATTCATTTGACGTTTTTTTCTCACAAATACCTATGAAAAAAAAAATGAATGAAAAATACCGATATTATGACAGCTTGAATGATTTCATAATTCACCAATCGTTTAATTGCTTTAGGGCCTATATTGAAAACTATAATTCATTCCAATATCTTAATACTAAGATAATTAATACATTTCAATTGTTTACATGACAAAAAGACAAATACACATTTTGCAATCCCTAGTTTTACTGTAAAGATCATTTCATCTATTATAAGTGCAGACTTCTCACATGTATTATTAGTGCATACTTCTCACCTTTATTATTAGTGCATACTTCTCACCTGCATTATTAGTGCAGACTTCTCACCTGTATTATTAATGCAGACTTCTCACCTGTATTATTATTGCAGACTTCTCACCTGTATTAATAGTGCTGACTTCTCACCTTTATTATTAGTGCAGACTTCTCACCTGTATTATTAGTGCAGACTTCTCACCTGTATTATTAGTGCAGACTTCTCACCTGTATTATTTGTGCACACTTCTCACCTGTATTATTAGTGCAGACTTCTCACCTGTATTATTAGTGCAGACTTCTCACCTGTATTATTAGTGCAGACTTCTCACCTGTATTATTAGTGCAGACTTCTCATCTGTATTATTAGTGCAGACTTCTCACCTGTATTATTAGTGCAGACTTCTCACCTGTATTATTAGTGCAGACTTTTCAGCTATATTATAAGTGCAGACATCTCATCTGTATTATTAGTGCAGACTTCTCAGCTATATTAAGTGCAGACATCTCACCTGTATTATTAATGCAGACTTCTCACCTGCATTATTAGTGCAGACTTTTCAGCTATATTATAAGTGCAGACATCTCACCTGTATTATTAGAGCAGACTTCTCAGCTATATTATAAGTGCAGACATCTCACCTGTATTATTAGTGCAGACTTCTCACCTGTATTATTAGTGCATACTTTTCACATGTATTATTAGTGCAGACTTCTCACCTGCATTATTAGTGCAGACTTCTCACCTGTATTATTAGTGCATACTTCTCACATGTATTATTAGTGCAAACTTCTCACCTGTATTATAAGTGCAGACTTCTCACCTGTATTATTAGTGCAGACTTCTCACCTGCATTATCAGTGCAGACTTCTCACCTGTATTATTAGTGCAGACTTCTCCCTAAGTTTTTCCAGTGCCCGCTCCTCTCTCTGGGCCTTTGTTTGCTCAAGGAAGTCGGTCCTCTTGTGGCCATCAACATTCTTAAACATGTCCACCTTTATTTACCACAGCTCTGTAAGACAGGAAATTTTGAATTTGTCAAGAGGCAATTCATTGTGTGGGATGTTTGGTGAAAAATCACAACATTTTATATGAGGTTAAATTTCATACATCTCATATGTCCAGATTTCTGTAAGAACTTATAGATGTTTTTGTTTGTCATTATGTCCGAAAGTGAGTCAATATGTCATTTGGAAAAAACACTGTGTTTCGTCTATTATAAGTTTCAAATTAAAGCTTGTTATTTTAGCTTTATTTTGTTAACATTTACTATTTCTCATTGCTATATTGCAGCCTACAATCAAGAATACAATAGTGAGGCTGTTTACACTCTCTTTTTTGTTTGTTTATGTGTATCTCTTACTCTCACATTATCGCTCCTCCTCAGAGTATTGTGCCTTCAACGAAAAACCTTCAAGAAGTTCTGGAAAGTTCATGTTTTTTTTTCAATTTTAAGAAGTTGTTATTTATTTGATGGTTATCCATGACTATTACAAGCACTAATTTTTTTGTCCAATTGGGAAAAGTAACGGTGCGAGCCCATTTGGGAAAATTGTGCGTGAACAACCCTGAAATTAAAAAAATTTGTGTTGTATATTATGATATTGGTGTATTTGATTTTTTACTCCCAAATACTTGACAGCAATAGGGAAATTCGTAGTTTCTTCCAAATTGAGAAATTGTGTTTTCCGATACTTTATAAAGAGGGAAAAAAAATACTGATTACAACAAATATTCTTATGATTCCTGTGTTTGTTTGAAAGTAGGTCATGTTTATTCCAGGACGATGCTACATGTATGATTTTTAATTACTTTACACACAATTATGATGGTAAATTTATGGATTAATAGTAGCTTTATGAAATGTTTTATATGCCGCTTAAAAATAAAATAAAATGTAAAAATGTTTTAAAAACAACATGAGAAAGAGTTTCATTTTTTCCATTAAGTTACTTTTTTTTAGACCAAGCACATGCAGCATAGTAACAAATTTTAGCAGCCAATCAGAAGGGTCGATACTATGAGACAATTGAATATGAAACAGATAACTACAGGGAGCTAAGTTTAGCCATAAAATGTCAAAACATTGTCGATTTAAATGTAGTTTTCGTTGTTATGTCCCAGAGTACACATTTACCTATAGATTGACATATAACAATTTGTGTTTTTGTATTTGTTCAATTAAAAAAATGTTCGTATTCATTAAGAGAGCTGATACTACAGACAGATATGCTACCCGGTATATAATATGGAAAATTGTTATGCTTTTGCAGCTGGGGGGAGGTAATTGCAATAATTCAACTCTCAGCTTTATAACCTAAAGGGTTGCTGATAGTTGCAATTTGATCACCACTGAAAATGCTAAGGAACACTAATACTGCAAAAACTTATCAATGGTTACCTGTCTAAAGCATAAACTCATAAAATGGTACCCTAAAAGCAAGAAATAATTGCTTTTTATTTACGTTGTTATTCTTTCATACGCTCTATCCTCCATATTGGGAAACTGTTTTAATAGTGCCGACTAAAAGTGTTGCTATTGGTTAGATCTCAGGACACATCTTGATATTTGGTGTCGATAATGATGTCAAACGGATGTCAAATATTTACATTGGTCCAAATTTCAAAATGAAAATGCAAGCAGGAATAGTGTGTTGATACATTCGTGTGTTTTTTAGGTTGCATGCAAAGGATAATGTCTGAAAGCTGCCATTCAGGTAAACTTATTTAATGTGTTTTTGTAGTCTCTTCACCTCTAGCCTTTATTGGTAAACAAAAACAACGTCTGTTTAGTGATGCGCACAAAATCTGTGCGCAGAACTGTGATTGAGTTTAAGAAGGGATGCATATGTACTAACTCCCAGAGCGGCAGAGCAAACATTATCAAAGGCTCTGGGAGTACGTTTATATGAACTAGGGTGGAGGGGGTACCCTAGTTGCAATAATCCAACTCCCAGCTATTGACCTTTCAGGTCGTTGAGAGTTGCAACGTGGCATATTTCATGTAAAGTCTGCTGCCCAAAATCCAAGCAGTACTTAAATCAGTAATATATGCAACATAAACTATTTTCTGGCATGAATAAAAACAAACAGATCATTTATATCACTAATGCGCAAATAAAAACAACTTACGTGCTGTGGTGTGCTTGCATGATAATATTATTAATCCAAAGTTTCAAACACATCAACTGTTCATACAAATGTGTAAGTTTTTGCAATGGAAATAGCCTAGTATTCTGAAATAGAAAATACGCTATGGATTATCTCCTGAATCCTTAGCAAGATAGATCCTGTGTCTTATTAACCAATTGAAATACACCGTGTGTTTTTTTCAGACCCTCCATAAGATAGATCAAATAGTCAGTTCAAAATTTTGGCTTACATTTGATTTTTTTATCAACTTTTTGTTTTGAGCAATTATCCACAAACAACATGCAACTGATATTGATTGTAACAGGTATTGTGTTTGTTATGCTGTTTAAGGTTGATTGAATGCGATTTTATTGACAAACTTGAGACTTATTTTTTTACATTGGATTTTGTCAAACACCTATCAATATACATGCATATTGATAGGTCTTTGGATTTGGTCTAATCAGGATGAACTCTGAGCAGTGTGTTTGTAGCCATAAAAGCTCAGAGCATTCAAGAAGAACTAGGGTGTCTCCGGGTGTCTCCATGTGTGTTTATGTAGGTAACAGCTACTTTTGCCGAATTAACATATGCCAGTCAAAGAAAATATTTCACATGTAAAGGTTTTCAATATATTTCAAACACTGAATGAGTGAACTGAATGTTGAAAACTTCAGATTGTTTTTTTTATTTCATGGAATGCAACTGGAACTAGAAATGGCGCGGCAGAGGCCGACGCGTATCCCCACGCCGAATGTTTGACCTAGGTGTGCCCCAGGGTTGGTAATGGGGCCATGCATAGCTGAGATTGACCGTATTGTCATAAGAGAAGTTCATCATCAATTAGAAGTGAATTGGTGTAGAAATGAAGAAGTTATAGTAAAAGGCAATTTTGGGCGGGTGTGGTCTATGTTGGCGGGGCCCCAGGGTTGGTAATGGGGCCATGCATAGTTGAGATTGACCGTATTGTCATAAGAGAGGTTCAGTATCAATTTGAAGTGAATCGGTGTAGAAATGAAGAAGTTATAGTAAAAGGCAATTTTGGGTGGGTGTGACATATGTGGGCAGGGCGCCCCAGGGTTGGTAATTGTGCCATGCATAGTTGAGATTGACCGTATTGTCATAAGAGAAGTTCAGTATCAATTTGAAGTGAATCGGTGTAGAAATGAAGAAATTATAGTAAAAGGCAATTTTGGGCGGGTGTGGTCTATGTGGGCGGGGCCCCAGGGTTGGTAATGGGGCCATGCATAGTTGAGATTGACCGTATTGTCATAAGAGAGGTTCAGTATCAATTTGAAGTGAATCGGTGTAGAAATGAAGAAATTATAGTAAAAGGCAATTTTGGGTGGGTGTGGTCTATGTGGGCGGGGCGCCCCAGGGTTGGTAATGGGGCCATGCATAGTTGAGATTGACTGTATTGTCATAAGAGAAGTTCAATATCAATTTGAAGTGAATCAGTGTAGCAATGAAGAAATTATAGTAAAGGCAATTTTGGGTGGGTGTGGTCTGTGTGGGCGGGGCTCCAGGGTTGGTTATGGGGCCATGCATAGTTGAGATTGACCCTAATGTCATAACAAAAGTTCAGTATCAATTTGAAGTGAATCCGTGTAGAAATGAAAAAATTATAGTAAATGGAAATTTTTGGTGGGTGTGGCCTATGTGGGCGGGGCGCCCCAGGGTTGGGAATGGGGCCATGCATGGTTGAGATTGACCGTATTGTCATAAGAGAGGTCCAGTATCAATTTGAAGTGAATCGGTGTAGAAATAAAGAAGTAAATGTAAAATAACCTAAAAAAATGAGTGATAATTTCTGACGCGGCCCCACCCCAACCGCTATAACTTTTGACCCAGGGGTCAGATCAAAATTCCAAATAGTGCAGGGTCGCACATATGCTCATAGCTACCATGTGTGTAAGTTTCAAGGTTCTAGTGCTTTTAGTGTAGGAGGAGATAGTGGCCAGGACGGACGGACAGACAGACAGACGGACGGACGGACGGCGGAGATAACCACAATATCCCCACCTTTTTTTCAAAAAGCGTGGGGATAATTATGTCTTACTTGTGTAAAACATTGACTAACCTTCACATAAATATTTGTGGTATTTCTGAACATTGGTTACTTAATAACAGTGTACATTTTCTTGACTCTGCTTTTAAAAATTATAGATATATTGTCAAGTGTGATAATGACCTATTATTGCCTAGCAAACGGAAAATTGGTAAAGGGGGAGTAGCCCTACTTTGGCGACATGAACTCAATGACAGAGTTTCGCCCCTTGAAATTGATGATAGGATTATTGGTTTACAATTACAAATATCACCAAGCAATTATGTATTTATTTTTCAAGTGTATCTGCCATGTACCAATCATTCTTATGTGTTATACAGGGATAACGTGCAGAAATTGTATGAACTTTGGTGTGCCTATTGTGAGTTAAGGATGGTAATTCTTATGGGTGATTTTAATTGTTCTGTACTTGATGACAAACCTTGAAGTTTGCTTCTTAGGCAGTTCTTTTCAGACTCGCAGAATATACCTGTAAACTGTTTGCCAGCTTGTAATGGTATGTAGTCTACATTTGTATTATATGATGTTGTATATGAATCAGTGATTGACTATATTTGTTTATCTAGTGACTGTATTGATCTCGTTTCGCATTGTGAAATTTTAGATGATGATTGTCTCAATGTATCTAGACATAGACCTGTCACAGTAAGCATAAACTTTCCTGTGTCAAACCGTAAATTTAACATCAGTGAAGAATCTTTTAAACGTATAAGCTGGAAAAGAGCCACGGATGCACAAATTAGTGACTATGTTGGAAATGTTACAAACTCTTTGAATCAATGTACATATGTGTGCGATAGTAAAGACAGTATTGACTCAACATATACTATGTTATGTGATGTGCTGACAGGAGCGGCAGGAACTTGTATCGGTCATAGACCATTTCAGTCCCATTTAAAGCCGTACTGGCTTAGTGGTTTACGTGAATACCATAAACAGATGCGTTATTAAAGGTCCCAGTGGTGTCGTGCTGGACGTCCGAGGAACAAAACTAACACAGAGTATATGTCCTATAAGACGGCAAAGAGGGACTTCCGGCGAGCCCATAGAAAGGCAGCAAATGGGCATATGATGCAGCTGAACCGGGATATTGACGAATCTGCAGAAATGAATACAAAAGATTTCTGGAAACAGGTCAACACACATCGTATGGCCTATAACTGTAATAAGTTCACATCTGGTATCAAGTTTGGTGAAATGGTACATCGTGACCAGAAAGCGATTACGAAACAATGGGAGGTTTATTTTGAAAGACTATATTCGCCATCTAACTCTGAACATTTTGATGACAAATGGCGTGATCATGTGTCACAAAACGTTGGGCAAATGCGTGAGACATTGATACCTGACAGCAACGCCACAGTAATGCCCGAAGACATTCAGAGGTGTATACGTTCTTGTCTAAACGGAAAGGCTCCTGGATATGATGGTATAACATACAAGCATCTCAAGCCAGTAGCGAGTGCTATTTCGCCATTATTAGCTAATTTCTTCACTGCAATTCTTCGTACAGTGTACATTCCTGACATTCTCAAGCGTGGTGTTATAATAACGCTACATAAAGGAGGATCAAAACAAAAGGACAATCCGGATAATACAGAGCTATAACCCTTACTTCTATTGTGTTAAAGCTCTTTGAATCTGTGCTTTTACAACAATGTAGTACAATTATGATGGCCGAGATTAACATTCAACAGGGTGGTTTCCAGGAGGGCCTTGGCTATCTCATGACGTCATTCATGTTACGTGAAAGTGTCTATTTTGCACGTGAACATGGATCAAAGCTATACGTGTGCTACCTGGATGGGAGACAAGCGTTCGATAAAGTGTGGCATGACGGCCTCTTTAACAAGCTCCAAACAATAATAGACGACACTTCACTGCTCGCATTCATGGAATTATACGCGAACATGACTAGTTGTGTCAAAAATCATGGCCATACATCGAAATGGTTCCCTGTTTGTCAGGGAACTCGCCAGGCAGGAAAAGTTCACCGAACTGCTATCTAGTATATATAAATGGACTAATCAATGCTCTTGAACATTCTGGTCTAGGTTTTTGTATGTACAGAATGAATATGAACAGTCCTACAGTAGCAGATGACATGATTCTAATTGTATTTTCAAAGCACGCACTTGATGGCATGATGAAAATATGCTATGACTATTCGTGGAAATGGCGCTTTGAATATAATCCATCAAAATGTGCAGTTATAGTATTCAACGAACAGCGATGCAGCTGACCTGAACGTAATTGGACACTCGGGCGTGAAACTATACAGGAAGCAGAAACGTACACACATCTTGGACTGAAATGTGACCGTAACATGTCGAGCGGTGCACTGATGTGTGAAGCTTCGTCGAAGATGAGAGGTACCCTCAATTCTATCCTTCATTGTGGATTTAATCCTGCTGAACTTAATCCTATAACACTTCGTAAAATATATGTTAATCTGGTCTTGCCCAAAGCTTTATATGGCTCGCCGCTATGGTGCAACTATTCTAATGGTGACATAAATCAACTTGAAATATCTCGTAGAAGATGTGTTAAACAAATTCTTAGCGTCGGTAGGAACACAAACACCGATGTTGCATTGTCATGCTTAAACATTGAATCCGCGGAAGAACTGATAGACTTTTAGAAGCTTGAGTTTTTCGGGCAACTGTGCCGGCTTCCAGTTAGATTCTTGGCCCAGAAAGTGTTCATACATAGACTAACACGATATTGCTTAGGGTGCATTAATATGCAAGGGCTGATTCTTGACATCTACAGACTTTTACATAAGTACAGTTTGATGCCTACCCTAGAAACATATCTGGAAAGTGGTGTATTCCTTGGAAAGATGGCATTGAAACGGACAATCAAAAACAGTGTTAGAATTACAAACAGACAAAGACGCTCAGACATTGCAAATAAAATTACATGTCTTGAGGATTTAAAGCTATTTGAAGCTGATAGACCACTTACCGCCATTGTCACTCTCTGTGAACCACAAGTCAATGAAGATCCTAAGTATGCCGATGTCGAGGCAATTTGCAAGTAAATGTGCAATCTGTTACAAGTTCACAGACAGTATTTTGAACCATACTCTCTGGTTTTGTGAAAAAACAGAATCCAAAAGGAATAAGCCTATTGTTGAACTGTACAGAGTGATCGGGCACTGCAAATTTATGCATTGTTGAACTGTACAGAGTGATCGGGCACTGCAAATTTATGCAATTTATGGCTCTTCCCGTATTGACAATGAGTAGACATCTAGTGTGTCTTGCATTTACAGTAACTGAAGATGGCCTTTTTAGCAATTTCGTTTTACTAAAACTCATATGTGATTTGTTTTAACTTGTTTATATTATATTCGCTCAAATTGACTATAATATTTCTTTGTAATAACTTACAGGATGATATGATATTGTCAGTAAATTATTGATAACCTAACTTTAGCTTGAATTTTCGTTTAAGGTAAAGTAAATTAAGTTATCGATAATAGCTAAATAGTGTGGTAATTGAATACTTTACACATGTAAGTTTACAAATATTACACCAACTTTGGCTTTCGACTTTGGTATGTGATATTGTAAATACATGTATAACAACAGCTGAAATGATATCATTAAGAATTGTGTGTGTGTGTTTGTATTTATTCATGATTATATATTTTGTAAATTATGCCACTCTTCCTATGTTGGACATGCTTTGTGATTATTGTATAGTTATGTTCAGCGCCGTAGCCACGCTGAGGCACACCAAGGCAGTTGCCTCGGCTAAAATTTGCAGAGCAATTTTGAGATTACATGGGAAAAAAAGGAAAATTTATGTCAAAGAATAAACTCTATATAAGAAATTGAGGCAATTTAATGAATTTAAGGCACTATGATCACAAACAAATATTATCATTGAACAATTGGCTCATTTTGAGGCAGATAATTATTTCATTTTAATAACTTCTATTGATGCCAAATTTCTCAGCAAAATGAAATTAAATGATTAGGAAAATCCGTATATTAAACAAAGCGTCGCACTGTACACTTCGATGTTACAATCATTGTGGACATCGGAACGTACCGAGCGAGGATCGGGTGTTTTACGACCAGGTCTGGATCTATTTTGGACATAGACACACTTCGGTCGGTTGGCGTTTTCGAGTTTAATCCGGGACCGTTTCAGGTGATAAGAATCTTTGTTTACATTGGAATTTTCAAATTACGATATCCCGCGTATTAAACTTTTTTGATATAAAGAAGTTCAAGTCTTTTCTTTTTAATAGTCAATGAAGTTGACGATAAAACTGTAAACTGACAGAAAATGATGACGCAGTGCTAAAACAAAATGTTACACAAGAAAATTGAAAAAATGGCCAAAAACTTTACTGATTTCAGTTAAATATTTGTTCTCCTCATAAAAAGCAATATGCCCCTGTGACGCGATCGGTAAGGCGTCAGACTTTGGATCCATTGCTCACTATTATATTGTCACTGCGTTGGTTCGAATCCCAGTAGGTCCGTGTTTAAGTAAATTCTATCAATGATCCTTTTTACATGTGTTTATGATTGAAAACGCTTTTGATTTAATGCATTTAAATATTTCATTAAATAGCCCTATTGTGCTTTCAAGCTCTAAATGGAAAAACAAAACGTACACAAATTTTTTCACGGTGAACTTGTCTGAACTACAACAGCAAGTTTGCGGAAGCTGATATGATGTTATCTTAAGAATTAATATTTTTTATTGGTTCTTGTACATGTGAGCGGAGTTTTAGCGCATTGCTAAGGCTTAAAACGTGGACACGTTCTACTATGAAAGAGGAACGGCTTAATGACATCGCTTTAATGTTGGTGCATAAACACATTCCAGTTGATTTAAAACAAATTCTAAAAATGTGGGATTCGACTGGATTCAGGAGAGTTGAATTAGCGTTCAATAAGATTGATATTTAAAAGTTTTAGAATAATAAAACATGTTCATGAAACATTATTCGCTAAAATGTTTGATAGATCTGTTTCTTCATATTATAAGGTAGATCTATTTTATTTTAGTATTTCAATAATAAATATGTAGAGCACATTTTGTTATCCATATACATACTATGGGTTGTATGAGAGAGCTGTGTCTCAACTTTTGTTTCTATCTGTCACTGACTTCAAATGAAGTATATGACTATTTTTCTGTAGTTAAGTTTGTTACATCATTGTCACTTCAAACACCGTTTATGGTACCAGAATATAAAATTGACAATGAACTTGAAGCAGATTTTTTTTTTTAACTTTATTGATACCAAACAGTCATATATAGCGTCCACGATTCCGATAATTTAGGTATAAAATGTTGTTTAAATTGCCTTTGAAACGCACCAGAGATGTTCTAGGGATAAAAAAAATTCCGGGGAGGCATGCCCCCGGACCCGACTAGAAGGACCTTAGATACTGCCTCGGCTTAAAGTTGGGTCTGGCTACGGCACTGATGTTGTTCGAATATTCGACATCGGTCATGATCGGAGGAAATAAAGAATAATATTTTTTTTATTTCAAATCTCAACTTCGGTAGATCACAAATAGAACAAACACAGAATCAGACTTACTAACCACATTAACCACACCACATTTGACGTTTAAAAAAACTATTGCACCTATAAAAGGACATATACCTCTGAGAGGAAAGAAGTTACGCATTGATAAAAGCTAAACTATATCAGAAATCGGTAATAAGTTGATTGTTGTTGTTTCAGCGGTGCGTGTATACCAGCTACCTTGATAGTTAAGTTTGCCAGGTTACACACATAGGGTTACACACATTCGTTTTTCACGAGGCCCGTCTGTCCACAGTTGCAGGTCGGTTGGAGAAATATAGGTTTTTACTTCAGATATTAGAGTTTTTTCGGATTATTAAATAGTACCAATATACAGAAAAAACTCGTTGTTGTCCCCATATCATTACAAATAATTCCGTTAAATGGAGATTTAGATCGACATAAGAGCTATATTAAATATAAATAAACACGACTATGTATACATGATTATGTATGGGAAGTGTGTTACGTTAGAGTTAAATATTTGTAAAACAAATCCATTCTTATAATATCTTTACCGTTTAAAAGTCCAAGACACTGTAAGAAATAATTTATCGCTGTGTATCGGCCAATAATCAATAATAGATGTAGATTTCCGACGCGAAGGAATCGGAACCACATTTTCATTTTCATACACAATTTAAAGGGAACTTTTCACAGATTTTGGCTTGCATTGCAGTTTGTCATTAAATGCTTTATATTGATAAATGTGAAACATAAGATCTAAAAAGCTGCAATAGACAACAAGAATACAATTAAAGAAAGAAAAATAAGGCACCCTCAAGTGTGCTCGAACCACTGACCTCTGGAGTAAAATTCTAACGATTAGATCACTCGGGAATTCGTGCTCGAAGAGAAAATGATGTATTTTATACTTTCTATAAGCAATATAGTGTCACAAAAAGATAACAACAACAGAACTCTCCAAATTATTCAATCGTTTCGCGTTGCAACGCTTTATAATTTTCAGGTTTTTAAATCGTCAAAGATGAATATAATGGATATTTTAGAGCATGATAAATGATAAGGATTACTGTTTTCTCACAAATATCATTACTACAAAGAAAATTTGCGAATCTGAAACATTTTTTCAATTTTATCAATTCATCAAAACGTGAAAAGGTCCCTTAAATATATAATGTATCCATAAGGTTAGAACAACTTTGAGTTGTTTGCTGGCTAAAGAGTAACGACAGTATTTCAATGCATATACAATTTGCCAAATATTCTTGAAAATTATACCTTTATTTTACTATGGCGCATTTATAAAAAGCAAAAATTATGGTTTTGCTGTTTCTTTTGTTCACAAGAGAACATACATTTCCCAATTGTATTTGATGATGAATTCATCGGATATGTTTTTATAGTTCGCATGAATCCTTGTTTATTGTTCATGGTTTGTGTAAAATCGTGCCTGTTCCATTAACCAGGCATAATTTGTTCTAGTTAAAATTCGAAGTACAATACGAACGTAGAATTAATAGTCCCTTTTTTACACTCTGACCTGCACTTATATAAATGCAAGTTTGTTTAAGGGACCTTATCACAGAATTTGACACGTATATAAGTTTGTCATTAAATGCTTTATATTGATAAATGTAAACAGTGGACCCAAAAAGCTCCTGTAAAAACAAAAGTAAAATTACAGAAAGAAAAAAAGTAACCCTCAACTGGGCTCGAACCACTGAGCCATGGAATAAAAGTCTAATCGTAAGTCCACACGGCCAGCCCTGCTCTTACCATGAGAGATGTATTTTATACTTCATATTTATGCAATCATCATAGTGTCACAAAATATATAACGACAGTTGACAACTGAACTCTCCAAGTTATTCAATCGTTTTGCGCTGCAACGCTTCATAATTTTCAGATTTTAAATCGTCAAAAGATGCCTATAATGGATATTTTAGAACATGGCAAGTGTTCGGTATTACAGTTTTCTCACAAATATCATAATTTAAGCGAAAATGCGCAAATCTGATTTATTTTAAATTTTTATCAATTTACCAAAATGTGAAAGGGCCCCTTTAATGCACAACGCACACGAAACACTTACTACGCTTTTAAATTAATGCATGTTTGACCATGTCGAGGCGCAGGTATATGTAATCAATTTTAAACAACATATTTTATATTATGCAATAAATGTAACTTCCACCCAAGTGTATCGAGCGCGAGGTTTATGGTTTGTTTGTTGCTGTTAATTGTGTAAAAACGTATATGATTTTAAAAGAAGACTATTTACAATGGTTAATCTATTTTTGTTTATACTCATTCACTTTGAAAGCGAACACCGGTAGATCTTATATTGCGAACTTCAATGTAGTCGGAGCGTTAGCGCTAGTCGGTTACACTATACCACAAAAACCAATCTTCCAATCAGTCGCTTGTCGACAGTTGATTGTGCTGACAAGTCCCATCGCGCTGCAAAAGGTTGTTGAACGTGTCGGGTATTTTGTGTTCTATCTGGAGGAACAATCCGAATGATTGTATAAATCTTAAACGGATATGAACATATTTTTTGGGGTGAAAAGTAGCAAGAATATTCTGTATTTCGTCGCCTCGAGTGTTTGTGATGTTAGAAATACATGTAATTAAAATGTGAAAAATCACCATGGATACATGAAAATGGACCCAGTGAAAATAGCGGTATTAATATTTTCCCTCTTGCTGGGAGCAGAGAACGGAGGATGTCGAGGTCTTCATCTCGACGGCGACCAATGGATTCGTATCCGAACTCGCCTGATGCATCAGACGAACTTCGTCGGCGTTCGAATAAACGCACATGGCGAGCGCGAAACACGAATCGCCTGCAACAAGACGCTGTATTTGGAGACGTTTCTCCCTAGCAGGCTACTCGCCGGACTATGACATGACGTTACGTCAGGTGACCGACGGCCGGGATATACTTCAGGCGGTTTTTCAGGGAGGCGCGTTGAAAGAGTGCGACCTTTCGTCAGACACAAATCAAATGTTGGATTTTATCTCATCTTTTATCATGGGTGATAGAGAAATATGTAGGGAAGACTTCGGGGACGTGTTTGTTTCCACGTCAATTACAAACTATACAAAACACAACATGTCGCTTGCACATTTGACGTTCCAAGATGCAACGGAATTGGGAGAGCTTGAAGATTACGTCAACATGAAAGCGTTACGGAGAGACTGCCGCAAATTTCTGGTGAAAGCAACCGAAACCGCAGAACAGGAAGCAAAATCTGGTAACTTCACAGACCTTTTGGCCGAAATTATCAATACACTCGATCCAGAAAAACTAAACAGCTACAAGGGTATTCTACCCGCGCCACCTAAAGAAACCCTATTAACCCCACAAGACCACAACCTCTCGAAACGATCTGCAGCCGTGCCGGTCAAGAAGAATCAGCGTTCTAAACGCGGCGCATTCGACTTTAGCAGCGTTCTCATCTTTCCTGGCACAAAATGGTGCGGCAAGGGCGACCTGGCGCAGTGCTTTGATGATCTTGGGGACGATCATGAGCTGGACATGTGTTGCCGCGACCACGACTGCTGTCCCTTTGTCATCCCGCCGTTCACGTCACGTCACAACCTCTTCAACTATCGCTTGCATAGCCTGCTGCATTGCGAGTGCGATCAGCGGTAAGTGTTATCGCGTTTCTGGGTCCTGTTTTATTAAATTATTAACCCATTTATGCCTGGTGGACTCTCCCATCCTTCAAAATTGGACCAATTTATTCCTGAAATTGGGGATGTCTAGTATACTTATTTCTATATTTAGAATATTTCTCACAGAAATTCCTTTAAGTAAACAGCGCAGACCCTGATGGGACCTGCATCATGCGGCGTCTCATATGGGTCTACGCTGTTTGCCAAGGCCTTTTTTTCTAGACGCTATGCATACATGGGTTAAATACTAAACAGCATAGTCACATAAAGATGAATATTACGATACATATTTCTGATTTGTTAATATGAAGCAGCATAATTGTTTTACACCAACTTAATAATTTTCTGGAATTTTATTCGTTTTTTAATGCCTCCTTTGTCTATTATTATAGAAGGGAACTTTTACATATCAGTCCCTTTTCAGGACAATGTCGTTGTAAGATTGTTGAACTATACGATTCAGTAGGATGATATTTAATTAACTGAACCCATATACAGGGTTTTGTATATTGTTATATATGCACAGGGTTTAGTGTATGTGCGTAAAGTCTCCTCCCATAATAGCCTCTGGAGTCCACACAGGCTAATCAGGGTAAACTGTTTTCGCTTTTTTGGAACTTTTCTTTTAAATCCTCTAAACGGATATATCAGTCTAGGCGCAGAGCAGATACACTTAGCCCGTCTCTCAAGGGCGCGACTCATGTATGCTTGTAAAATTGTGATCAAAACGTCGTTTAATACTCGTCGTTTTAACACTATAGAATCAAATACAATCACAAAAACTATTACAGTTAAACATAATTTGCATTTTGTGTTAGATTGAAAATACGGTTTCAATGAAACTTTAAATATGCTTTCCTTTTCTCTTTACATCTTAGTTAAATCTATTCCACTTCGTACCGTTTTTCTCACATGAGTCGCGTTCTGCGAAAACTGGGTTAAATGCATGTGCGTTAAGTGTCGTCCCAGATAAGCCTGTGTAGTCCGCACAGCCTAATCAGGGGCGACACTTTCATAAAATGCAGGATTTTTTCCTGTTAAACTACAAAAAGTACATACATTTCATGTTAATGATATCAGTATAATTATATTTGATATTATCAAAATGAGCGTAAGCAAAAACTTAATGTTAAAAAATATAATCAAAGAGAGTTATTGTTCACTCTAAACGGACAAGTTTACTGAAAAAAATTGTACATAAACTTACTCTAAACATATTCTCCTTAATTTTGTTATTTTGAAAGACAAATATATAGGACACTGACTGCCATATTCAACAATTAACGCGATGTCATATGTCGGTACCAAATGCACTCGTGTCAGAACATTTCGGGACTAACGTAAAAACTGCTTTAAATTTGGGACATTGGAATAACTAAGGGGCGCATAATTCACAAAAACGCATGAGAGAAAAAAAAATAAACTAACAAATGTTCCCGTTAGGTAATTATCTTTTATCACAGCAAACAGACTCTTTGGCACTCGCGTTCACCTGTTCTAAAACACCGAATGGAATGACATATATTGTGGGCGCTTGTTTATATTCAGTGCGTTCGTTCTTTGGAGGGTACGCACATAACAGCGCCATATTGCAATCACATAATGACGACTGTTCGACGGTCATGTTGGTTAAAGTGTTGACTCGTGCATCACAAATATATTTTTTTTTTACAAAAATTGTCTACAGTCGGGTTTACTTTTTTCAGGTCTAGTGAATATTTTATAATGCTAACCATGATGTTAAATCGTGAAATCTTGAGCGCACATTTTTAATCAATGTTCAATTTTAATCCTATACATCAATGCTAATATTGCGAATCATCAATAACAAAAATCACACACGGCAAAAATGAGAACCGTAATTACTCTAACTGATAAAATGAGTCGCATTCCGAGAAAACTGGGCATAATGCGTGTGCGTAAAGTGTCGTCCCAGATTAGCCTGTGCAGTCCAGTCCGCACAGGCTAATCAGGGACGACACTTTCTGCTTGTATGGTATTTTTTGTTTAAAGGAAGTCTCTTCTACACGAATATCCAGTTAAGGCACATGCATTATGCCCAGTTTTCTCAGAACGCGCCTCAAATGAATGAGCACTGCTACAGAATTGAAATCAAACTGGTTCGCGTTTTAGCACGTTCTATTCTCATGCTTGTTGGCACGTAGAAGTTAGAATCGCTTGGTCCGATTGCATTTCACATACATATGTGATGACAGCTGCAACAAGCGCCAAGATATGCGCAGAAGAGACATTATACAACTAGACATTAAATGAGGGGACGAATGCATGTTATTGTTAGTGTCTGTGTTTTGTGCTGTTCCAAATACCCGCCGCTGCATCACAAAATCGTAAGGTTTCAGTGCAAAGTTTCGTGATCATATTTGACACGGGCAACATACTCAGACAAATACCACGTTGCGAAATGATATGCGATCCATTTATTGTTTTCCAGGTAATATTTCATCATAGTTATCAGCATAATTTTGAGACATTTTTTGTCGTTGATATAAAACTTGTATCGCATAAAAAGAGAAAATAATTCAGCGTTGAGTTATTTAACCCAGTTTCATGTATATTTTATGAACTCGGATAGATTTAATTAGAAGGGGTTTCTGTTAAACCTTGTCAGACGGCTCGAGTCTATAAGGAGTACGAACCACTTGTATTTGGTCCGCACTTGCACCGCGTTCTGGTCGCATGATTCGGTTTAATATCTGCACCTATCTTGAAAGCTGCGGCGCTATTTCCGATGCCCCTTAAACAGCATATTCGCCTCATCAATTCGCGTGCCGTCCTGAATGGAATTCTCATTAAAATGCGGTGTTCGTGTGGCTTTTCATTAACCCATTTGCGCTTACATCCATTCTTTCATATCCATCAAGCCAGAACAGCAGAATTAATTCATTTTTAAAACTATGCATGTGTTGAAATGCATTTCTAATTACCCACTGAACAGTGATATGAAATCAGGGTCGTGAAACTTGTCTTACACCAAGTATTAGAGTACATCGTGTCACTATAGAAGGGAAAGACCGCCAATAATATTCATCACCAGAAATGTTGCACGTGTTGAATATTCAGCTCATTTGTTTAACTGAGAATTTTTAAAATGCTTAAATACAACATTTGAATATCTGTTTTGTACAATTGTAAAATGTTGTATGTTCCGATTCTACAAAATCGATATGCAAATAAATCAATTATGAATATGAAGATATTTTCATTTAAATTAGATCGATGTCCACACTACACATGTGTAGACTTGTAACTTCAACAAGTTTAAATGTTTAAATACAAACATGTAACTTCTTAAACTTCAGATCTGTCAGAAAATTAAGAAGTTGATAAAAAAAACTACATTAGCATGTTCAATATTTTCTAAGATGTACGATCGGTTTTAGTAATCTGCTACAAGTCAGCATCTAACAAGGGTACACTTTACAATTCTACAGATTACAAGTTGACAAATCACAATTCAACATTTTACAACGCATTTTCAAGTCAAACGGTGTTAGGGTAAAAATTGTCATTAGTAAAATCCTACCAGCCCACAGGTGGAAGTAACGTACCCTGGATAGTATATGGGCCCAGGAGCCTAATATATTCAAATAAATAATAAAACTTTTTTTAATGAGAGAAAAATTGACGAAGAACCATGAATGAAAAAATCCCCACCCTCTGATATTGGAATCATAACAATATATCGAACATTGCTTATTTGAACGGATATTATTTGACATGTATGTATAATCTATAATTGCAAGATGAAACATATCAGCTTAATACTCAACACGTGCAACATTTCTGGTGATGAATAATATTGGCGGTATTTCCCTTCCATATGTCACAGGCTATGGCGACCGGAAATAAAATATTTTTAAACGTATGAACACGCGCGGTGTTTATATTTATTATTTCATTTAAATCTAATTTGTCTTCAAAACGTATTCACTGCAATTTGGACGAATTCACTCTTCAACTCACCCTACGAACTAGTGCACTTTACTCAGAGATTTTTAATGAATTAATAAACCATTCGTTATACTTTGAAACCAAAAGGTGTCGGTATTAAAATATGCATTAACAATATTTCGCTCTCCGAAATGAGAGAACACTTTTAGATGTCACAATTTGCTACATTCGACTTGAAGATATCGCAAGTACCTGACGCCATGACCCACTTTTATTGAGTACGTGTCGTTTTGTTGATATACCGGTATGCTTTAAAATACTCCCAAGATGATATATATTTTTAATTAGCTTTTTACGGCTCTTTTATGTGGAATTTAATGATAGAATATCCCAATGTTATTATGAGGTGACGCACACAAGAGCAAGATTTGAGTTACCATGTATCGACAACAGGCAAAACTTGTATTCATTAAATATACCTATGACGAAAAGTAGCGACAGTTTTTTGTCACAATCTTTTTGACACATTCAAAACCACATACAGTGCACATTATGAGTTAATGTCCGGTCTTCTCTTGAGTTGTCATGTATTTTTTATTGAGAAATCGACATCTGTTGCGTCTGGATCTATACAGTAGACATTAAATTGATTACACAGATACGGTTTGTTAATACGTAGATCATATCTTATTAACCGTTTGCTAATATATACACATTGTAAATTGTTTGAAACAAAGGATCTTATAGATAAAATAATGCTATATATTAATACGTCAAATCTTCACGTTAAAGTATGCATAACCTCAGTAAGTATAAAGCACACTTAAATTCTTTCGGAATGTTAAAACATATACGTTTAAATCAACGAGTCCACACATCAAGGGCTGTGAAAAATGATACTGTTGAAGAAACAGTGTCACGTTGTTAAAGCGTTTATTTATTGCTCATTCTTAAACGCCTCGATTATGCGAATTCCTAATTATTTTTTCTGATATGCAATTTTACAAAATGTTCGTTTTTGCTTAATTAAATTATGATAATACACGTTGAAATATTATGTTCTTATTTTGCCAGTTTCAATTAGCCACGCGTCTGGCCTTAGTAATACCGCTTAGTGGAAGTATGATATAAGTCGTGTTCTGAGAAAACTAGCATAATGCATGTGCGTAAAGTGTCGTCCCAGATTAGCCTGGGCACACCGCACAGGCTAATCAGGGACGACACTTTCCGCTTTTATGTCATTTTTCGTTTAAATGAAGTCTCTCCTTAGCAAAACTCCAAATTAGGCGGAAACTGTCGTCCCTGATTAGCCTGTGCGGACTGCACAGGCTAATCTGGGACGACACTTTACGCACGTGCATTATGCCCAGTTTTCTCAGAACACGACTCATATATCATAGAACGAATACATAAAGTTTGGCTGACTGAGGTGTTGAAATTTACGTCTTGGTAGACATCGCTCGATCGCCTGATTGTAATCAAAAGCTTTTAATTACATAAAACATCACTTACGTAATTGGAAAGGCTGGATTACATGACATTACGACATTACGACACGCAAGAATCACATACTTTAAATGTAAAACGGTAAATAACACACTACAACACTCTTAGTAACTACCTTTTTGCAGGCCAGCTAGTTTGTATGGTGTAGTTAATGTTCTAGTGACACGATCACTTCTCACATCCCAGAAGAGTTCCGCTTAATCAATTATCGAAGCTGGTACACGTTGGAAATACTGCTGACTAAATTAGATGAAGAAAATAAAAAATAGCTTCGCTCTGTGAAAAAGGCTTAATTCGTTTAGAAGAGACACTGCAGACTGCACAGTCTTATCTAACGACACTTTATGCACATGCATTAAGCCCTATGTTCGCAGATCGCGGCTAAAATATTAACCCATTTATTCCGAGCGTCTAGAAAAAGGCCTTTGCAAACAGCGTATACACATCTGGGTCTGCGCTGTTTGCTTACAGGAATTTCTGTAAGAAGTATTCGAAATATAGAAATAAATATACTAGACATCCAGAATTTTGGAAATACATCTATACAATTTAGAAGGATGGGAGAGTCCACAAGGCATAAATGGATTAAACCATTAAAATAATAGCATCACACACACACATTCAAAGTATGAATTGGGACAGTTAGATTTGGAACTTGAGCGATATTCTTGAATTGAAACTGAGTATTTAATGAATAAATCCACGTCATATCTGCAAGCACTTAAAATAATATATATTGATACTGCTAATAGTTTACAGGTATAGTCGACTATGATTTGTCATAAATGAAAACGGTTTCACGAATAACTTCGCCATTGTGCCTAAATACACGTGTTTATAAATTCATGGATTATCCACGTCCTAAACATTTAACTTGTATTTTCTAATTGACATGGTTTTATGTTACCAATTGCGTTGTTTTTGAAAGCAAAACTATCACAATATAAAATACCAATTAAACGATCAGCGTAATTCGTTTAATTATCTAGCGAGCACGATTGGATATTAATTTCAGTGAAATATGCTCATTAGCGTGTGTTTTACATCCTTACAGAAGGCCAGGATATAACTTCCCCGGACCTCTGTGCAAGAAACTATTAACAATAATACAGCCAGCACTAAAAAAACACATGTAGTCCATCATTTGATATCGCTGTTCATACGTTATGCCAATGTCGAGGATATAAAAGCTAGCACGCGGTATGCTCACGTTTAACTATATCGCTTATTGCCGATTTTTATTCTCTATCATCAGTTTGTTTACTTTACTGTTTTATTATGTTAACAACGTGAGTCGCGTTTTCATGTTTGGAATCAATTGTGATTTCAGTTTTTGATTTGAAAAAACGAAACGTCATCTGTTTGAACCGATTCAATCAGTCATCGTATGTCACCTCAAATACTAATAACGTGCATGTTAGTTCACAGAATGATAGATACAATAATAGTATGGATGCGATTCGCAATGTTATGTGCTTCACGCCACATTGCGACTGCACGTGTTCCATCAATCCTTATGTGGAAATATTGTGGAATGCCTTTAAAAACGAATACATCTTTTCCAAGTTAAGAATGAAACAACATTCGTTGACATTAAATCGCAGAATGCGCATGTTTTGACATTTCTTTCGTGGTTTATTTTTTATTAGTTGATTGTAGATCGAATGATTAAGGAATGCATATTGATTCCATTGACAACTTTAAGTCTAGACATTTTAATGCGAAAAATATGCATTATATTTCAAGCCCGTTGTATTTGTTCATTTGTCTTTTATACCACCTATGGCGTTTGCGACAAATTAATGGGCAGAATTAAATTCAAACAAAATCACACAAATTCCGTCCCATTTCACTCCATTTCACATAACATTCAACGCAAAAATCATAAATAAATAAATTAGCCCATTAAATGCTTTAAATCTAGTATTACAATCGACGATCGAGTGTTTGATTTGTCATCCGTAAAGAAAAAACTCCCGTGGATTTCGTTACGCGTCAGCATTTTACACAGGGTAACGCTCTGGTCCTCCCTCACTCGATTGAGATTTCTATGATCGATCGCAGATATAACAACCAAGGTCAGTGTTGTCTTCCGCGTATCATCGTAACTATTATGCTATTAATTAATATGAGGCGTGTGCTGAGAAAACTGGATAATGCATGTGCGTAAAGACAGTATTAGTGTCGTCCCAGATTAGCCTGTGCACTGCAGGGACGACACTTTCCGCTTTTATGACATTTTTTTCGTTTAAATGAAAAATCCAATTTAGGCGGAAAGTGTCGTCCCTGATTAGCCTGTGCGGACTACACAGGCAAATCTGGGACGACACTTTACGCACATGGATAATGCCCAGTTTCCTCAGAACGCGACTTATATAATGAGCCCATAAACATTTTCAAAAATTGAAAATTGTGAATATTAAAAAACAGAGGACTTAATTGATTTATGGAAGTTGTTGGCAAGTTCAAGGAATATTTTGAGGTTGTCTTGTCCATGAGACCACTGCATGTCTATATCGTCTATGAAACGTAACCAGCGATAAGGTGTCAATGGTACCGCCTTCAGGAGCTGTCCATCGAGATGTCCCATGAAAATGTTGGCATATGATGGTGCCATTTTAGTTCCCATTGCTGTACCTTGTATTTGGAGGTAATGCACCCCATTGAACTCAAAGTTATTACATTTCAGGATAAGGGTCAGTAAATCCACTAATGTTTTTGTTGAATGGTCTTTTGTGTCTCTTGTTTCCCAAGCATGTGTGCAGGCCTCAATGCCTTCTTCGTGGGGAATGTTTGTATAAAGAGATTCAATGTCCATGGAGACAAGTAATGTGTCACTTGTTAGAGTGTCGGATGATGCTTTTGTAAGATAGTCCGTTGTATCTTTTACATACGACGGAAGTTTTACTACGTGAGGTCTGAGATGATAATCCACAAACTCCGAAATCCGTTCAGTTGTGTGGCTATTCGCTGAGACAATTGGACGTCCAGGGTTGCCGGGTTTGTGTATTTTTGGTAAAAGATAAAATCGGCCAGCTCTGGGGTTGGTGATTGAGAGATAGTCGAAGTTTTTTTCGCTGATTTCTCCAGAGTGTAACATTTCTTTGAGTTTTGTTACTTCTTTTGCCTGAAATTCCTGGGTGGGATCAGAGTCTAAACGCCTGTAAAACCTGGCATCGCTGAGTTGTCGGTCGGCTTCAGATATATACTGTTCTTTTTCCATAACGACAACCGCGGACCCTTTGTCTGCTGGTTTTATAATAATGTCATTATTGTTTTTCAATGACCGCAGAGCTTGTCGTTCATGTTTAATGAGGTTGCTTTTCATGTTTGTATTTGTTTGGGCTTCTGAAATGTCCGATTCGACATTATGAATAAATGTTTCGAGCGATACAGATTGTTTTTGGGGTTCCCATTTGCTTTTTAGTTTGAATTTGGGGTACATTTCATTATTGTTTGTGAGTTCACAATCCTCAGAAGTGGTGGTTGTTAGCCTTTCCTGACTTGGACTGCGCCTATCCTGAAGGCTACTGCGTCTTTCGTCAAGGCTACCCATTTCATTAAGGATTTGGTTTTCTGTTTGTGAATCTGAATTTTCTCTTTCGATAGGAACAGAGCTGTTATCATAAAGTGGTTCTGCTTTTGAAAAGTGGGACTTGAGTCTAAGTTGTCTACTAAAAGATTTGCTATCTTCAATCAGGCTACCTCTGTCAATGTGGGGTGGTTTCGGACCCTTTGAAAGTAATTTTTGTTCGTGTTCTGTAAGGTCTGTGCTTGAAAGATTTACGACAATATTGGGCTGACTGTTAGGTCGAGTATTGGATTGACGACGTTCAAATCGGCGAATTCTAGGTTTCTTGGTTTTAGAGACATTAGTAAACTTCACATTAGTCAAATGGGAAACACTATTAAGATCAGAAAGTTTCTTTGAGTTTCTGTGAGTACGATTCAGAAGTAGACACCATATGTTTCTGAACCTCAGAGAGCAAGTGTTCAAACTCAACAGGATCTAACGACGGATTTATTGGCATTCTCTTCCCGTTGTAGAACATTTGTTCGATGTTGGTAATATCGATTATTGTAATATTTTTTCTCAACCAAATATATATATATATATATATATATATATATATATATATATATATATATACATATATATATATATATATATATATATATATATATATATATATATATATATATATATATTTATTTATTTATTTACTTAAACTTAAGCAATAAAACAATACCGGCTTCACTACTTAAATACAATAAAAGTAAAATATTATGTAATAAATTAATATAAGTAGCGTTAAGACAATAATTCTTATGATAGTATGAACATTTTTTTAGGAACATAAAGACACTGTTTTTCATTAACTGAAAGGATACGAGAAAGGATATTTGTGCACTCGGATTCCTCATCTACCGGTCACCTGTCACCCTAACCGGACATTTCTTTTGGGTTTTAACTTTACTTTGAACTATTGTGACTACAATCATTGTGATGATGGTAATGATCGTGATAATCATGATGATGATGTTGATGACGCTGATTATAATGAGGATGATCATAATACTGCTGATGCTGATAATGATGACGATGTGGCGGATAATGATAATGATGATGATACTGATTGTGGTGGTGGTGGTGATGATGATGACGACAACATCAGAGTTATGATAATACTGGCGTTGATTTTGATATTGATGCAAAAAAAATCATGATAATCAAATTAAGAAGATATTTTTTTGTTATTATTAATTATCCAAAATAATGCTAATGCTGATATTGATGGTGGTGTGGTGGCGATGATGATGGTTATTTTGTTATTGATAATGATGATCATGACTGTAGTGATGCTGATGACGATATTGATGGTGAGGAAGATAATGATGATAGTGATAATCATGGTGGTGGAAGGGTAATGCATGTTTATAATAGTGATATACTTCGAAGTTAACCATGAACAAGAGTATACATGCGCGACACATGCCATTTCATTTTCCTGAATGATTTACAGACACACGAATGGAATGTCATTAATTTGATTGCAACTAATTATTTATCATCGCTTAGAACACGGCCACTTGAAAAAGGTCGTTACTTTAATCCCGTTATCTCATACATTGAATAGAACCAACATGTAAGTCGACCTCAAATCCATTTTACGTTCGTAGTAATTAATGTAGAACTGTTTGGGTTGTCACAACCAATTATACGGTTCATAAATAAAGCACACATATATATACATACATACCAAAGCCACGCAAGTTGACAGACAATATAATTATGTCGAGCTCCTTGATTGTCAACATATAATTTGCACTTTATGTAATCCTAACGATTAAGAAGAGGAATATCACTTCATATTTAAATGTCCATGTTATTTAGAAGAAGGATCCAAATACATATCGAAACATTTCTCAATAAGACCAAGTAGGCTTAACATTTTTGAAACTTTTAAATAGTAATAATAAAGGGACCCTCAAAAAGTTAGCACTTGACTGTATTACATGCTTTAAGAAGAGGGAAAATGTATTTTTTTTACTGAAACGTTTATTATTGTAATCTATTAACTGTTTCATATGAAATGAATGAATTGTGTTTTCGTCTATTAAGGCTGATTTCTTTTATCATGACAGTTTATTATAAAACGAATGAATATTGTTTTTTCTGCCTCAACTGATTTTTGTTAATATATGGTTTACACACTCAATTCATTGTGTAAATGAACACACAAGACTCTCACGCATAATGCATTATTATTTCAATTACTGTTTTTCACGAATGTATTAATGTCTTATACTATTGATCACGATGAGCTGTACTATGCGTAACTAAATACAATATTGTTCTGTTTTGATCTGTTCTGATAATGTTCCTGCTTTTTATAACAAGTAAAGTAGTTATGTGTAAACAATATTTCAAATTAATTTCCGTTAAACAATCGTTTTTATTTTTGCATTTATATGACTATTACACGTCACAATACTACCTTTGTTTTTATTCAAACGAATTCCGTAAGTTATTATGATCTTGTTATTTTATTTTAATTGAAAAGCACATGAAGATTTTTCTCAATAATGCACAAAATTGTGCAATACACCTGGTGTTAGCCTCTAAAATACAGCAAATCGATGAACGATCACTCTAGTCCCTTTGATTGACTGTCGGTGTTTGATAATTTGTAGTTTAACACCTGTCGACATGAGGTTAGAAATTTAACACCATGACCACTCATTTTACCCGCCCAAGGACCAATAATCTGTTAAATAAATCAGCGTTTATCTCAGTGCAAATGGTTGCATGATTGCCATCAACATTGGATTTGTTTAGAGGATCATCTGAAATCCCTAGCGTAGGTGGTCGGCCTATTTGTCATTCAATCAACCAACTGAAATCCCGAGCATAGGTCATTGGTGTATTTGTCAGTCAAGCAACCAACTGAAATCCCGAGCATAGGTCATTGGTTTGTCAGACAAGCAACCAAAACAGATCGAATTTCGTATTATTTAATAGCATATTGCTCGTAATACTATTGTGCTTGAATAGTCATGTAACAAGACCCATTGTATCGAATAAGGCTGTTAGAATCAGAAATACATAACCTGATGAAAGAATAAACTTACAGATACCTTTTTACTATTTTTATAATGGCAAGTTTCAAATACACTTGTCAAATATTCCAAAAATATATATTCTTCTGTATGTTATGTACAAACCAACTTAAAATAAAATTTGTATTTGTATTTAATAAGCCCACCATTCTGACAACGAAACATGAAAACCAACATTTGGAATTTTTGTATAGTGGAAATTGGAAAAATAGTAAACTCTTGGAACGCATTTCTTTAAAATACTACACGAACTTGTAGTGCCAACACGTTTTAAAACTACCTTACAAATTCGCCAGACTGTTGGGTGTAGAGGTAACATGTTTGCTACGACAGGTCCAATGTTCAAACCCCAAGAGAGGCACATTTATTATCTTGTCTATGTTATTATAATTATTCGTAACTATTCCAAACATTACAGATTTGTGATTTAATTTAATTCATTTAATGACATTTTTAAGGAAACGCACGTATGTATTAACACGTGCCTTCGAGAGTATTTCGCGCTTTAAATAGCATTATTTGTGTGCCTAAGGATCAGTTCGGCTCATTCACGTGAACGGTACATATACTGGTATTGTGCTGATCTAGGGGAACACATGCACTATGTTCGGCACATCGATGTATGTTGTCCTCATCCTGTTTACTTTTCAATAAGGTCAACCAATACGATTTGCGTACGTTAATTGATACAACTAAGTTATCATTTGCCATTGTTCTCCCGTTTGAAGGCGTATATACATAATGATATAAGCAAACCGTATTTCATTTAATCGCAGATTCAGAAGCATTTTACATGACATAAAGCTTGTGTCAGATTAACCCATTTATGCCCAGTGGACTCTCATATCCTTTTAAATTGGATCAATTTATTTTCGAAATAAGGGATTTCTAGTATACTTATTTCTATATTTATAATATTTTTTTACATAAATTTCTTTAAGCAAACAGCGCAGACCCAGATGAGACGCCGCATCATGCGGCGTCTCATCTGGGTCTACGCTGTTTGCCAATGCCTTTTTTCTAGACGCTAGGCATAAGTGGGTTAAATGAAATAGTTTGGCGTTTAGTGTGTTACTTATTGTGTACTTATTGCACATGTATTTGTTGAAGTAATTGAGAAATGATTGCTGAAATAACTCTTATGAAGAGAGCATCCTCGTATATGTCATTAGCGTTCTTATTTGTAAAATAATTGTCGTCTATCTCGAGCATCTAAATCACAAATGATGGTCGTGTATATTACCTGTACCAGTACTTATTACTCCAAGAATTCTAAAGGCAATAACCGAACGAAACAATGCCACTGACCGTATGATTAAACCAGCTTCCAGTAACAAAAACAGAACGTTAGGGGTAATAAAACGCCATTCCAATCGCGTTGTTATTACTTCGTCATAAAAAAAATCTGTGTTCCCGAAAAAAACATTTACTGTAATGCAAAACACCATGAATCTTAAACGAATGTTTAGTGAAATAAACTACGCGCATTCCAGGCATAATAGCAAATACTGGAGAAGAATAGTTTAATTGCTGTATGAATGATAATTTTGGAAGGTAGGTATATGCTGTTTTCGGCTCGTTTAATCAGAACTTTAGTGCCTTTTTCATGTATATGTTAGTTTGTTAACCAATATGTACTGAAACGTTATTTTATATCGTATTAATTTAACCTTTATAATTGTCAATCAAAGTAGAAAATATAACGCCACGCAACGCACATATATCGTTATTAATGAATATTTACGAACATTACAGAACAATTAACCATCACCATGAATTGATTGGAGAACACATATTGAAAACATTAAATACTAATTTTATTTTTATTAGGTTTCAAAAAACGAGAGGTTATCAACAGAGGCGTTGGTAGCTGTTATCGACACCTGTAAATCCCGATCTATATACACACATTATCTATGCAATAAGTTATATACATATGCAATTATGCAAGTATTATCTTCTATTTATCTGTGAGAAAGTAAGTGGATCTATTCTATTGTTTCATTATTTATCACTCTGGTTACATTCATTTAAGTATGTTCTTTATCCATAAAAGTAACAGGTCTTGTAAGCTCACCTGAACACAATGTACTCATGGTGAACCTTTGTAATCGCCATTTGTCCGTCTTGCGTCGCGCGGCGTCAAAAGTTGCATTGTTAACACGATAGAGGCCACACTTCTTGTCCAATATTCTTGAAAATTGGTAAGAAGATTTGTCACAAGAGTATCTTTGACGGGGTGACACTTGTTCCGGTTGGTTGAATAATATTGTAAACACTATAGAGGCCACATAACTGGTCCGATCTTCATGACACTTGGTCAGAGCATTTGTCCTTATCATATCTTGAATGAGTTTGGAAATGAATCCGATTGATCGAGAAATATTGCCGCCAGAGGGGGGAGGTGGGGGCATTTTTCCGTATATGGCTATAGTAAAACATTGTTGACACTAAAGAGTCAACATTTATTCTCCGATCTTTATGAAACTTGGTCAGAACATTTTTCCTAAAGATATATTGGATACATTTGAAAATGGTTCCGGTTGGTTGAAAAACATGGCCGCCAGGGGACGGGGCATTTTTCCTTATATGGCTATAGCTAAACCTTGTTATAGGGGCCTTTTGACGTTTTGGTAAATTGACACAATTAAACACAGTTGTTTCAGATTCGCAAATTTTCGTTTTAGTTATGATATTTGTGAGGAAACAGTAATACCATGCTCTAAAATAGCAAATATATTCATCTTTTGACGATTTAAACCTGAAAATTATAAAGAGTTGCAACGCGAAACGATTGAATAATTTGGAGAGTTCTGTTGTTGTCGTTATGTTTTAAGAAACTACGAGGATTGATTTTATAAAGTATAAGATACATCATTCATCGTATAAGCACGGATGGCCTAGTGGTCTAAGTGGTATACTTTTACTCTAAGACTCTACGGATCAAAGGTTCGAGCCCTGTTGAGGGTTACATTTTTCTGTTTTGTTTTTATTTCATTCTGGATTCTTTACTGGAGTTTGTTTTTAGTTCTAATGTTCAATACATGCAAAGATCTGTGAAAAGGCCCCTTTAACACTCTAGAGGCCACATTTCTTTCCTTTATACATGGGACGGGGTAAGAAGAGCTGTTCCAATGATATCTTGCACAAGGTCGAAAAAAAAAGTTACGGTTAGTTGAAAAACATGACCACCAAGGGGCGGGGCATTTTTCGTTATATGGCTATGGTAAAACCTTGTTAACACTCTAGATGCCACATTTTTTGTCCGATCTTCATGACAATTGTCAGAATATTCGCCTAAATGATATCTTGGATCAGTTCTGAAATGGTACTGGTTTGTTGAAAAACATGGCTAGGGGGTGGGGAATTTTTCCTTATATGACTATAGTATAACATTGTAAAAAGTTACATTTATAGTCCAGTCTTATTGGTCATGGTCAGAACATTTTTTGTAATGATATGTCGGATAAGTTCTAAAACGGTTCCGGTCAGTTGAAAAGCATATAAACTGCCAGTTTGAGGGGAATCTTTTCTTATATGGCCGTAGTAAACCCTTGTTAAACCTGTTTTAGTCACATGTATAGTTAAATCTTCAAGAACCTTGGTCGGAACATTCGTTCTTGGGCTTCACAGAGATCAGGTCAGTTGCTTTGTATCTCAGGTGAGCGACATCGGGGTTTTCAGGTCTCCTTTATATTTTTAGGACATATACTTAAAGAAAAACGTAAAATAAAGTTTAAGATGCATTTAATATATGTTTGTGTTAAAAAGATTTGTATCACTTGCTTGTTAAATATATCTTCCGAAATGCACGGACCATAATCTGTGCTAATATTTATTAATTGTTCTGTTTTTCATTTATTTATTATAATTAACATTACTTGCCTCCGAGTATTTTCAAATCAGAGTTAAATCGCGTATTTTCTTCTTAGTGATACCTTTTATATTTGACGCCATAAAAAAGCATAAACAACAGTAATTAACTGCATCACTCTTGTATGATATTTTTTTACATTCAATACATATCCCAAGAAAAAAAGTAATGTTTGCCTACATATATAATGTTCTTCCAGTTTGAAATGAAGCATTTTTGTCAGTTACCGTCTAGTGTACAGTTATTTGTTTCTTAGCAACAACATTACAAGGGAATACATAATAATAACTATAGGGCGGTATTACTCGATGAATTACTTCAATAACAGAAGAGTTTTTCCTAGGACCAAGAGGCATTTTTTTCTGTTTTGTTTCCCAACTAGTTGAGATTATTAAAGCCAACTTTTCATGGGAGGCATATTTTTTTATAAGATCGAAATCGAAAATGCATCTAAAGTGATTGTTGCCTATAACCACAAGTATTGCCGTTGTCATTTGACAGCTTTTATTAATTACATATACTCTTTGTGGAATGAGGTTTTTACGACGGCTAAAAAGTATCCAAACACAATCCAAATATAAGTTTCTTTTGATGATGTGTTTAACTTCGTATTCATCATGCGAGTTATTCTTTTATTTGAAACCTTCACGCACTAATAGCCCGTAAACCATTCCATCAATACAAATATTGGAAAAATGTAACTTCAAAAACAATATCAGATAAAACATTATTGTTAACATGCGCCAGTCTTTTATTTAAAGCGATGCCAATTTGCCTGTTCCACATAACGCAACCCATGTGCTTTTTCTTTAAAATGGTTGCCATTTTAACCATTGCGCACTGAAGAATGGTTCCTTGATCATCTCTTTTAGTAGGTTGATTTTAGATAAATTGCATTTATACGCAACCAATTGCTATTTTAAAGTACTCAAATATAATCCCTCGCCTGGTGAACTGAATCCTTAATTGACACATAATCTATTCATCATATACGACACTGTAAACTCTATTATTACAACACGCCGGTGTTCACATCTCTTTTCAGGTTTCGTGGATGTCTGCGTCAGTCCGTGTCCTCGATGGCAAACATGATCGGCAAGATCTACTTCAACATTCTGGGCAGCAAATGTTTCACGTTCTCCGAGGAGGAGGTCTGCGTTGAGCGGTCCTGGTGGGGTCGATGTCTGCGGTATGAGTCACAACAGACCGCCCTGCTGGAGAGCCAAGTGGCCTTTAACGAGGAGCATGCCTTAGAAAATGTCGCCATCGATAACAAAACAAGGCGAAAGTAGTGCGGACTTCGGGACAATGAAAACGATATTTTGCTAAATGTATTCAGGTGAATGACACAATGCGAAGGACACGGAGCCTTGTTTATATGTTCATGATTGTAATTGAAAGGTTTTGCTCGGAGTTGTTTCCACGTATATGCCAGCGACAGGTATGCAAGTACTCGGGTTACTGACATACTCTTAATATCATTCGGATAGATTATGGGATTATTCCAAAATTCATAGAGAATTGCTAGTGGTTTGATACAATTGGAGACGAATTTATTTGGAAGTTTGTTTCAGTCAAGTGTTCTAAAGGGCTATTTGTTTATCATTTTGCAACAATAGACTTCACTGTTGTTGACACTGTGTGAAGTCAATGGCCGATTCGTATTGTTATTATTAATGCCAAATGGTTTGTTAGCAATTTTGCTCTAACAACTGTTGAATACTAAGAATGTGAAGTTCGTTTCTAAAGTTTCATGTATTACTCGAATGAGTGTTATGGAATGCATGTTAATGGAATTTACCTTTTAAGTCATGTTAAAAGGAAAATAAATTTTACAAGTGATAACATCAAATAAATAGAAATATTCACACGCAGACGTCATAAGTATATATTGCTGTCTTATGTTTAGGTCATTTCATTGCTGATATTGCTAATTATATGTTGCAACTAAGTGCCTAATTTTTCTTTAACATAATACTAGTATTAATTTGTGGTTGTATGGGGTACCGCAGCACAGTTGAAGGCAATACACGTTTGGTTGTTATGGTAAATATATCCAACTAAAGTATTTAAAGGCGGCTTAAAATTAAAAATCTTTAAAACATAAAATTGAACAGTTGCACATTTAAAAGAGTCGTACCATTTTTAAGCAGACTTACGAATGTGTTTGTTGATTAGTTCGGCTACATAATTCAATCCATCAGGAGTAAGTTACCTAAAGGGTCTGGTTCATATTATCGTTGTTTCCATAATATTTCTTGTCACCTGTGGGTCTTTTCCATTGTGCCTTAACACAGCCATGCGGATTTGAATCATTAGAAATGATTTGAATATTTAGTAATGATTTGAATATTTTTTCTGCTTTCTCTGTCAAGACTGAACGTTAACAAGATAAAATAATGTCTTATTTCTCACATTTGGACTTCCGGAAGGATCTTCGATTGAACAATTTTTAATACATATAATATAATAAAAATGATATCTTATAATCTAAGATAAATTAATCTATTGGTGTACACGCAATGTTTTTTAAAATGATACCATTTTTACATTATTACTGTTATCAACATATGTGTTGCCAGTGCTTGATTGCAAATTGGATAAAAAAATTAAATTGCATACGAGCTCACGGGTATTTATTACATTACCGGGTAAAAATAAAATCGTAATCCTATTGTAAAAAAAAGACCGATTGCAAAACATAGAAGTGGGTGTTTTGCATTTGTCATTTCAATTATTTACACTCTACTCATATTTGTAAACCTGTGTGCTATAATGATTTATGTTAATATGTTGTTTGTTAAGTACGTAACGGGTAATAATTATGTAAATAATCTTGTATAGATAATAACATGTTTTGTATTAGAATAAAATAACGATATCAATTTCAGATTAAAAAAAATTGATACCTTTGTCTTGATTTGACATTAAATGAGAATTGAGACAACTCGAATAACTTAAAGGTGAGGACACATTACGTTTATTGTGTAATATTTAATACGAGTAATTGAGGTCAGACAGAAAAACAATAGGAAGATGTAAGAAGATGTAAGCTTAATAACACTGGATCAACTAACAAGAACCTACCAGAATCGCAGCATGAATTCAAACATTCACCGCTATAGTGGTTTTAGTGAAAACGTCGACATATATCAAACTTGGTTTTGTTATTATTGGTTTGTAAAAACGTGAATGGTAAATTTATTCAAATAGCATGTTGTCTGATCAATACTGCATAAAGCATCGTATTGTATATACCAATAAATACACAGGAAACATTAGATAAACTGCACTGGTTTGTGAACGATTATACTCAAATAAAAACTATTTTTTTAGGTAATATTCTTCCGTATTTTTTAAGTTGTTTGTGCGTTTGTCCCAAAACATGTATAATATAAAAACCATAACAAGATAAATTAATAAAATGCAGCGCGTTATCTCCGCAATGGAGAAGAATGTGTGGCATTGCATATCAACATCCGAGTAACTGATGCAAATGCTATATCAAATGGCCCAAGCTGTGACATTTATAAAAAAAGTCATAATGTTTAATCATATTTACAACTATCTGATAAAATATATAGCAAGTATTATGTCCAGTTGCATTAATAATCAATGTATATTAAATCCATATGACATAAAACACATATATGCATACATATTTGTTTAAGTACAGGGTAACAATCATAATAATAACGAAACGTTTTTTCATTAACTTAAATAAAACATAGAACATGAGTGTCAATGCAAACGATTACAATAATTAACACCTATACTATTTCTTTACATGTATGTGTGTTTATGGTATGAAGCACAAATGCATGGTTATGATAAGAGGATATATTATGAAAATGATTTCGCTCTATCGTTTTATTTGAGATTTAAATACGGTTATTGGTCTTTCAAAATTTTTATGCACATCAAGTTTAATGACCTCGTAGAACAAAGCGATTAACTCCTAAGTCAACATACATTGACTCCTCATTATTGCGAAAGTAAAAATGAAAGAACCACCGTTCAGAAGATAGAATTAAAACGAGCTTTACAATAGACAATACTAGTATTTTAGTTGGTACTCGAACTTAAATAAAACGACCAAGATAACAATAAAAACACGTTTGTACACACACACAAAAACTGTTGATAATAAAAACAATTGTGTCATGCGGTCTTTCAACTATCTGATTGTTTTTAAAGTTCACCAGGTTTCTATCTGTTTTAAATGAAGTTTCAATAAAGCCACTAATGAATGATGAATGAGGGCAACGGTTTTTTATGGCGTTGTTTTTGTTCTGAAAAACATGTGAGATGAATACGATTCATTGAACAGATGTCATGTCTTCGGTCGAATACGTTATACACATATTACATATGCGTTTCGTGAAATAATAGATTAAACACTTCCGATTTCTCATTCTTAGTTACTCGGATATGTCTTAAGTGTTATAATCACTTATTAACAAAAAAACTTTTAATATGTTACTCTGTGGTCGGGAAAAGGAAACAATGAATCACATCGAAGATTGCTTGCTTAGATGCATCTTTATTTTAGATTAGTATTATATGATATTATTTTTCAATTATGTATTTATTTATAAAGAGTATACACTGACAATAAATGCAATTATATGCATGTTTGTGATGTTTGCCAATAAGATCTATTTCAACGCATGAGCAACACCAATATTACATACGCTTCGTCTTTATAGACAGTAATTTACAACATTCATTCAAATCGCTGATTATACTATACTATTTTGCGAATCATATTCATTTGTGTTTAATATTGATCTGCCCCAGTATTCTTTATATGTATACATTTTAGTTACATTAAACATTTTAAAGTGTTCGGTGCCGACTGCACTCCCGACGGATTTCGCGATATTAAATCAAACGCGCTTTTGTAACTTGGAATACGACGACACAAGTGTTACTGTGGCTTTTGTGTTTTTTATCCTGTGAGCAAAATATGTTTATTGCCTAAACGTGGTTATGTCAAGAGTTAGAATTATTAAATGATTTAATCAAATACATAAGAGGAGCGCAACATATTTTGGTGGCAGCGGTGTGGCCGGTTTATACATTCGCCGATCGAGTGATACGAACCGACGTCAACGACAAGCATGGGCGGGAACAGCACGGACGACGAGGTTACATTTAGGGAAGTCGACGGTGTGCGTACCAGGTTAGATATCGCTGAGGTAGAGGCAACCGATCCCGACGAGCGCCGGACGGTACGACAGGTCGCCAGCGAAGGCAACACGACCGACGGCGCTGACCTGACGGCACTTGCAAGTGCTCTACGCGACGTGGTTGCTAAGCTAGACAGCGTGCAGAGGACGATCAGAACCATCGGTCGACCGAGGTCACATTCACCAGGACACGTTGAGTCACAACCACAACCGCGGTGGAGTCCAGAGGTACCCGTTCGAGCATCAATGACGAGCGGTTTTCGCCGAGACGTTAATAACTCGCATTTCGCCGACGAGAGAAATAACGATCGACGTTCGGATTCTTATTACGAGAGACGCCAGTGTGAACGCGGATACAACAGACGTTCCAGTGAGCGTCCCATGCGAGCAGAACCGAAGTTTCCGCCATTCAGTGGCACCGAAAATTTGGCCGTATGGATCGCTAAATTCGAAGCCATTGCAGACAGATACCACTGGGGCCCGGACGAGAAGCTCGACAACATTCTACCCAAATTGGAAGGCCTCGCCAGTGAATTTGCATTTACAAAACTTCCACCCCATGTGATTAATAACTACGACCTTCTCGTGCTGAGATGACGAATCGCTATAGAATGATCGAAACAGTCCAATCGTATGCTGCCCGGCTAAACCGACGCGCACAAAGACAAGGTGAGACGACGGAGGAATTCGCCGCCGATCTGAAATGTCTGTACGCCAAGGCGCATCGGAACCGTGACAGACAGACGCGAGACGAGGACCTCGTAAGACGGTTCTTTGACGGGCTCCTCGACCAAGACGCCAGATTTGCGGTCGAATTCAATAAAGCCCCGAGTAATATCGACGAGGCCGTGTTTCACGTGGTTAACTGGAAACAGATGAGGAACTGCGCGCGTGTCAACCGGAACCGCTATACCGTCCGCAGAACCGCTGACGAAGCTGCGGAGGTACACGTTAGAGATGAACTGCGTGGAACCGGAAGTTATCGGCGGCAAGAGCGCGCCCCCAGCCACACTACGGTGCATGCGCATCAGGCACCGGATGTTAATGCGGAAATCCAGCGCCTTCAGCGGAGAATTAAATGGTTAGAGACAAGGAAACGTGGCCGGCTACCTGCCACTAAAAGGCGGAAAGGAGAGTGCTACAGCTGCCACGAGGTAAGTCATTTTGCTCGGGATTGCCCAAAACGGACGGTGACGGACGAAAGTGCCGAGGAACGCGGAACGGAGGCAGGCAATGAGCCTTTAAACTTTCAGGGACCTGCTCTCGAGGCCAGAGGGAGGTCCGCGTAGATGTTAATCACGATGACGACGGCCATGACTTTAAAACGGGGAAAACTGCCAAGAACTCGAGTGAAGGCATATATATCCGGGGTAAGGTGCAAGATGTTCCGGTTGTTTTTATGGCAGACACAGGGGCCACGAAGACCATTCTTTCCGACCGAGTGTTCCAGCAGATGGATCCATCGAACAGACCAATGTTGAGCGGGTCAACGATGCTTCAGGGTGCCGGGGGTACCCCGATTAAGGTGCGAGGAAAGGGACGGTTCTCCATAACTATGGGGTCTGTAGTGATGGAAAGGGAGCTGGTGGTCGCAGACGTTACAGATGATGTTCTTCTCGGGTGTGACGTGTTGTTTAACGGCGAAAAGGGTCATACAGACACGTGGCTTAGTAAAAATGAGATTTTGCTGAATGGTGTTAGGAATACGTGCATGCGGACTGTGGATGTTGGCGAATTGCGTAAGGTCGTGGTTGCGAAAGATACGTGCGTCCCTGGCAAGTCTGAGGCGTAAGTGGACGTGTACATAGAACGCAGCGAGGCGGATGACCAGGACACGTTCCGCGACTACGTGGTTGAGGCGGCCCCAAAGTTCCGAAAACGATATTCTCTTCTCGTGGCTTCGACTCTAGTAGATGCTAATGCAGCCACCACATGTAGGATTCGGATATTAAATCCGATGCCTGATGACGTGACGCTGAGACAGGGAACGGAAGTTGGTATAGCTGAGCGTGCGGACCGCATCGTAAGCGTGATAGCCAAAGCCGAGTCTCCTGACAGTGAAAATAGCACGACAGTCCGGCGGATACGACTTGTAAACGATACCTCCGTCGACGCCAATACCGGCTCGCTTCCTAAGGCCAACGCCGCAGAGGTTCCATGATACCTTAAGGACTTATACGAAAAGTCAACCTCCGGGCGGAGTGCAGAATAGTCCGAGATCATCGCTGGCGTTCTTGCTAAATTTGCTGGTACATTTTCGCGTGACGACTGGGACCTGGGGCTTACACATCTTCTACAGCACAGCATCAACACCGGCGACGCGGCTCCAGTTAAGCAGCGACCTCGTAGAGAACCCATGGCTTATGCTGATGATGAAAGGAAGGCGATCGACGAACTTTTACAGATGGGCGTTATAAGAAGGAGTACATCGCCATGGGCGTCCCCAATAGTTCTTGTCAGGAAAAAGTCAGGCGCGGTTCGTCCCTGTGTCGACTACCGGAAGTTGAACGAATTGGTCAAACCCGACGGTTTTCCGCTCCCGAGAATTCAAGACTGCCTACACGCCGTGGCTGATTCGAGCTTGTTCAGCATGCTCGACTTGACAAGCGGATACTTCCAGGTACCACTCAGACTGGATGACATTCCCAAGAGTGCGTTCGTGTGTAAATACGGACAATACGAGATGCTCCGACTACCCTTCGGATTGAACTCGGTCTGTGCAACCTTCCAGCGGCTAATGGAGCTCGCCTTGCAAGGGCTGCAGTGGCTCACATGCCTGGTCTATATTGATGACGTCATCGTACACGCTCCTTCGTTCAATGTACACATGCATCGTTTAAAATAGGTTCTTCAACGCCTATCTTGCGCAGGGCTGAAACTGAAACCAGAAAAATTCCGTCTACTCCAACCGGAAGTTGTGTTCCTGGGTCATGTCGTGTCAGGTCACGGGGTCCGCCCGGACCCAAGCAACGTCGACAAGTTCGTTAACTGGCCGACGCCCGAGATCCCAAAACAGGTGAAGCAATTTGTAGCCACAGCTTCCTATTACAGGCACTTCGTGCGTAATTTCGCAAAGATTGCACGGCCGTTAATCGAGCTTACGAAGCTTGGAAAGGAATTCATATGGACAGTGAACTGCCAGAATGCTTTCACTTTTCTGAAAGTAGCCTTGACAAGTCCTCCGGTGATGGATTACCCAAAGAAAGCCGCTGGCGATTTAATGCTGGATGTCGACGCGTCCGGGTTGGGAATCGGTGGTGTGCTCGCTCAAATCGAGGATAGTGGTTTTAGTGAACAGGAACGCGTTATTTCGTACGGCAGCCGCGCACTGAACAAAGCGGAGAGAAACTATTGCGTTACAAAAAAATAACTACTAGCTGTTGTATTCTTCGTGCAGTGCTACCGGCAATACCTGCTGGGACGTCACTTCCGGCTGCGAACGGATCATCAGGCGTTAGTGTGGCTGTTCCGGCTGCGAGAACCCAATGGTCAGATCGCTCGTTGTCTGGAGATCCTCTCCGCGTACCATTTCACGATCGAATACAGACCCGGGAAAAATCAGGGACACTTCGATGCGTTGTCAAGGTGTCCTATGCCTATGGACTGCACGTGCGATGAGGTTGATATGAGCGAGCCTTTAAAGTGCGGGCCATGCAACCGGTGCAAGAGGAGAGCAGACCAGATGCAACATCAAGGAAAAGGGGCTAATGAGGGCCAAGTGGAATACGCGAAGGCATCAAGTTTAGGGCCAAGTGATACGAGACCTCCTTCCGGTGAAACTTCAACCGCGCCGTCGACTCATCGCCGCCCACAATGGATGGCGGTGATGTCAAGCCAAGAAATGGCTCGATTACAGTGTGAAGACCCAGATATAAGGCCGCTTTACATAATAAAGCGCGACGGTGAAATCATTACGCATGAGGAAGCACAAAGCGGAAGTCCAGAGACTCGCCACTACTACTTTATAGCCAACGACCTCGTGTTTCACGACGACTTGTTGTGGCGCCGTTGCCGGCTGCCGTCCGATGAATTCGAAGACCAGATTGTAGCTCCCGCAGCCCTCCACAAAAAGATAATAGGAACCATGACTCGCTCACATCCGGTCACATGGGTGTTAAGGCGACCAAGGCTAAGGTGGCTCGTTCGTTTTACTGGTTTCGCATGAAGTCATCCGTTCGCACGTACGTCAACGCTTGTGAGATCTGCGAGCCAGACCAGAAGCCGACCAGGAAGCCAAAGGCACCTCTGGGCCACCTACGAGCCGGCGCACCGTGGGACGTCCTTGCTTTGGATTTTGTTGGTCCGTTCCCCATCACGCCAAGAGGGAATCGCTATATCCTCGTCGCAACTGATGTTTTCACGAAATATGTTGAAATTTGGGCGGTTCCAAATCAGACAGCGGAAGTGTGCGCAAGAATCATACTTAATGACATCATCGCTCGCTGGGGTGCACCGCTAACGATTCACACGGACCAGGGAGCGGCGTTCGAGAGCCGGATGTTTGGGAAGTTGTGACAGATGCTTTGCGTTAAGAAAGCGCGATAAAGTGCGCGGCATCCACAAGGAAACGGTCAGGTCGAACGTTTCAACTGAACGCTGCTTCGAATGGTGAGAGCTTACCTCGTTCAACAGCAAGACGACTGGGACATGTATCTAGGATGCTTGGCGGGTGAGTACCGTGCAACTCCCCATCGATCAACGGCAATGACCCCAAACATGCTTGCCCTTGGAAGAGAGGTCCTCCTCCCCCAGGACATGGTGTTCCCGACTACGTCCGGTGTAAGGGAGGACATGCCCAGTCCCGCAAGTTACGTCGATAAACTTCAAGAACGCATGCACCTTGCCCATCGGATTGCACGTGAACATTTACAAAAGGTCATGCGCTACAGCAAGGGAATTTATGACCTGAACGTGCAGCAGTTCAATTACAAGGCAGGAGACGCCGTCTGGTGCCTGCACGAGACAAAGAAGGTGGGTGTGAACCCGAAGCTGGAACGAGCGTTTGATGGCCCATTTCTTATCAAGAAAAGGGTCACGGAATTGAACTTTGTGCTGCAACCGGACAGCAAAGGCCAAGAGCGTCTGGTGCACCACAACAAGCTTAAACCATACCGTGGCAATCAACTTCCTGCCTGGATCCAGCGTGCACGAAAGCGCCTCTAGTTTTCAACTTTCAGTGCATCCCCCTTATATGTTTTTTTGCGAACTAAGTATCTTTTAAAATAAATTAAAAGTGAACATTGATAATAACGTTGCGTCATTGTTGTATTTGCCGCGATCTTTATTTTTCCACGACCGAAGTTCGGATGTTGCAGACGTGAGGCCGAGACCTAACAGGCGTAGTTCCTGTCGCGGCGTTCAGCGAGGGCAGCTCGTGCAATACGATTAAATAAAAATTATCTAAAATTAAAATATACTAGTACTTAAATATTGACGGTTTTATAATTGCATACTTGTATTATGTTTGATCAGCCTACACTATATGCCTCTCTGTGTTTCGAGAATTGCTCATGCGCAAAACGGCGGCAGATTGTACTTCTGCAGGCACTGCGGCAATCGGGACCGGCGCGGCCGATTGTTCGAGCACGTTCTTCAGGAGCACATTCCACCTGCGACGGAGTTGCCTGGTCGGCTCACGCAGATGACTGACGCAGATGTCGGCGTCTCAGCGACAATTGCTCCCGGAGATCCGGTCCAGATGGCATGGGACGCAGCCTGTGCCGGCTCAGCAGAGAAATATGACGGCCCTGCGTTCATCGCCACCAGATGTGAGGCCGTCACACCCCCACCAGCTCCCTCTACACCGGTCCAGGACGAGAGCGTCATGCCGACTGAGATGGACCAGGCAGACCCCCTTTTCCAGGGCCAAGAAGCGGAGACCAGTGAAGCAGGAGAGTTGCGTTCTTTTCGCGAGCTGTTGGGCCACGCCGTGGGACACTTAGCTACAATAGCGGACAGGAGCGCCCAGATACTAGAGGAGACGCTCCATGAGCCGCGAAATGCGGGATGCAATAAAACCGACGAGAAAGCATTGATGTGGAACGTGAAAATGACTCATTCATAATCGGAATTACAGTGTGTGGATTTACAACCACCGACGAACGTTCATAAGACTTTCAAATTGACGCCTGCTGATGTGTTATCGCGTGTGTAAGGTTAACAAATACGGAAGAAGATTACCGATGTGAACTGTATGGACTTTATAAAAACAATCATCTAACGGACGTTGTGTTGAAAAATTGAGCTTTATTGAATTTATCAAAGTGTGATTTAACGGACATTGAGTTTGTGAAATATGCATTATCATTACATGTGTGTGTATGTATGCTATCGCGATGTATTATTCCGTTCTCTTTAAGGTTCGAGTCCTAATCCTATAAAGTTTATATATGTAATTTCTCTTATGAAGCCATGTCCGTGGTTCGGTTCTACACGGAATGTCATTGTTTACACATATGCTATAATCGTCTGTGTTCATATTTTTGGTCGACCATAGGCCGTGTAAACTCGATCGACCCGGTCGACCAAAGCAATCGTTCTATGAGCTATAAATAGACCGTGAAGTTCCAGAGCGGGAGGGCTTAAATTTCAAAAGTTTGAATACACGCTTGTTGGATTTATCAATTCTACGTATGTAAACGGATTAGTTTAACTATAAGTAACATCATTCTGTCTTTCTGGAGATAATTTTAAACTTTAAATAGCTTTAAAGACTGCCCTCCCGACGGATTTCGCGAGTTTAAATCAAACGCGCTTTTGTAACTTGGAATACGACGACACAAGTGTTACTGTGGCTTTTGTGCTTTTTATCCTGTGAGCAAAATATGTTTATTGCCTAAAAGTGGTTATGTCAAGAGTTAGAATTATTAAATGATTTAATCAAATAACTGAGTTGCTGTGTCTGTTTCCCCCATACATAAGAGGGGCGCAACAATATCTTTCACAGCGCTGTTATTTATCAATGACATAGACTTGAAAATGTTATTTTTACAGTTAAGGATCTTATACAATGGGGTACTGCAGTAATCACGTGGTAGTCAAGATGGCGAAGTCCATTCCGGGGCAAGTATTTTTATAGGCAGTTTTATACCATTCATAACTTGTATTAATTGTTTAAATGCCGCTCACTGTCCAGCAATATCAGCAAGAAAATAACTAGCGTTTATTTCGTATTAATATTCGCTCTATATTGAGACTTTACCCCACGCAAAATTTCTTTGCGGGATGACCTTATCACAGCGTAACTAAGACAATTTGCGGAGATTAAAGTTGAGATATCAAACGAATTTTAATACAAAATAAACGCGTATCACCTTTTTACTGATTTTGCAAGAAAGTGAGCGTCATTTAAAATTAAACAAAAGAAATAAAAGGTATACATCGGCGAAAAATTACGGTCTCGGCATGGACGTCGCCATTTTGAATATCACGTGATAACCTCCTCTGTTATATAATGGACAATAGACCATAAATTGCGTTTGATTACAACGTCGAAAATTGGGTCAACATTTCGTTTGCAGAGGTTTCATGGTTAAACTTATGTAGGTTAAAATTATGTATGTTGCAGAAGGCCATTCGCAATAAATAAAATACTGAAACAAAAGTCTTGCCTAAAATTCAATTAGTTTTGTTGACGAAATAAGAATGATTTTATTGAGATGCGTGTTTGGAAAAGTTTAATATGAAGTCAGTATTTTAGCATGCTAAATAGGCTTTGAAGACACTATACATACTGAAACAGTGGCACTATATTAATTAACGGTATGTATTTACATTCTTTAAAAGTCAGCAACTATCTGGAAGCATTAATCAGTTTTAACAAAAGTAACATTCATGCAAAAGTGTACCAATGTGACCGTCAGATGATTCGATCATTAGGTAATCTCATCTCATCTTTGTATGTGGTCCCATCTGGGCCGCCAACCAACTTTATCCAGGCGTCTCGGCTCTGGGCGAATATCTTCAGCTGTCCCCGTGTTTGGCCCATCTGCTTAGCATCTGCATCCAGGTCCCGACGCCAAGTGTTTCTAGGCCGCCATCTCGTCTTTTTTCCTTGGGGGTTCTATGTGAGAAATTGCCTTGTCGTTTTGGATGCAGGCTTGCGAAGTGTGTGGCCTATCCACCGCCGACGTCTCTGAAGGATGTCTTCTTCAAATGGCTGCTCATTTGTTCTTCTCCATAATTCTTCGTTAGAGATCGTGTCTGGCCAGAGGATCTTGAGGATCGATCTTCCTGAGGCAGTTGTTGATGAAGACCTGTATTTTGTTTATGGTGGTGGTGACAGTGATTCTCCAATTCTCTGCTTCATAGAGGAGTAGTGGCTGCACGATGGTATTGAAGAGCCTAATCTTGGTGTTGATTTCGCTGGATCCCCAGATGTTCATCAGCTGATGGAAGGCTGCTCGTGCTTTACCGATGCGGGTTCTGACATCGGCATACGTTTCTCCCTGGTTTTCCAGAATTCCGAGATAGGTGAAGCTGTCAACCTCCTCCAGCGCATCGCCTAGGACTGTGATAGGTTTGTTGTTGGATGTGTTAGTCCTGAACACCCTGCTCTTCCCTCTGTTGAAGATAAGGCCCATTCTAACTGAGTTGTCCCATACCACGTTTTTCTGCATATGTAATTGGTTGTGGGAGAGAAGAGCAAGATCATTGTCAAAGTTGAAGTCTTCCAACTGTTTCCAGAGAGTCCACTTAATTCCATTCCGCTTCTGCACCGTCGAATTTTGCATTATCCAGTTAATGGCCAGCATGAACAGGAAATGTGCGAGTAAGCAGCCTTGCCTCACTCAGGTTCACACTTCAAAGGCATCCGTGAGCTGTCTTCCATGAACAATTCTGCAGGTCATTCCTTCATAAGACTTCCTGATGATGTTGGTGATCTTTCCTGTCACTTAGTAGTGTCTCAGAAGTTACCAGAGAGACTCCCGGTCAACGCTGCCGAACGCCTTTTCATGGTCAATGAAGTTGACGTACAACGGCGAATTCCACTTCAGGGATTGTTCCCGACTGATGCGCAGGGTTGCAATCTGATCTGTGCATGATCTCTCCTTTCGAAAGCCTGCTTGTTGGTCACGGAAGTGAGGGTCTACTGCGTCTTTGATTCCGTTCAGCAGGATGCGATAAGCACCTTTCCTGGTTTGACAACAGTGTGATTCCTCTGTAGTTGGAGCAGGAACTGAGGTCACCTTTCTTGGGAAGCTTGATGAGGTAACCCTCTTTCCACTCTGATGGAATTCCTTCTTCTTTCCATATCGTGCTGATGAGCGGGTGTAGTAGCTCCACACTGGTATCCACGTCAGCCTTAAGCGCTTCTGCAAGTATGCAGTCCGCCATGGACGGTCCCAAGCCCGCGCTGAAAAAGGAGGAGGGTTGGGCGTAGGGCTAGCTACACTACCCAGTTGAAACCTTATGCTACAGAAACGATTATTAGGTTTCACAGCTTAAATGAAGTTTTTTTTTTTTACCGAATGTGGCTTTGAAACATATTCTTACCTGTAAGACAAATACATATTTTTTCTCGTGTTTTGATATAAAATTCGATACACGTACACAACTATTGCACTTAGTTCTAACACATATACCAATATAGGACATAGGTTTAAGGATCGAACAAGTTAAGTATATTTATTTTGCAAATTCAAACACCATGAATTATTATAGACGTGCAATCCCAAGTGAACGCGGAAAGCTATTTATGTCGGACCACATTGAAATATTGACATCAACATGCCACGGAATGATTGGCGGGCATCAAACTATTCAAAAGATCAAAGCACATCACACGCGATGCAAGCATTTGATGTTGCTGTTTCACCATGATTAACTATAACGTATTCTTTTAGCAGAAAAAGAATCACCATTTTTCAGTAATTCTAATATAAGTCAACGAGTGAAATCATGAAAAAAAGAAGAAAGTACTGTATCTAAATTACGCATGTAATTGTAGAAAGACGTCATTGTATATTCAGTCATCGAAAACGCAATTTGAGTGTAATACCCCAAACATATATTCTTTTAATTATATTTTACTGTGTTCATGCATGGTATCATTAGCTACTTTTCTAAATGTTCACGTGAGTGAATAATTTATAATTTTTATTTAATCAGTTATTTAGTATTATAAAACACGATAAAAGCGCGTTATTGGAATTCCTTTTGACTTCGATTGAAAGAAAGTTTACATAAAATAAATTCATTATTTCATTTAAAAGTTTTAACGAGTCATAGAAATGATAACCCATTGAATGTAAGTGTTTGAAGTATTAAGATATTAACAGGTTTTATCAAACAAGTAGTTCCTCGTTCGTATTAGTCCAGGTAAACACTTTGTCTCGCAACTGTAATATAATTCGCGTAAAATGTGTAGCAGTCGTTCAGTTTCAACAAGGGATAACAAATGGTGTACATCAGTCGTAAGATGCAATGTGAAATGTACGTAGTAAATTAAAAAGCTTGAACGCACTTAACATCTGATTACAAATGCGTTGATGTATTAGATGCTATATTTACATCAAGTACCTGGCCGTGTGAGCTGTTAAGCAGGTGTAACATTTGTCGTCAATTAAATTGTAATTTAGACTCGGATAAATGTAACATTTTTTGCGATTGTGAGATATCATTTTATAAAAAAGAGCACTTACAAATACAGTATGAAATGTTATCTGTCCGTGTAAGGTTTTGCATGTCAATGTAACTTAAACACACCATATTAAGATTGTGACTCATGCATGACAATATGATGACTTGCTATTGGTAATTGCTGATTTTTAGAAACAAAACCCACTGTTAAAATATAAGTTTACATTAAGTTTGAGTCACTGTTTGTTTAGTTCTGTTATATTTTTTATTTGAAAGATAAAAAACCTGCTGGCTGGATATATATCTAATTCACGTTTGTTCATCACAGACATTAAAGTTATCTGTAACGCATTTGCTCGGAGACGTTCTTTATTTTAAGAAATGTATTGCAGTTATTAGTTTTGTCTGGAATGCATGATGTAATCGACTTGTTATTATTTCGTTTGTTATTATTGGAATGAAACGCACTTCATATAACAGTTCTGAATACATGCCCAGCGTTAAGAGCATTGTCGTCCTCTTTTTTTTTTACTGTTTATCAAAAAACATTGGCTCAACTTGCATACGCTTACATGCCGCAGTGGTCTTTTTTATCATATTTATCAAAATATTCATGTGTTTTATTATTACACTTTTGTTTTCCATATACAAAGAAGGAAATCAAACAGTTTCTTACAAACTTATCAGCACACGTACTCACTCTTCTCATAGTTAAAGTCAAAAAGATATAGAGAATAATAGGTTAGTGTTTATTAAAGATCAGGTTTATCATGCGAGGCTTAGAAAACAAAAAGCACGAGCCTTGGCGATTGCTTTTTCGTTTTCGTGCCGAGCATGATATATAATACCTATACGAGGATTATTTTTTTCAAACTGTGTATTTTTGTCAATACTCGTTGTTGAAAAGTCAAACCATACACAATAGTTGTACAATCTGGAACCCCTGGGGGTAAGCTCGACACAATAGGTGTACATTTAACAATCTGGAACCCCTGGGGGTAAGCTCGGAGGGGGAGGGGGTGGGGGGGGGGGGTTGGGTCCGGGAGGGGGGATACTGCTGCCTGTAACTGGAACGATCGTAAACGTATTCCAATAATATTGTCGTGTGTTAGAAAGCAATATTTACTCAGAGCGCAGGCCTTTCTTTGATTAAAAAGTACATGATTATATATTAGCATTGTTTTGAGAAAGCTGGGCTTAATGCATGTGCGTAAAGTGTCATCCCAGATAAGCATGTGCAGTCCGCACAGGCGTATCAGGGACGACAATTTCCGCCTAAACTTGATTTTCGGTAAGGAGGGACTTCCTTCAAACTTAAATTGCCATAAAGGCGGAAAGTGAAATCGTCCCTGATTAGCCTGTGCGGACTGGATCATGCGGCGTCTCATCTAGGTCTTACGCTGTTTGCCAAGGCCTTTTTTCTAGACGCTAGGCATAATTGGGTTAACTAACTGATTGTCTGAAATAATGGGTATAAAGAGAAGTGTGGTTCACTTTTTGAATGCAACCTGTGTTTACTGGCATGTGTCCTTGTTGGTGTTGTTTCTATATTGACAATTTTAATTTATATGTTACATTTATCTATGTGTACGTGCATTCCATGAATACCATTACACTCTGACACATATTTGGTAAAGCAACAAGTTCTTGTTGAGTAGACATACAGTGGGCAGAGCTTAATTCAAATGTCGACACAAACGCATATTAAAAAAAACAACATGATTAATTACACAAATTAATTAATTAATGACTAGTCTGATGTCTTATATCGTGTGATTTATCAATCGACCACAGAAAAGAGAAGGTTTAAAAACGAAATACGTTGTTTTTTTACAATGGAGGGCATTCGACGATGTGATTTTTGTTTCAGAGTCTGCCATGCATCGACGGGTATCTCCCACAAACTTAAGATGATATTTATTTCAAAAGCATATTATACAGTTTGTTACGAAACATATTTTGGCATTTTTAACGTGCAGTGGTTCTATTGATTTAGCAGTAACACACATATATGTTTATCCCACTTGTGCAGCTAATTCGGTTGATTAAAGCCCCGTTTATTAATTTTTATATATAATCAACGGCACGTGCTACTTTGTTAGGCTACGTTATAAACAAATGTAGTTACCTTGTATAAAACAACTAAATGTTATATTGATGTTATAAAACTTTTATATTTGCAATTCAATATAAATACAATTGCAATTAATAACGCACAACTCTTTGTCACAGAACGCGTCTCTGATTTAAAATAAATGATTATTTGATCAGCGGTTATTTTTGGAACGCGGAGTAATACACTGACCTTGGTTACACTACAGTCATTATCAAAATACCAATCGTGATACTTCGGCTATCTCGGATTCCTCCGTAAGATAGGCCTCGTGGCTAACGGTCGCCATATTGCCTTGTATTACTACTTTACTACCCAAAAGGTTGTCAGTCTATTGTTATGAGGCTGTATACGGATGCGCGTTGAACTAGCGCCAAACTTTTTACCGAAACTTTGATATTAATAGCACTATTAACGTTCATTTGTGTTGCATTTTGACCTATTATCCAAGCGATTTACTTTTCCATTATTATTTAATCACCCTATCATCCAATTTTTAAGATGAAATTACGGTGTTTACAAAACCAACCAAACCGAAAGTGAAACTGGATGCATTACGTTTCGCGATGTAAACATTAAATATTTGTTCAGTTTGAGGAAGCGAATCGATAATAGACGTTGGAATATGTATGCAATACAGACTATCATTGCCGATTGTAATACTGGCTAAAAAATACCTTTTATGACAGGTCATGTATAGAACGTTAATCAAATAGTGACCATAAATCACTACAAATGTCTGGGTTGTTCATTAATATAATTAATGCACGTTTCTGATCTAATTGCCTGTATCTAGTTGTAATTACCATGATATTGATAAAATTAAAACGTTTTTTTCATAAATTAACATTACATGTTTTATTTTTATCATTTAGGGAATATAAAATTGTATCATTATCATCATTAAATATTCTGAAGATCTAAATTATCATGATTACTTTAAAGTAGAATTTTTAAATTTTACTCATTATTTTTAATGAATTTGCACATTTGCTTGATTCAAAATAAAATGTATTAATAAGGGTTTCAGTTGTTAGTTTTAACCCATTTTTAGTTCCATTAAATTTAAAGTACTTACTACGTACATGTATGTAAAATGCTCTTGAGTTCGTTTCCTGGGCCTAGAACCAGTACTTAGGTGTCTCTTGGAGATTTCTTAAGAATGCTCCCACACTGGGGATCACACCAGTGACCTCCAGAGCATTATACAATTGAGGATGCATCAAGATTAAAAATGGTACATGTATAAATTAATAAAGAATCAATAACAATCAGAAACTGTGCATTTTTTTCAGTATTGTGTGAAAGGATTTGAAGTAATTATGTTTTTTTTGAAATATGATTTATGTGAATTTGAATAAATATATAAAATTTAGTGATTTTCTCAGACAAAACTGTTTATTACATACTAAAGTATTCAGAATGTATTATTGTAATATTCATTCAAATTTTTTAGTACAAAAAGCACTTTTCCCTGGCATTTGTATTTATAGTACTTACATATTTTATAATTCTGACAGCATTTATAAACTGTGTTCATGCAAGCATGAAACTGGTTTCATTTTTTGAGTATTTAAACAAGAGGGCCGTGATGGCCCTGTATCGCTCCACTGCTGAAAAAGGTTGAAACAAATTTCTATGCATGTGCAAATACTTAAATATAGGCCCTATTTAAGCACATGTACACTTTTGTGACCTTCTGGGCTGGGTCAAATTTAACCCCAGGGGCATAATTTGAGAAAACTTTGTAGAGGACTACTATATCTCACTACATACAAAATGTGGTAGCCCTAGGTCCTAGAGTTAAGGACAAGAATATTTTTTAAGTTTTCACAAAATAAGCAAGATATAAGCGTATATAATGTTCAATTTTGTGACATGCGGTTCAGGATCAAATTTGACCCAAAAGGCATAATTTGAACAAACTTGGTAGAGGACTATAAGATGTTACCGCATACCAAATTTGGTAGCCATAGTCCAAATGGTTTTCGACAAGAAGATTTTAAAGATTTCACAAAATAGGCACTTTAAAAGCGTTTATTCAATTTTGTGACCCCCCCACCGGGGCAGGGTCTGACCCCAGAGGCATTATTTGAACAAATTTGGTAGAGGCTTATTAGATGTCACTACATACCAAATTTGGTAGCCCTAGGCCCAATGGTTATGGACAACAAGATTTTTAAAGTTTTCACAAAATAGGCCCCATATAAGTGTATGTTCAGTTTTGTGACCCCGGGCAGGGTCAAATTTGACCCAAGGGGCATAATTTGAACAAACTTGGTAGAGAACTATAACATGTCACTACATACCAAATTTGGTAGCCCTATGCCTTATGGTTAAGGACAAGAAGAGTTTTAAAATGTTCACAAAATAGGCACTATATAAGCATATAATTGATTTTGTGGCCCCAGGGGCAGGGTCAAATTTGACCCCTGGGGCATAATTTGAACAAACTAAGTAGAGGACTATACAATGTCTCTACATACCAAATTGTGTAGCCCTAGGCCTAATGGTTATGGACAAGATTTTTTTTAAGTTATCACAAAATAGGTATTATATAAGCATATGTTCAATTTTGTGACCCCCGGGGCAGGGTAAAATTTGACCCTAGGGATTAATTTTGAACAAATTTGGTAGAGGACTATTAGATGTCACTATATACCAAATTTGATAGCCCTAGGCCGGATTGTTATGGACAAGAATTTTTTTGAAGTTTTCACAAAATAGGCCTTATATAAGCATATGTTCAATTTTGTGACCCTCGGGGCAGGGTCAAACTTGACCCCAGGGGCATAATTTGAACAAACTTGGTAGAGGATTATAAGATGCCACTACATACCAAATTTGGTAGCCCTAGGCACAATGGTTATGGACGAGAAGATTTGTAAAGTTTTCACAAAATATACCCTATATAAGCATATGTTCAATTTTGTGACCCCCGGGGCAGGGTCAAATTTGACCCCAGGGGTATAATTTGAACAAATTTGGTAGAGGACTATTAGATGTCTCTACAAACCAAATTTGATAGCCCTAGGCCAATGGTTATGTACAGGAGATTTTGAAAGTTTTCACAAAATAGGCCTTATTTAAGCAAATTTTCAATTTTGTGACCCCCAGGGCAGAGTCAAATTTGACCCAGGGGCATAATTTGAACAAATTTGAAAGAGGTTCACCCCAGGAACATTCCTAAGAAATTTCATCAGAATTGGACCAGTAGTTTAGGAGAAGATGTTTAAAGGAAAAGTTTATGCATGGATGCACGATGGACACATGACCTTTGGCCAGTGGAGCTAAAAATCAAATTAAACATTTAGTTTTGATGTAAAATCAGTTTTTATATGCAAGAGTCTATTTCACTTATAAATTAAAACAGCATATTATTCTTTATTGAAAAGATTATTCAAAGCATGATGTCATATTTCAACTTTGCATAGTGTAGTTAATTGAACATTGTATTGAACTGTATGGGCAGCTATATTTTTTAATTTATGTATGTTGTATTATACAAAATGCATTATTTCTACCACAAGTAGACCATATAAGGCCTACTGCTACTAAATATGCACTGTTATGAATTTGACATTGTTTTTGATGCTCATACAAAACTTTAATTATTACAACACTTTAGTATATTAAATATTTTCAAGTTTTTGTTCAACATTTTTTGCAAAAGAAAAGAGTGTCTTAATGCATTTGAAAATATACTTCAAACAAACTAAAAATGCATTTTAACATACCTTTTTCCTGGTAAAGTGTATTTGGGATGATAAAAAATACACTTGACGAGTATTAATGCTGGAAAATGCAGAAAAAAAAATACATTTGTTTCTGTTAGAAGTGTGTCTTGTCTGCATTTTTAAGTGTATTAAATACATCAAATGCAGATAAATACAATGCCAATACTGTTACATGTATTGTAATTGACATAAAATGCACTTGTTCTTGTAATTAAATGCTTTAGTGAATTGAAATAACCCTTTATAACGTTTTAACAATTAATAATACCTTTTTATATAAATTTTCTTTTGAAATATGACACTTAATAGATTTTTGCACCACTAGTAAGAGATATAATTTGTGCTCATAATGCTTTATCATTACACTATATAATATCATTTGTTGTATGAAAATTGCCCGTAAAATTCATGTGAAAGCTCAAGAGATCAATAGCAGCGTGCTATACCCTGCTCCTTTTTACATGACTTGATGGTATTGAGTCCCCAATTCTACATGGCTAAGGGAAAATTAATGTTCAGATTTGACAAATAAGTCTTAACTGGGATCCAATAGGCAGACTTTCATATTACTTGTATTTAATTTAAATCATGATCTGAATTGCTCTTTGGCAAATCTTTGTTGGTCACAGTAGTCAACTGAATTTTGTTCACTTTGTAGTGATTATATTTTCTATATTTATCAGACAACATCTTTCTTCAAAAGTTTAACATGATTGCTTGGTTAATTTAGAAACAAGATCAATGCATCATAACATAAAATGAAAATATGTGTAATAGTAAAAATGGCAGCAAAAAAGCACTAGATTATCTGCCTTAAATCTGAGACGATATGTTGATGTATTGGAATTTCTCATAAATAATGTGTTCCATAGTTGTATAATTGTATAGTCGCATGCATGAGTGGTGTCAATGTCACAATACCAAGTAAAGCCTATAATTTACTAAATCAATTTGAAGTTTGATGTGTGTTTTTTTCAAGATCTGTTATATATAATAATATATACATGTATATATATATTGTTGAAAAGTTAACATGCAATAAGTTTACTGTAATTAAGTGACAAATAGTTTTACTGATTTGGTTGGATGCATATATGCAGATATATCATGGTTTGTGCAGAGGACAGTAGCAAAAACAAGAGCTGTCTCCGTAGGATGACATACGCCCCCGATAAACGCTTTAATAGAAGTTATGAGCATTTTTCAAAACCTAAACGCCGACCCTAAGTTCAAGGTCAAAGGGGTCAAAATTTGTGTGTGTATGGGAAGGCCTTGTCCATATACACATGCATACCAAATATGAATGTTACATCTGAAGCGACATAGAAGTTATGAGCATTTTTTCGAAACCTAAATGCAAAGTGTGACGGATAGACAGACGGACAGTGCGATCACTATATGCCCTCCTTTGGGGGCATAAAAATGTGTTTCACATTGTTTTGGTAAATTAGTAATGTAGTTAAGTGAGCAGAATCATCAATTATAAAGTTATTGATTATAAAGTGTTGCTGGCATATTTGATGCATTCATCTAGCTATAAGAAGGTCCCTGTTTTATCCCCACTGGCACCGAGTGAGGGTTCTCAAAATCTTTAAACAATATGAATAACTACATATAGGGTCAAGAGCCTTGTTGATATGGGGGCTAAACACCTGAAATCAAAGCGACCCAGGTTAAAGGCCGAGGCAAAATAAATAAACCAGAGGCCGCATGAGCCTGCTATACTCTGAACAAGTATTGTTTCTTCTCAGAAAACTGGCTTAAGTGTCTTACTAAGCTTTAGACTTTGAGTTTCAGTGCACTCAATCTTAAATAAATTGGTCAAATTAAATAATAATTTGTAAAAAATAAACATTCTGCACAAATTCAATTATGTACTTTACCTGTATGCATGAATCATTTCAGTCTTGATGGTTAGTGAACTATGTCAAAAGCACCATATCTATGAAACACTTGTATTTTGAATAGTGCAATGTTCCACAGAAATGATGCTGATGATAATTCTACACGATGATGAGTTATTAGATATATTTCTAAATTCCATTTCCACCAACAATTCGGTCATTCCACTACCAGTTCACATGCTTCATACACAGTTGAAAATAACACTATTTCACTCAACAACCGTGACACATGTACTAAATTTTTCAACTTTTCGCAATTAAACTTGTCTTCTACTGTTATTGTTGTTGTTGTTCTTTTGAAAGTAGTTCGAAAGATGGCGACCATTAACCCAGAGATTGATTTATGAAATAAATCGTCTGCTGATCCAGAGTGTCAAAATACGACAAACACTCATGAAAACTAATTTTGTTTACATAAAAAAGGTTTAATGACTAAAAAGTGGGATAAATAGAATAATAGGTTAGTGTTGATTATAAATTCAAACCATACACGATAGGTGTACATTTAACAATCTGGAACCCCTGTTGTAAGTTCGGGGGGGGGGGGGGGGTGGGGGTGGGGGGGGGGGGAGGGTAGGGTCCGGGAGGAGGGGGGCAACTTTATGATACTGCTGCCTGTGGTTCCAGTATTAAAATAATGCTACCTGCTAATCACAATTTCGATAAACTATTAGAAACCTTGAAAATTGTTGTATGAACTGCAGTAATATATGGACTAAGTTCATGTATGCCGAGCCGTTCGTTTAATGGTTGCATTTAGCATTGAGGGAACGGAATACAATATTTGAGTATTTAAAACGAATGAGAGCACACATTTCTGTGAATCTTTGACTAAGTAGTCATTATTATATCTGATTTATAACTTTTCTCAAACCCAATTTGTAATGAAGATTAATAAACAACGGAACTGTGACAAGCGTGCGAGATTAAATAAGATATGACAATTATTCTTACAAGATCGCAGTGTGAGATAGTCTAAATATTTTCGTGCTAGCAAGGTTCAGATAAATGGCTGCTCAACTTCAATCGCTTACTTCTGAACGATTATACATGTACTTATGTTGTAAATGCAATGTTTCAATAAAGAATATCGGCGTACACCATTGTTTTGTAGTTTTCAGTTAGATTTGGGACTTAAAAAATTCAAGTTGCAATTAGCTATCAGTGCACATAAGCTTTAACATATTTGCGATAAAATGGAATATGAAAATAGCCATACAACGCGACCAGATTTGCAATTAACAGGTTGTTTAAAAATGCATCATCCTTGCAAGCCAAACCAACTCTATAAGCACCTTAACATAACAAGTGCTTGAAATGAAAATAGTGTTAAATGTAAGATCTAATTATTCAAAAATAGAACACTTCCAAAACCAATGAATTTAATTAATTAGCTTTAAGTAAAGTTTTTTTTTTGTATTTTCTAATGTCGGACGACTGTTATATCAAAAGTAACAATTAAGCAACAAATGAAAATTGACTAAATTAATCACATCAGTTTTCAATCAAATAGGTTTAATTGAACAATCGCGCAAATACATATTTTCTGATTATGTTCTTCAGAAACCTTCTTAAATGCTTTGCAATATTACTTATATTGCTGTCAATCGTTTAAATACTAACACTTATAGTACGGCAACTAGCTATACCTTCTCTACGGAAAGCTATTACTCTTTTGTCAAACACAACATACACTGTTTTATAGACAAATAAGATGCACTCTAGACATGATTACAATAATTTGACGTTATTGACTTGACGTCAACTTAATTGAATTTACGTAAACTAGGTAAAAAGAGCATACTTACTTATTTGTATGCCGAACTGATTAATACCGACATAATATATTACAAGGTGGTATCGAAGCAGATACGAGCTCGAGTACACTGAAATAAGGTCATACCCTATGTCCATATATCAATATCTATCCAATCTATAAGTCTGGAATGCCCCCGTCTCTGTTGGTACTAATAAGCGCATCCTCCTCGAAAACATGCATCACTCGAGATATGCTGTTTCTTATTGTTCAATTCCATTCTACGTTATTTTAATGCCATCAAGGTGGACCCTTGCGCAAGTTCGCCCAATATTCACATAATCTTATTCAGCATGAGCATCATCTTATCATGCAAAATCATTGACGATTTTCTAGAAGTCATTTGCGAATTCCAAGCGGCTTTGAGTTTGGCTGTATAAAACGTTATCTAAAGCTTCGGAAATCGGCTTGTAAGTAAGGTGTTGCTTATAAACAAATAAATATTTGATAGAGTTTAGCACAAATGGTCATTTTTAAAGATTCAATTAGCAGGCATTCAATGGAAATGTGTATCCGTTTTGACAAATAACATCAAAAGCATAATTACAGACATTTTACTTTTAAGTCGCCGTATAGTACAGGAAACAGAAGTTCACATTGATGTTTAATTTTAAAACTGGAATTTGTTGCAAGTTGCTGGTTTCCGTTTGAATCTGCTAAATATGGCGACAGATGTATAGTAAAATATCTTCGAAGAGGACCATCATACAAATTACAAAAATCAAATATAAGACTGACAATAGACAATATTGTTCGATTAAGTTTATACAATTAAATATTATATATGAACTAATTTAGGGAGAATTCGTCCCCTTTCATGTACAACTATTCAAGATTTATGTTGTACCTTCGTTTTTATCAAGTCTGTTTGTTTTATTATTTATTTATCAATTTTGGTATGTATACATTTATTTAAAGAATTTTTTATAGAAAGAAGCACGATACCTACGTACTAAATGTTGATATAATCAAATCTCGAGAATTTAGGTTTAGATTGTGAGAGTAGGTCGATAAAACATGTAAGACACATTATTGACTGAATACCAGCAGCCTTTGGACATGTGATTCTGTATTTCAAATAAAATAAATGTTCTTTTTTTTAGGTTCTTTTCGCATGTTCAGATAAATACGAACCGGTCGTGCATTAATTTGTTCAGATAGATTGAGAGATATATAGGATTGTTTTAACTTTATTTTCAGCGCCGTTATTACATTTTGATACCATTTTATAGGCGCATAAGATAATAAGAAAATATACTATCATGATTAGTTTGATTCTGGCCATATGCATTAGGCATTTTTTTTAGGTTCTTTTCGCATGTTCAGATAAATACGAACCGGTCGTGCATTAATTTGTTCAGATAGATTGAGAGATATATAGGATTGTTTTAACTTTATTTTCAGCGCCGTTATTACATTTTGATACCATTTTATAGGCGCATAAGACAATCAGAAGTGGATTTGGTTAACAACAGATGGATGATTATAAGAATATGCTTTTTAGTTGTCCGTCTCTTGACAGAATGTTTGATTAAAATATTTATGGTGGATTGGCTGTCAGACTGTCATCTGCTGGTTCCCGCACTCAAAGTCGTACAGTTTTCATTAAGTTTTCGACAAAATTTCTGGAAATGCTTATGAAAATATACTATCATGATTAGTTTGATTCTGGCCATATGCATTAGGCATTTTAGAGTTCATAACCCAAAACAACGTGAAATTTACCGATTCCGATCTCTTACTAAAATGTTTTCATTGTATCTTCATCAAACTTTGTGCAGATGTTTGTTGTTTGAAAATGAAGACCAAGCTCAATAAACAGCTTAAGCGCACCAGGGACTTCAGAGTTATAGCAATTTGTATAATCGCAGCCGTTGAGTTTTCAAACTCATTTTACCTGTCACCAATTCTTCTCATTATTTGTGTGTGCCAATGGATTGGTGGTCACATTCAAGACCCCCAAAAATACCGCGTCCCTTTTGGTAGGCTATTTTTACAACGTGCAAATATTTCGGTCCATGACCATGTTCATTTTTCAAATGCATTTAGAGTTTTTTATCCAAACTTTATAGACCGATTTATTGTTCATTGAATGAAATTACTATTATACGAGCATTTAAGATTGGCATACTTATAATCGACGTTATCATCACAATTGTTGAAATTATATAAGGGATTGTAATTACTCATGATTGTGATAGTTTTGTAAGTGGATCCATCTTAACCCACGCCCCTACTTGTGTGATTTCTTTGATTTTCACTAACATTTGTGAAGATGTTAACCCATTTATGCCTTGTGGACTCTCCCATCCTTGGATCAATCTATTTCCAAAATTAGGGATGTCTAGTATATTTATTTCAATATTTAGAATATTTCTTACAGAAATTCCTTTAAGCAAACAGCGCAGACCGTGATGAGACGCCGCATCTGGGTCTACGCTGTTTGCAAAGGCCTTTTTCTCTAGACGCTAGGCATAAATGGGTTTAGATGTTAAGCACCAGCACCTGATCGTCAGTATTTGTATGGCGTGTCAACCGAGGATACGATTGATATCAATTTATCTGATATTTGTTTTATTTTGAGTTCGGTGTCTTCTTTCATATGCTAAAGATGTTGACGCTCTACGGGATAATACTTTAAAAAACTAATTTATATTAATGTATGATAATAATTTTGTTATGCCACATTAAATAAAAAATTATCGCTATTTTGTTTGCAGAATACGCATTCGTTATTGATATTGTGAACACGTAGTGTTATGACAGCTTTGTCAGATATAATGAGCTGCAACTAACATATTTCTTTAAAGATCACGTGTAACTAAATATAACTTCCCATTTCTCATTTTCTCAGATACATATGATGACCGTGACTATTATGACGTTTTCTTGTTATTTAGTACTGACAAAACAAAATAAAATTAAACATTCGTATGTACAAGGCTTGAAGAAAACTAAATTTATCAATAAATTTAAACGCACTTTATATTTAATCTTTTTTGTTTTCAGATATGTGCATATGTTTACTTTTTGCATGCAGTTGTAAAGGATAAGATATGGGATGTTTTATTTCGTTTTGGCGTAATCACAATTGCAATTTGAATACAATTTTGCGTGTAAACTAATTTAATTTAACTATTTGCAACATTACAGCCTGTTAATTTGTAGAATTGGATCAATGAGGAGAGTGTTGACCTCATTTTTCGTATCTATTAATGGATTCTGATTGAAGTTTCCTCACACCGTGCACACGTGTCAAACCTGCGCTGTACGTTAATTCGATTTTATAATGGTAGATATTATGGAATGTGTTTTGTCTGATAAACAGTTATGCAACGTGTATAATATTGCGAGATGAACGATAGTTTAAATGTGCGCAAATCATAGCTTATATGCCACTTATGTTTCGCAAACTTATACTCAGGCTCGAATGGACTTTTTTCTGATCAGATTGGTATCATTAATGACCAGTTTCATTATTGAAATGCAACTTACATTAATCACTGCTCTCACTAAAAAATAATTTGAAATTAAATACGTGATAACGACACCCTAAACACCACTCAGGCAAAATGGCTTAAAACAATAATTCTCTTTAGATACATGCAATAACAGTGCGAACCCTTGTGTAATGTATTCACCTTTCTCTGCATCTTTGTCGATATAATTTGAGTCTTTTGTCCACAGTTTCCAATAAATGATACAAATCATATTATCGCAGTGAATGTTTCTTATGTAGGCGAGCCGAAACACTAAGATAAGTCTCTATAAAAGACAAAATAATCTTGTTTGATGAAGGTTATTATTACAGAGGATTCCAAGTTGTTTTGTTTTACTCGTGCTACCAGTACATATGATTACAGGCTTTTATTCACATTTTTCAAGGAAATGTTATTAACTGGCTGTGAGGCTATTCTCAGAAGCAAGGTATTGTTGTGAAATGTATTTGCAAAACAAAAAGCGCATATAAATTAAGCATGCTTCTAAATTTAAACATGATCGCTTGATGCATTTCCCTTTCACGATATTGGATGTTAAAACTCGGCTATTATACCAATATACGGGTATGATCAACTTGAGGGACATAAATACGAGAAACGTTCTTTGAACTTGTATCACATCAAAGAAGGATACTTGATGTGCATGTTTCCATATCAAATGGCCACCTACTTCTTTTAATGGCAACATGTGGTAAGCGAAAGCGTATTCAGCCGCGTGGATATTGGCGCGTGATATCTTTTGAATGCTTTGACAACATTTTAAAGGCATAGCATACAGCATTACACATGTTTATTTGAACATCACTTTCATTATTTGTGTCAATATTGTATAAAAAAAATTGTTATAAAAAATACAACTTTAAGGGTAAACCTTTCTAACACAGATCATTCAATACATTGCGGTCTCGTATTAAGCAGGGCTTACGTATTTTTAAAAAGTAAACCAATGAATAAATCAAACTGTTTCAAAGTAGTCAATATATACTGCATATGCCATAAATTTGACAGTTTTCTATTCCAAGAGCACCAAACATTAATTAACTTTCTAAATACAACATCTAAACGGCTAAATCATGTTGACATTGAATTTAACAATTACCGAATGTTAATCAAACACGTGCAATGCAGTGGTGTATGGCGTTTTAGTTAGATACCCCCTTTTTTTAGTAATCGTTATATAAGATTTGTTAAAAACTTATTTTATTGATGAAATACTGACCGCACGTCATTACAACGGTTTCCATGCAAGTCAGAATCGCCACATCAATTGGGTTCACATACTAAAAAGCTGTTTCACAACTACGAATAATACTTTTGAATTTCATAATGTAAATGCAGTCTTTGTTTATGGGTTTCTGTCAATTATTGATATGTATACCCAATATTGGTATGTAACAGACGGTAACAACCAAGTGTAAGACATGAATTATTTAAAAATGTGTATGGCTATAAAAAATATTTAGATATTGTTCCCAAATCTTATAGAAAAAAATGCTAAATTAAAATTATCTGTATTACAGCGTAGAAATAAATATATTTGTCGATATAACATCAAAATTGTCCCTACAAATGAACGATATTGTATCTGTTACAAAATGATTATTAAAAAGAATTTCCGTTTCTGAGTTCATTCATAAAATTTTAAACAACTACAGATATTCGATTTTAAGTAATTAAAAGTTAGCCATGCTTTTGGGACATTATTGAATTAATCTAAAGACGTTTCTCAATAGGTCAAAAGCAATCTTGATTGAGTAGCAAACGTTAAAATATGCACATTTAAATGAAATATGTTGTCATAATTTCAAGTACCAAGATAAAGTGCATTTGTAAGTCAACACCAAAGAGGTGAAAATAAAACAGACGTCTTTTGTTCTTGAAAAAAATGTTAATACAATAATTTTAACTTTGACACGACGGGGGTGTGTCCTCATATATCATGTATCAGACCTATGTACGGTGCTTAGATAATAAGTGGTTTACCTTTTCGATTAAAACGCCTTAATGATACACGCAATCAAATTCCACACACATTATAGCAGGTATTTTAACATCACCGACAAGATTTAAACCATTGTGACATATTGTAAAATGTTATCAAAGAGTATACGTTATAAGCATATTTCAATACTTAATACCCAAGTTGAACTCAAACTAAGGTCGATTGCGATTTTAAAACCAGTGATTTTTAATCTTTTATTAAAAATTCTGACGGCAATAAGTATTGATTAAAGGAATCCTTTCATATCAGCATCAGATAGGATTATTTAACGAAGGTGTGTATATTTTACATATGGCGTCCATAAAAACATATTGATATACTGATTAGTTTTGCACAACTATATATTCGGATGAAATATATCAACAATGTCATACATCACGAGCAATACAAACTTTACTGTCTATTATGATGTACGAGGTATAATATTTAAAAAGCAATAGCATTCAAATGTAAACATATTTTATTATTAACATTAAAATAAGACCTATTTTGAATGTGACATTATATTATACGTGCGAATAGTTATTGTACAGTGTCTGATAGTTTTTTTTCCACATAATGTTGGTCATGTAATAAAAAAGAATTCGGTGAGTAAATTAACACGATGTTTATCAACGTATTCAGCTTGATTGTTCACATAAAAAAGTCGAGAAATGTGCACATTGTATCATATATATCGTATAAAATACAAACATATCTTATGTTATTGAAAACACCTACAGGAGATCGAATATTATGACAAAATAATCACTTGATAAATAGGTACACTTTGGTTTGTTTGACATCGTTTGCAGTTTGAACAATCCAAATAATAAAACAATAAAATCCAAGATACAAAAGATGCACAATGTATACAAAACAATATTAAAACGAAATCAGAAATTATATCACATATGTGCTAATATATAATTTTAAGTTGCTTAAAGGTCAAATTAATTGTATGTTTCACATCTCTTCCGAGACATGTGGCACGACAATAATGTGAGCCTTCCAAGAAATTTCAGAAACGAGCCTACACTACTAACATATTTAGGTTTTACAAAGAAGTGTACATGTCACATGTTATTTTAATGATAATATGTGGTAAAAAAATTAAATAGCTATACGATACATTGACATTCAAGAAGTACGGACCATGATGACCATTGACATGCATCAAAACTATATTTACTTAATTTGACTTTTTCAAATGTAATCCCACTCCGGCTGTTGGGATTATTAAGAATTATTCCCCCCCCCCCCTCATTAGTGTTTGGTAGAGGCCCTTCAAATTGTCATGATTGTTTGCAACCGTTTAGGAAAATATTAGACATAATGCAAATATGCCAGAGATACAAACGTTTAATGCAACATGTTAATGATATCGTATCGGCCTGTTTGCCTCTAACAAGAGCGTAGTTAATTGTCTTGCTATTTAAATGGACCTTTTAACAGATTTTGGCATGTATTGAAGTTTTTCAAAAAATGCTTTATATTGATCAATGTACACATTGGATCTAAAAAGCGCCAGTAAAAAAACAGGAATAAAAATAAACAAGAAAGAAAAAAATATAAACCCAACTGGGCTCAAACCACCAACCCCTTGAGTAAAAGTCTTTCGCTTAAACCAATCGGCCATCCGTGCTCATACAATAAGTATATTATGTACTTTATATAAGCAATCCTCGTAAAATCATAAAATGTAACGACCGATACAGAACACTCCTTTCTCCAGCGTTGAAACGCTTTATAATTTTCTTTTTTTTTAATCGTAAAGATGCATATTATGGATATTTTAGAGCAAGGAAAATGCTAGTATTACTGTTTGCTCACAAATGTCAAAACTACAACGAAAATTTGCGATCTGAAACATTTTTGTTTCTAATTTTGTCAATTAACCAAAACGTGAAAAGGCCCCTTTAAAATGAGGTTAATTTCTATACAATTGGGATACTTTTTTAATGCTAGAGAAAATTATGCATTTTATTCTTTAAATTAGCAATCCTCGTAGTGTCATATAACGACAATAACAGAACTCTCCAAATTAGCCAATCGTTTTGCGTTGCAACGCTTTATAATATTCAGGTTTTCAAATCATCAAAAGATGTATAAAATGGATATTTTAGAGCATGCGAAATGTTCAGTTCAGTTTTACTGTTTCTCCACAAATATCTTAACTACAACGAAAATTTGCGAATCTGAAACAATTATTGTAAATTTTTCAAATTTCCAAAACGTGAAAAATGTGTGAATATTTTAGCTACTGTGATACTTTAAGGCAGCATATATCAAATAGGTTTCCTTTGATAACAACTGTTACAGATTTCTGCTATACCTTGGTTTTTTATGCTATCCTTATTTCTATCATTTATTGCTTCGATTTACCCCCAAAAGCTTATTTCGAGAATTGAGATTTCAAGAAACTAGATAATACAGATAAAGTTGAACATAAATAAACAAATAGGAACTCGGACGATAAGTCTAGGAATGTTAATCTAAGGTCGGAATATAAAGAATTGCTTGACTATATAGCATGCAATTAGAAGAAAACTACCTATGTTATCATGTAATCGCTGTCGCTGGTGGTGTCTCTCTTCCTACGAAAAGCATTTAAACGACATAAATGAATGGCTTGTTTTTATTGATCGACATTGAACTCCATTTAAAGTCAGGTCAGCAAAGTCAAAGACTGAGTTGCAAAGGTGTTTTGGATTTTTTTCTGTCAGAACTGTGCTCTCGCATATTGACTTTATTATTTGAAATATGGTTTTTATTTGAAAAGAATGATGCATCAAAATTGTTATCCTTTAATTAGACAAAAAATTAAGTGTATCGAATCTAAAATTATAAAATAATACATTTCATTACGTTAGTATTCATGCACTTGAAATCGTGACAAATACACATTGGCGATCTCTCTACAGGTAATGATAAATAACAAATCTCTAAACTATAGTTTGGATACAATATCAACCATTTCTACCATACTGAAAAAAGTAACAGGTTTAGTGACAACAGCAAATAATTATAACAACTAATTTAAACCAGGGTGATAATGAATATCCTTTGGACAGCAGTATGTGCGTATTACTCAGAAGCGTATGTCCTCAAAATTTGAACCATTGTTAATTGCAATTTCGGCGTGTTCTACAAGGAAAACATTTTGTCAAAAAGGAAACGTACGGTAGAAATTGTAGATAATAGATTTGAGTAAAAATGTTCCATTTGCTCAAATTGTTTGCTTACACGACTTTAAAATAACAACTAGAGGAACAACGGTCTTAGGCGCTCACATGAGACCCCAAAAGTGTTAACTGATCAGGTAGTGTTCACAGGGTTGCACGGTGGAATTGAAACGTAAGAAAACAAAGTTTAATGAAGTTTGTGTAAACAATCGTAATTTCTAGATTGTTCACAAGCGTTTCTCTTTTATTTAACGTAGTGAAATTTGACCCCACATGACCCAATTTAGAAGTCGGAAAAAATTATGATGGGTGCAAACCATCCGACTATTTTTATGAAGATTATGCAATTAATGTGGCATCTTAAGTGATCACACTATTTTTTACCTCGACATAATGATGCAGTTTGAGTCCACGTTCGTTAAGTTGGCGATATCTTTAGGATAAATGTTCTAGGTAAGTGTTTTAAGTCTTGCAATTAATATGGCTTCTTTTTCTTTTTTTAGATCCACATTTGAACTCGGCTTGTATCTCATAGTGACAAATAATGTAATCACGTTTAATGAATATCGGATCTCTAGTTGCAATGCAAAACGATTAATATAGATTATATTTATTATTATTCTCTGCAATACTTATTGCATTAAATTATTTTTCTACAATTTTATTTGGCGCCTTTTATGTAAGCATTGACAGTTTAGATTTTCACATCCATCAACAGTAGCATCTTAATTAATCGAATCGCTATTAAAAGAAAATCTATTAACAAGGTAAACAAATTGTCCTTAGTGGTTCAATGCAGTCTTTGGGACATGTTAAATAAATAACAATAATATAACAAAATCTGTTTATCATATTTCGAGTGAAAACATGCAGAGAGCAATTTGATTTATTAAATCGATGTTTATAAACACGGATATAGGACATGTTGAGTAGATTGCCAAGTGGATTTTTTCAATAGGTTTATGAATGAATTCCATTTAGAAATATATTGAATGCTTGTATTTTCTTGTGTGCGGTACTTAAGCATATCTGACATGAATCAGATTCCTTTCAAATATGTAACGATAATCGACCCAAATTTTCACTAATTAAAGCATGTAACATTGGACAGCCTACGTCAGCTATTATGTGGTATAGTGTATATTTTACGTAACAGAAACATATGTAAATTATAATAATATGATTTTTTTAATTTGGTGTCATATTTCCTTCCTTTACTCAACTATATTTAGTTTGTGAGATTGATCAAGTAATTGATTTCCTCGGCCACTAGCCCAAATAGATGATAATACAAATATATATATATATATATATATATACAACTGTACCTAGTCGCAATATACACGATTAAACATAATAATTATACAATGCGCAATTTAATATGTTCTTATTCCATATTCAATTTCAGTTAAACGTCGTGTTTGCTAGTAATTGGTAATTTAAATCATTTGATATTTTTTTAAATCATGAATATTATAGTATACTACCGTGATACATATATGAGGTTTAAGATGCTTTTATGTTACAAATTCATGCGAAATGGTTCACGTAGAAGTTTAAGTCCATGAAAATAATGCAATTCACGAAGATATGTTTTCATTTCTAATAAAGGTTAATGGGGCAACGCCCATGTGTTATCTCGATATTTGCCATATATTGTTAAGCTGCAATTAATATAAGTCTATTTTTAGCAGAAACAAATTCTTCCAGGACTTCCAAGTCCACAAAAAAATACTATTCTTGGAACTGTTGTGTTCTATAAACATGATATAGTTCAGTATGACACGAAATTTAACACCTCTAACTACACAAATTTAATTATAAAAATTTGTATTAACGACATGAGCAAAATTACTAGTCATTATATAATCACACGCTGAACATACTTTCCTTGGGGTAAGGCCATTACTTATTATTTTTATGCCCCCGGATCAAATGATCGGGTGTATATTGTTTTTGGCCGGTCTGTCTGTCTGTCTGTCTGTCTGTCTGTCATTGTATGTGTCTTTATGTCATTGTATGTGTCACAAACTTTAACCTTGGTCATAACTTTGGCATTATTGACGATAGCAACTTGATATTTGGCATGCATGTGTATCTCATGGAGCTGCTCATTTTGAGTGGTGAAAGATCAAGTTCATCCTTCAAGGTCAAAAGTCAAATATATGGCTACAAAGCGGCGCATTAGGGGGCATTATGTTTCTGACAAACACATCTCTTGTTAAGTCTGTAAATATCTTGGTGCATGCCTAATTGATAATACATAATAATTTGAATAATGTTGCTCGAACGTTATATTATATATTATATAATTTAAATTATATATTTATGACATTCGTTTATTAACTGCAACTAAAGCAATAGCTTTTCGATCACACAGACACAAGATCATTTTATTATACAAAAACGTTTACAAAATGGCGCCTAAATGCACAATTTGAATATTTCAAGTCGTATCCGTTATTTCGTAAATACATAACGTTTACTGACTTAATAATTCTATCCAAACATGGTTCGCAACATGTTTCTAAAAATGTATCGGGTGTGAATGTTTTCAAGGTTATTTGTTTCGTATGATTTATGAGGGATTAATCAGAACAAACGCTGGCCCATGCATTGCCATTGGCCATTTTCAAGTGGTCATTTCATATTAGCAATTTGCAGGATCAGTATGAGAAAGGCGAGTTTGTTTCGAAATTATAGATAATCGTATTGAGCATCGACATTATAAACAGCTTTATGTGGAATTATATATATTTAAGCTATTATATACATTTACTACATTGTATATTGAAACGCGCAACTTGATTAGCATCGTTTTATGTTTTTGTTTGAATGTCTACGACAAAAAGGATTATTCTATATCTGTATTTAGTGCGATCGGCTTCTTGTATTAACATTTAATTTTGTCAGTCTCACATCAAGTATGATTTTTCTGGGTAACTACAGATTAGTGCAATACTGAATGTACCCAATACCCATCCCTGCTTTAACATATGCTTTTTCCCCCTGATCACAACGTATGAATCTTTCGTGCAATGCAGGGGACATTCTAAACGAATAATTACGTTTGTAACGCTGAATACAGCTGCCGTGGAATTTTAATGTATTGCCTAATACATTAACCTAATTGGACCACTAAAGTAGATTGGATGATTCCAGACTCTGCAATTAGTGGATATTAATGATTATCAAAAACATAAATGATAGCGTAAATACGTTTAATGTGAACAGGACCCACAGCTAAGTGAGATGTCGAGACGGCTCTTATTGCAAGACATGCGTGTTATATAGCAATTGTATAGCGTAGACAATACATTGGTACGATTCAATATCTATTTGATCTGGACTGATTAACCTATATAATATATATTCATGATAAATTATACAGAAAACATAGGTTCGTATAACCGTCCAGTAATTGGCGATCTCCTTTAATGTTTAACTTCCTTACAATTTTAAGTTTTGTTGCTTTATATTAATGCTAAGGTTTTAATACTCCCTGTCCCATATGAGTTTTCCTGCCAGCAATCAATAGGAACAAGGAATGTTTTATCTTTTGAATATTTACAATCCATGAACATGTTATATGCTGACAAAAAAACTTACAAATATTATTTTTTTCCAAATACAGTAGTTTAGTTCAGTTAATGTTTAATTTTTATTCCCTTCTTAACTTATCATGGATTGTTTCTTCCTGACGTTTTATTTCGTGTTTGAAATCAATAATATTAAGGTGTCCTGCTTTCAAGTTTAGTTAAATCCAATACATTAAGTGAAGACCTTGACTTGCTATATTTTGTTATATTGTGTTGCAAATTGCTGATCTCCGTATACATCTAAACGGTATGAAAAGCCGAGATGGTATGTTTATATTAAAATACATCATTCACGAGTTTATTGTTAAATCGTTTCATCTGTGTATCAACTTTACAAGGTACACAATACGTGTAAGGTTAAGAATCGAATCTACCTCTCTATTAATTCAAATTGGATCAACTTAAAATTTAAATAATATTATATAAGTGGAACTCGTGAAATATTTTACCAATAAATGACACGCATGTTCTGTTCTGGTTCTATTTATATATGACAAATTAGTATTTTTCTTACAAACGTACACTTTTAAGAGCCTACATGTTGTCATATTAACTTTAATATCTCAGTAGAAACGAACATACATATTAAACACTTAAAATACATTAATGACATATAGGCGGTTGTATTAAATAGCTTTTCACAGGACATGCGAGACTAAATACAACGAAAGAGAACACACACACATCCATTACAAGTGGGAGGTATAAGTTTCTTTTAATCATGCGTTTAGACTGTAAGACGAATTTGGAGTTAACTTATTATATTTTATTTTAAATTGAACAACTCACAAACTTTTTCCTGTTACCTTGATGACATAATTGCCCGTATTCATTGCTGTATTGCCTTTGAGGTTTGTTATCGGACAGAATTAAATCGAGTTTATTGATTGTTGATAATATGGGTTAAATTATTAAAGGCGTGCGGCGATTGAAGCGTGTGGGATTTAGTCATCGCGGTTACCGTTATTAAGTACAAAAAGTTGGTGCCATGATAACAATGTGTTAATTGCTATGAGATGTACACGCACTCAATAATATTAACATGTGAACATTTTTTTGGAGGATGTTTTGTAATTGCTAGGTTTAATTATACTGGGATTAATTATTTCCAAGAGTTACGAGTGGAGTTATTTATAAAAAGGAAGATAAGTCAATATGATTATTAATACATTTTTTTTTTCTTTTTGTCAAGTTGGTAGCTTTATTACTTTTTGTTATGCAAACAAATTTTTTGACATGCTTCTGTTCCGAAGTTACATTTATGGAACACTACAAAGTTAGTATACGCACTTTATTGATCAGATTTGCTTAATAAAGTATTCGCACAACTTGGCGTGTATTTGCCATCTGAATTGTATTAAATATATGTTGTCAAGTGAATGTAGCATACGCGATCAATTAGCTTGATATTATATTGCGCTTTCGGTCACTTCATATCTAAACTGCTCGTCTTTGATACTGTGGAGTTCTCTAAGATAACTTAGCTTTCTGTGTGAGCTTTTACGAAATTAAACGTTTTTTTTTTAAATCTAGCACACATGAACATGCGCATACAATTTTGCTCTCACCTTGTTTACGGTGATGTTCGTGTGAAACGAAACGTTTTGAGTATACTATTAATTATTTCAAATAAAATTCGGAGTCCGGATATTCTATGTACACTCAGATCGAACAAATGTTAAATACTAACTTTATATTTTTAACGAGCCCTCATACACTGACGTATGAAGAGCTACCCGAAATCATTAACCGCCCTATTAGAGCTATGTAATTATGTATGTATGTATTTATTGCAAACATATTGAAAAAAAAAGATCTTGATCGAGACTACCTTTAAACGTCATTAGAGGTTTTCACGAATGTCTTAATCGCGCTGGTCTACGGAAACTGGTTTCGTTTAGTGTGATTTTTTTCAAATTTCAACCGTGAAGAAACACTACTTGGCAATTATTGACAGACTAAATAGAACATTCAATCAGACAAGTGGTACAGTGATAGGACGCGGGATGCGGGATCAAAGCATCTTTACATCAGATTCAGTCTGGACATTAGAAAATTGGGCATCCTATATCAATTCTGTGTTAAGTTAGGCTGAGATAATAACTGGTGTGCCATTTCATTTCAATGAGCATGATTATACAGTCAACGAAGTTCCATACACATCATGATCGGTAATTGGGTTCGCTCATTCAGTTTGACACTTTGAAAAAATGTTTCATTTAAGGTTTGTGATAAGATAGCTATTAAAATATTTACACGTTAAGTATAAAACTATTATGAAACCCTTTCCTTTAAAAGCATTTACAGGTCTAAGTTGTGGTGGTGATTTGATATGACAATTGTGTTTCCATGCTCATCCGACAAACAAATCACAAAATTCAATAATTAAATTATGACTACGAAATAAAAAAACCCACATGTATATGTATTGAACTTGTTAGAAACATGACTGTGTTTACTCAATCAATTAGTTGATATACTTTTTAAAAGTTCACATATTCATTTAGACACACACCGCTCGCCTGCTGTGTGTGCCTAAAATGCGTCGTCTATTGTGAAAAAAATATCTTTACTGTGACACTGTTATCAACACGAATTGTCTTAGCGATACCACATCACGTGCAACAACCCTTTCCTCTCAGTATATGATTTACAGGGTCTCTTTTTTAACACATAGTACATTTAAAATGAAGACCTTCAGTTTATAAATACCGGTACCATTAAAAACAGACACACGTATAGTTGCGTAACTCTTAATAATGTACTACAATTCTTTTCAATATTAAAATTAATCCAGTCTTTGGATATTAGATATGCATTAAAAAAGAAACGGTGTAAAATAACTTTATTTTTAATGTACGTATTAACAAAAAGATCTAAATACACTGGGAAAAAAACGAATAAATGGAAATAATGTAATTATTTAACTGATACATATTGTTCGATGTCGGTTGATATAGATCCGCTTTACCACATAGACTGTGATGAACAAGTACAGGGATACGATGTAGGTTGAAGAGGAAGAGAAATGAATAACACTGCCCGATACTTAATTTTTACCATGTGTGCAAGGAAAAACAGCAATCTGGAAAACAGAGTCAAAATGAAAAAAAGTTTTAATAGTTTTAATACATATCTTTAATACGTATATTTCGCACACCGAGTCAACACATGTCACGCGGATAGTAGGTTTTCATATTTAGTTTACTCGTTTATATGTAATATTCATTTATTTTTGTTATAAATTTTAGTTATCAATTGAAAAGATTTTATTCCCAAATTGTCAAGGTGTTTTGTTTGAAATGTAACTACTGTCGTGGCTTCAATCCCGTAGTTGTTTTTTTTTATTCCATACGCAAGTGTGCGAAAAAAGTGTCGCAAAACGTACATATCAGATCAAATATATTACTCAAATGTTTTGTTCGAACGACAGGATACACCTAAAATCGCTTCAGAAATGTATGTTTTCCTTGTGCATATATATACGCTGCATCACAATAAAAACATGTGTTTAATTACTGATTAAAAATTAACATTTATTATGAGAACCTGGATACTCTCATGGTGTATGTCGTTGGTGAATCTTGTCCGACCCACCAACCTTCTACCAGTTATTTTATTAAACATTCGTACCATACGTAATAGTTACATTTTATTGTAAATTTCTAATAAAAAGAAAAGTGTGTTAGTTTACAACACGTGTCCTCCATTTAAAAAATGTTTAGATGTTTTATTACTGTTTTAATTCGGTGGCTGTTAAGGGCAAAACGTTAGCAACAAACTTCGTAATCCATATTAATTTCGCATGGTGAATGTTAAAATAGCCGATGCACGAAATACGTTAATCGACCGATACTTTCAGGCTAAATTACAATCGTTCACAGCCTTTTGCAGACAGTCACTTTTATAACCAAATACCGGTAGATCGGATATTTTGAACCTCATTGTAGAGTTGGAGCGATACAGTGCGTCGGTTACATTACACTTCACAAGGCTACAACTGCATCTTAATCTGTACTTCAGTCAATTGTCGACGGTTGTTCGTGCTGACACGTTCAATCACTCTGCGAAACATTATTCAACTGGTCGATATTTTGTGTATTCTCTGTGGAGCTAACCGGAATAAGTGTTATGAGTCTTAATCGGGTAAATGTTTTTTTTTTGGAAAAATAGCATAGATATTTAAATCTATATTCCGTTCGACGAGTTTGTGTTTTAATATATAATGAAAATGTGAAAAATCACTCTGGATATGTAAAAAATGGACCAAGTGAAAATAGCGGTTATAATATTTTACCTTTTGCTGGGAGCGGAGAGCGGAGGATGTCGAGGTCTTCATCCCGACGGCGAACACTGGATTCGTATCCGAACTCGCCTGATGCATCCGACGAACTTCGTCGGCGTTCGAATAAACGCACATGGCGAGCGCGAAACGCGAATCGCCTGCAACAAGACGCTGTATTTGGAGACGTTTCTCCCTAGCGGCTACTCGCCGGACTATGCCATGACGTTACGTCAGGTGACCGACGGCCGGAAGATACTTCAGGCGGTGTTTCAGGGAGGCACGTTGAAAGAGTGCGACCTCTCGTCAGACTCAAATCAGATGATGGATTTTATATCATCTTTTATCATAGGTGATAGAGAAATATATAGGAAAGACTTCGGGAACGTTTTTGTATCTACGTCACTCACAAACTATACAACCCACAATGTGTCGCTTGCGTATTTGACGTTCAAAGAAGCAACAGAACTGAGAGAGCTCAATTATTACGTCAATATGAAAACGTTACGGAAAGAATGTCGCATTTTTTTGGACCATGCCAGCGCGACAGCGGAACAGGAATCGAAATCCGGAAACATCACCGACATTTATGCAGAAATTATCGAGACACTCGACCCTGAAAAACTGAAGAGCTACAATGACATTCTTCCCGCGCCAAAGAAAATAACACAATCAAAATACCAAGACCACAACATCTCGAAACGGTCATCAGCAGGGCCGGTAAAGAAAAGTCAGCGTTCGAAACGCGGCGCGTTCGATTTCAGCAGCGTTCTGATCTTTCCTGGCACAAAATGGTGCGGCAAGGGCGACCTGGCGCAGTGCTTTGATGATCTGGGGGACGATCATGAGCTTGACATGTGTTGCCGCGACCACGAACTGCTGTCCCCTCGTCATCCCGCCGTTCACTTCACGTCACAACCTCTTCAACTACCGCTTTCATAGCTTGCTGCATTGCGAATGCGATCAGCGGTAAGTTTTTGTGTGTGGAAATTTTAATGCGATCAGCGCTAAGTGTTTGAGTGAAATAATGCATGCTTATAGTACGCATGATGATAACTCTCTAGGAATGCAATCTGAGTGCGATCAGCGAAAAGTTACCATACGTAACATATATATGATCCGTGACCTATACAAACATGTATACATATACATAATATGTGCATCGCATATTTCAATTTTGATTGCGATTAGCGGTGAAAATTTCTTTACGGAAACACAAATTAAAAGACATGTTCTATTTTTTCGCTCAGAAGTATGGTGGTCTTTAATTACTAAATAAAAAACGAGTCGAAACGCGGACCTGGGGCCCGTCTTATCAAACATCGTACGACATTCTCACCTTACGATGCAATTTTCGAAGCGCCATAAATATGTGACCGTCACATTAATAATTACTTTTGTTGAACATTTCCATTCATTTTCAAAAAAGCTCTCAAATATCCTTGATATTTGAAACATACAGATCATAATCACTTATATTCTAGAATAACAAAAGTCAATCTTAAGTTAATATTGTCGTACGATCTTTGATAAGACGGACCCCAGGATCCCATCGCATGAAAAACAAGCCATGGTAACATGGTCGTTAGCATAAAAATAACATCTGCAAAAAGCATACGCGATTAACACACACGCAGGATAACATAATTTCTAGTACTTTTTTCTACTTTCACAGACAGGAGGCTCCGAGCCTATAGATATAGAACACTATATCAGGTACATAAACATTTATTTAAAAAAAGAGCAATGAAATTATTTTTCCATTAATATGCTCGCTCAAACATGGCAATTTACAGAATGCGATGATTCCGACTACATGTGTATATAATTTGGTATTACCAGTTTATGTCATACACCGTTCAAACTATTGCACTTATTGATGTAAAAAAAATCAGGAAAAAAATATTTGTGATAATGGAACTCTACGCGCTGTATATGATTCTGAGTTTTTTTAGATGTACTTGTACCCATGTGCTAAACGTCTCCAATGGGAACTATGGGACTAAGAGACACCGTAATGAAGAACTGAACAAGAAGTTATAGTAAAAAAGTTTCTTATTTGTATTTGTGATATTTGTGAATTTGTTTTTAAATGGATTTTAATGTTCTCAATCTATTTCATAAAACACATACACCTATCGATCAATAAATTAAATTGTAATCACGTTAATAGAAAAGAACAGACATTGATTGAATATACTAGTTTAAGGCTGTTTTATGTGTTTTGCTTTCTTCTACACCTCCGAGCTAAATACAATCAATTAAAAACCGCTTACATTTATCGAATTGATCAATGTACGAAGTCCCGAATAATGACTTGTTAAGGTGTTTTACATTTTGGTTCAGAAATAAGTGGTAAGAGAGGTATTTGAAACTTAAATGCTATACAAACCGTTAAATACTTCTTATTGAACACAAACACCATTTTACTGCGTTAAGCTTCCAACGGATGTTTTAACTCGTATACCGCTATGTAAGCAAGTCGTGATAAATGCTCAGGAGAGTTATAGTCATATTTCACTGGCCACTGCTTCTCTAATTTAACGTTTTGCAGAAAATACACATTCATGTCAGTGAATGTTGGCCGACATATAGCACTTTAGTAGAAAACAACTAATATGCCTGTACCGGTAATCATGTCGACTTCAATAAAATAAAAAAAGCGCGAAACAAGTTTTAAAAGAATCGTAGACTATTAAATAGTACTCGTTGACTCATTTCTTTATCACAACAAACAGAAACGTTGACTCTCGTGTTCACCTGTTCTCAACCTATGGTTGAAATGACACATTCAGGGCGTTTGTTATTAGAATGGGTACATAAACGCGCATTTAAAAAATGACGAATGTTCAATATGCATACGAGTCGTGTTCTGAGAAAACTGGGCTTAATGCATGTGCGTAAAGTGTCATCTCAAATTAGCCTGTGCAGTCCGCACAGGCTAATCAGGGACGACGCTTTCCGATTGTATGGTATTTTCAGTTTCAAGGAAGTCTTTCCTTACCTTAGATCAAGTTTAGGCGGAAACTGTCGTCCCTGATATAGGACGACACTTTACGCACATGCATTAAGCCCAGTTTTCACAGAACGCGAATCATATGTTTAACATTATTAATTCGTTAAGCAAATACATATTATTTCGCAAAAACTCTTCCGCGGTTTTTTTCTGGTCTCATGTATGTTTCATACATCAACTTCATTCATAAACGTTTGTTATGTTTTGTGTACATTTGCAGACTATGGCAAACAAGTTAAATCATATATCATCGTAAACAAAAATCAAATACAAATAATGGAAATAATAAATGACAACAATCCAGAATGAGAATTGTTTACATCGATAAATGGAAGTTGAAAGAAGGAATTTATTACAGCACATTCCGTTCGCTAGCCTGTTGTCGCTAAGACTAGCTGGGTCAGATTGTATTTCTGTTGAGCTACATTTCTGGTGACAGCTGTCGTCTGCAGCACGCCCGAAGAAAAGCGCAGGCGAGACAGCAACAACAGCATCAGACGGCATTTGTTAATGGAACGTCCGATTGTACTGTCAGTTTATGTGTTGTGGAATCACGGTGCAACGTAATAGTTTCAATAAAATATCCTTTATAAATTGTTATATAGATTGCAACGTACTTATTCAAGTATGAATTGAAAGCTTCTAGTGCTGCGTTTAAAGTACATCAGTCGAATATGTTATTAGCATACACTATGTTATAGAATTATATTGCGTCATTTCGTCGAAACAACGAATATCGAATAAACGAGCAAAATACACCAGCGTTCAACAAACTCACAGACACCAGCCTGTCTACATTAACTCGAATATTAAAGACCAGTTTCATGTAAGTTTTATGAATTCGGATAGATTAAATTAGGTGAGTGTCTGTTTTGCTTTGCCAGTTCAAAGAAGTACGGGCCACTTATATTTTGTCCGCATTTTCACCGCTTTTATTCGTTTGTTTCGCCGCATGATCAGGTTTAATAGCCGGACCTTTCCTGTGAACAAAAGCACTACTTTTGCGGCATCTTCAAATGCGGATTACCCTCATAAATTCGCGTGCCGTTCTAAATGGAATCATCATTAACATGTGGTTTCCGTGTGGCTGTCCATTCACAAACTTTTGTTTCATTTCATTCTTTAATATCTCACAATAGCAAAAACCGCAGTGTTAATACATTTTCAACGACGTTGCATGTGTTTATATGCATTTCTAATTACCTACTGAACATCAAAATAAAATCAGGATCTTGACCTTTGTCTGACACCAAATACCGGAGTGCATCGTGTAACAGGCTATGGCGACCGGATAATACACTAGTTGTTAACGCATGATCACGCGCGGTGCTTCCATTATTAATGCTTTGAAATCTAAATGTGCTTTAAAACGTATTCGCTGCAAATCTCGTGCAATCTTTTATTCGGAGCCAACAACAAGGAATGATTAAAATAATATTTTTGCAACTTTCACGGGATCGTTGGATTGCACTCTTTCAAGTTTTGTCTGAACATGGAGACGTCGCTTTTTGAATGTATTAGAGCTTTCAGATCTTCTCAATGGACGCCATTTGATTTTCATTGATAATCAGAAAACAGAAAAACATCAATTATTATCACCATTAAATTGTGAAAAAAATGTCTTTATTTCAATGTAAAGATCACTGGTGATGACAAATGGTGTCAAATTTCGTTTATATAGGATCTGACACGAGTTGTCATATCATACCATATTTTATTAAACGAGTTCAGGAAATTTGTTAGTAAGCGAGCCTTTAGCGAGCTTACTTACGAATTTCCTGACGAGTGTCAGATCAATTATATCACATGCTTTTAAATGAGCAAATTAAATAAATATTTACGCAAACATAATGATAAATCCCGAATGTTGTTTACATTTTGTGACGTCACTTGACGTTGCAACGTCATTTCAGCAAAATAACAAAATGCGATTGGCCAATAAACGACAAGTAAGCCAATGAAAACGCTTAAAATTGTTGTATTACACATGTGTAATAAAAAAAATATGTAAATATTGTTATGTGATTTTACGCTTTGATAACACCCATACTTTGATTGACGGCTAAAGATTGATCTTACATTATTTTCAGTGCTGTTTGTTTAAGAAGGCTTCTATTCATATAACAATAAAATGCACTTTTTTATCATTTGTTAATGTATATATTACGCTCTTATGTTAGTTTCGAGAATCCCTTGCATAATTATGTTTACATTCAGTTTACATCAATAGCTCTCTAGACCTTGGATTACTTGCATTTTCGAGATTATTTCAGCCACTCAAAACTATAGCTTTACAAAATTCGCATTTGGTGGTACTTAGAGCACACTTCATTTCACTAGCAGAATTAGTGCACTTAACACAGGGCTGTTTGATTTAGGAATAAACCACTTGTAATACTTTGATCCCACATACGTGTCGATAATAAACGTTGAAGTATGCACTTATATTATTTTCTGCGCTCGGAATGTGAGAGGTCTTCTAGTTTTCCCAATGTGTAACATTCGGCTTCACGATATCGTACGCACGTAATATCTTCTCTGCGTTTTGCTGATTTAGGCTTTAGTTTACGCACGATGGGTATTCCATTAGAATTTTATGACTTTTTCATGAGGAATGTAAGAAATATCCAAATGTTAACGCGAGGTAATACATAAAAAGGGGTACGGTTAAATTGATGCTTTTATTTTAAAAGTATATATAACTAATTATAACTGAACCTTTTTAATAAAGATACTAGTAACTAAGTACATGAGTTAATATTGTTTTCCCTCAATGTATTTTGAACATGAAATACCATGTATAGTTAACATTTATGAGCTAATTTCCGGCCTTTAGTGGGCTTTTAATGTATTTCTAATTTCGAAACAAAAATGTTTGACAGTGATTTGTCTTAAGGCACACAATAAACTAAATTGATTAAGTTTTTAATTGCTTTCTACTCAATAAACTTGACCTAATACTATTGGAAGTCTTAAAAAAATCTCATTAATTAATCACATTTTCACAAATATTAATATTTGTTTTGGTACAATAATTCCGTTTACCGAGATAAGCAACCATTTAAAACAACAAACAATTTGAAGCGTTCGGAATGTGAAATAAATGTTAGAGGAAACTTGTCCACGTATCAAGGCCAATGAAAATGATACCGTTGAAGAAACCGTGTCATTCTGTTTGAGTGATCATTGTTCTTTCTTAAGTGCCGGGATTTGGCGAACTTATAACATACTTTTTTGTGTTATAGATAACACATTTTTTAATGCTTTTCTGTGGTTTATAGAGAAGAATCAGTGAAATAAAACTGATATTCACTGTTTTAAACAGTGAAAAATAACAGTGAAAAATAACGATGTTTTTCACTGTTTTACTGTGAAATGACGTCCTTTTTTCGAGGAAATGTTAAACTCTTTTGCAATGCAAATAAACAGTGAACAAAGAATAAAATAAAAAGAAAATTTGTTGGACTCGTGATCATAAAAAATACATATTTTCACTCGTGGCTGCGCCACTCGTGACAATAATATGATTATAGGTGCTACCTAATTTACGGGCAAAAGCTTTTTAAGTTTTTTTGATAACCATGTATTTTTAATAAATATATGGACATGGACAGGTATCTGGCAGGATTCTAATTTTCTTTCGCAAACTATTGTTGAATAGTTTAAATTTTGTCGCCACTAAAAAACTAGCCATTTTGTAGCAATTCTTAAATCACAGTCTGAACTGCATACACTTAGCTCTATAGTTACAATTTGAATGCAAATATTAGAATGCATCATATTATATCATCCATTTTTTTGTATTTAAACATTCAAATAACACATAACACAGTACATATATAAAAAGGTATGTGGTATTGTATGGAGATACAAAACACGTCACATCATTTATTTGCACATAAAATAATAGTTACAAAATAAGTAATACTTAAACACTGTCATCAGCCTACAGTACACGAGTATTTACGTATATGAAATTACAAAGTGGTGTTATTTTATTACCTTTTACAAAATTAACAATGCTGGTTTTGTACGAGCCATAAAACATTTATCATTGATTAACAAGTAACAACCAATGTATTAATTACACAATATAAAGGAAATCATATTAATTACATTATGCATTTACTAAACAAGCTATTTGCTACTGTTTAGAATTACACCATCTTACTAAAAATGATCACAACAGGTACTTAGTGCTATAACATACTTGTGGTAAGTTTTGTATTACTAGTTTGACATTTATTGACAGACACTTGTCGATATACAGACTAAATTTGCATGGGAACTTTCATATTTTTTCAGCATAATTACCTTCAAATTGTTAATTTAACAACCCTTTGACATTGTTTGCACATCTGATCTTATTATACCATAGCTGATTTTTGTTTATAGATAGACAGATATAGACTTTTTAAAGTTCTATAAAAGTTCACACATGTTCCATCCAAGTAATCAAGCAGAACCAATAAAGAATAAAGAACCAATAAAGATCACCACAGATATATGTGTATAGCTTGGAAACTTTGATAGTTCAGGAATCCCTCCTTTGTTGATTTCTGTAAACCAACACTATCAGTTTTGCTGGATAGAATGGCTTGTGTGATGCCCAGTTCTTGCCTTGGCAGGACAGCTTCTAAAGACGGAAAACCAACAAATATCTTAAAATCTGATCTATAATGCAGACAATTTATAAATGTCTTGTTTTTTGTTGACTTCGAATCTGGAAGATATTTTACGTAAAATTGTGGTAAGAAAATCCAAAGGTATCTGATTTTGTGGTTTTAGGCCTAAACTTATTACAGTGATATGTAACCTTTCTGGATATCGGTAAAGTGCGAGCAGACGAGGTGTAAATACGTTAAAAATTAAAGCTAAACGACTAAAAGTTAGATCTGAATATCTTTAAATTTTGTGAATAAATGTGTTTCTAATGGAAAACAACGACAACTTACCAGAATATTGCTCATGATCACACGTACAACTTCTTTCTGAGAGCGAATGGAAAATGCGTCACGAATTCTGACAAATAAACAGTAAGGTGTCGTTATTGAAATACCGCGATAATATTGGAAGAATAGAGATGCCAACTATAATGTTTAAAACAAATATTTTTTAACAAGCGTTTGTGATTTGTCAGGATAATAATAACAATAAGATATCGAAAAGATCAAAGCAAATAAATTCGACAGAAATCTGAGATTCGGCAATATATTTAAGACGGGTTATGTTCACGTAAATTGTGTTTGGTAAAGACTGTCACTATATGTAGTGAACCAGTCTTCGGCTTATACACACTGAAGAAGAGTATTCAGGGGAGATTATTGAGTAATGTCTTAATTCTGGAACGGTTGCGAAAAAAAACAAATAATGCGAGAATATTTAGTGCGATTCGCTACACAATTATGATGTCATTGATATAATTTTTCCTGAGGTATGTATTTACATGTGATTTAGCATATGTCAAAGTTTTTTTTTATTTGTTCAAGGTCATAAATAGCATCGCGAAAATATATGTCGCGTGGCAATTTTTTTTGAGACGCATCCATATGTGGTATTCTTATGTAATTTTATGTCTAAATTTCCATATGTATGAACGGTCAACGCCCGCTTCGCGGGCTTTTGCCCGAATTATTTTATATGATCACTTGTGAAATAAAGTCGATATTCCATCGAATCCAAAGGAAATATCCTCTATTTCTTTTTGTTTTTTGAGGTACAAATAATGTAGCACAAGTTTATATATATATATATATAAGCACAGAACAGTCTTTATCAATCTATAGAAAACAAAAACTGTGAAATTTTGTCACATATACAGGTTTTTTCACGACAGAGCTCATATATTAATACTTTACAGATCCAACATGAGCAAGTATTCATTTGTAACTCACCTTTCCCATAAGTTTGTCATTTCTAATATACCTGAATGTAGACATACTCGTCATAGGTTTCATCTACAAGAGTATTTTGTATCGTTTGCATCCAGCAATTTATAAGTTTGGAAATTAGTTGCTGAGGCAACGAAAGTAAGTTATTGGCAGGCATTGATTAAGCCTAATTATAGCCTGTTGCTTTACATTACATCAAATATTACTTACGTAGATTGATATCTGGATTGCGTGTGTCATGCTAAGTTCTATGTGAAACGGTACATAAAACCCTTTAATATATGGAAGGAATGAAGTTGTATAAGTGCGCCTTAAATAAGAACCATTGTGTTTAGGATTCTTTACGTGAATTAGGTTTATGTTTGGCATCGTATTTGTGAATGAATCATACTGTGTGGGTTGATGACGCGTTCGATTCTTGCGTCTTTGAATAAAGCACATTGCAATATTGATACCATTCAATGTCGCAAAGACTTTGATGGCGAAGACTCCTCTTAGTAGTTACCTACACATACGGTTTATTTGTAGGTTTGATAGGTTATGCTAGGAACTAGACAAATGGCTGCGCTTAGGTTAGCATAGAATGCATTTCAGCGTTTAACAGGTATGGGCAGTGAGTATCAATAAAGAAACATGATATATATTTGCACAGGAAGAATTTGGGTTATACACGGAAATGCGTGCTGTTAAAACTGCGCGAATGTTCTTTTTATGTGTTAATTTAATTTATAAGGTATCGCCGTTTATTGGATTCCACACCTCTTAAGCGTTTTAATTAACTTTTAACTTTGACATGGTTTCATATCACCGAGGTTTCACTCTGAAAAACACAATTAAGCTGTCAACGCAATGCTCTCAAATACCAGGCGAGCAAGTTTGGTATAAATTTCAAGTAAAATATGCACAATCGCAAGTATCTCAACATTTGCTTGAAAATTGACTTATACCACGGTATTTCTTTTGGAGCAAAGGTGCGAGACAACATTAAAATATTGTTTTCAACATGAAATGGATGAAGTATTCCTTCAATATATACGGCACTTGACCCTGATAACGCTTTTATAAAACGAACAAACTAACACGTGGTATGTTAATGCCGTGCATTGTATTTACATAAAGATGGAATCCTCTACAGTATGTTAATTGTAAAATATGTGCATTTTTTCTTGTTTATGAACTCGTTGATTTTCATTTCGTCGTTTTCATGCCCTCGCGTACCTGTACGAAAACGATAAAAATACATATTTTGTATTTCATGGATCATTTATTCAATTAAAAGTTTATTGGTGATCAAAGGAACCAGATGATCGATCGTGAATGATTATTGAGTCTTTTTAAAATTTAATGTCTCAAAATTTGAATGCGGAAAATGGGCATTACATTTCAATTCCGTTGTATTTGTTCACTTGTCTTTACATGTACAACCCATTTGCAATAACCAAAGAGCGTTTTCGAAACATTAATGGGCAGAATAAAATACCAATTAAAACACCCGAATTCTGTCCTATTTCACTCCATTTCATAAAACAGATAACAAAAAAATATCAGATATAAATAAATCTCAATAACTGTTTAAACTCTCGTAATAAAACCAGCGACCGAGTGTTTTGATATGTCAACCGTAAAAAACAAACTCCCGCACATTTTGTTGCGTACCAGCATTCTCTTTACTACAAAGGGCTATGCAAGATGCGGCGTCTCATCTGGGTCTGCGCTGTTTGCTTAAAGGAATTTATGTGCGAAACATTCTAAATATATAAATAAATATACTAGACATCCCAAATTTTGGAAATAAATTGATCCAATTTAGAAGGATGGGAGAGTCCACTAGGCATAAATCGGTTAACAGTGTTCACAATGCGATGATAATGATATGAAGCGTTCTTTGTGAATGTGCATGTATGCATGATGGAGACTGTAAATTTGAACGAATACGAGCACGACGATAAAAAAACTTGTTCAACATGATGATGATGGTGCAGGATGATGATGATGATGATGATGATGATGATGGTGATGATATTGATGATGATGATGATGATGATGATGATGATGATGATGATGATGATGATGATGATGATGATGATGGTGATGATGATGATTGATGATGATGATGGTGCTGCTGCTGCTAATGATGATGAAGAAGAAGAAGAAGAAGAAGAAGAAGAAGATGATGATGAAGATGATGATGATGATGATGGTGTAGGATGATGATGATGATAATGATGATGATGATGATGATGCAGAAGAAGATGATTATGATGATGATGATGATGATGATTGATGATGATGATGATGATGATGGTGCAGGATGATGATGATGATGATGATGATGATGGTGATGATGGTGATGATGGTGATGATGATGATGATGATGATGATGATGATGGTGGTGGTGGTGGTGGTGATGATGATGATGATGATGATGATGATGATGATGATGATGATGATGATGATGATGATGAGGAGGAGGAGGAGGAGGAGGAGGAGGAGGAGGAGAAGGAGGAGGATGTGGATGATGATGCTTTTATGTGAGACGTTGTTTGCTATTGTGATAATGATGAGTATGGTTTTAGTGCCCAGTTAATAGTACCATAGGGTTTTAAAAACATCGTAATATTGTGAATTATCTTAATATTGTGAATCATCTTTATATTCTGAATCATCTTAATATTGTGAACTATCTTAATATTGTGAACTATCTTAATATAGTGAACTATATTAATATTGTGAACTATCTTAATATTGTGAACTATCTTAATATTGTGAATTAATAGCAATGATACCCGACCTATGACCTGTAATTGTCAAAATACCGATAGAAGCGCATGCTATATTTATGTATGGTTGCATTGAGCATAAATATAACTTAGAGAAAGATTAGCCTAAGGAGGATTTCTTGGTGCAGAACACATTCCATGCGAATTCATTGGGATAAGCCTTAATTCCCTCCGTTCGCATGTGAACAATGGAACATTATAATGATATTGTACTACTCAAGCTGATCCTATCTAATATGCTTAGCTCTTAATTATATGTGCGGTTTCTTTATCCGTGGGGTGTAATGTAAGGCCATGCGATTCACTTAGTCAGTTTATACAACTATATCATTCTCTGCAATTTTTCTTAATAATTTGTCACATTTAAAGGCTTTCCTCAAATCAAGATGACAGTAAACATTCGTTTATATCATAGCAATTAATCGCTATACCAATGTGCTAGAATGCTTATAACAGATACGGAAGCGTCTTCGCCGAATGAACGTTTTTTTAAACTCAGTGACTTTGATAGCTTCAATTTCATATAAAATGTTTATGTTGTTGAATATTTTGACAAACTGTTACATATTTATAAAGGTGTATTATATGAATTATTAAGGATGTTTTATCTTTATCTGGTAAATTATTAAGTAAATGATGGGTTTGTCCTAAACATGTACAATCACTAACTACCCACGTGTTCTAGAGGCAATAACGACACCAAATAGTGTTAGACATTGTATCATTAAACCAGCTTAAAGTAGCATTAGACTGAACTATATGGATAATTAAACACCATTCCAATCGCCCTTGCTATAACTTCGGCCAGATAATACGGATGTTTCCATAATACATGTATTGTCAGACAAATAACCATAAATACTTCAGGAATGTACATATGTTAAGGTCAAATGCACGCATGTAAACAATCAACGAATTATAGCCAATAATCGAGAATAATAAGTTTATTGTTGTTAGAATTGTTACAACATAGTATGATTAAAATAACGAAGATTTATATATGCACGCATTTTCTTTTACCAATTCTATTACATGATATGTATATTAGCTTTAAAGTGAACAAATTGCTATAGCACTTTCATTTAAATATAGCTACAATCCAAAAAACTATTTAGTTTTTTCGGAACGAAAAAAGAGCTCACGAAGATTTATCACATGAGTAAAACATTCAAAGCGAAAAACCCAATTGCATATGCATCTAATTCATTATTTTTCGCTTTCTAAAAAAGTTGTAATTAAGCGCATATATGGTGTTCAGTAATGCATTAGGCGTCACAATGTAATTTATTTCCACAAACCCAAAGAACCCTTATTTTTATGCCAAGAAAAATTGTGTCATTGTATTTAAGGTTGATTAAAAAATTTGCTCAATTTGATCATATGTAATACATTTCTTATTCAGTTTGCGACAGTTTTGCTTTATTCAATGATATTTGCTTCCTGATTGTTAATGTTATAAAAATACATAAAATTACATCGAGATGGGGAAGATTTCTGTATGTAAATGATATATTTTGATTTTAAAAAGGAATCGTAAATAATAATAATTAATTAATGGACATAAAATTAGCTTAACTAACAACCCTACATGTGTAGGCACTTTGTGAGATCAAATGACATTTGTGTTTTTTTCCTTATCTTGAAAGATAAGACTCCGGTCTAGGGGTTTTCATTTATGAGAAATAAGAAAAATGCATTCAAAACTACTAACACAAATACAATATATTAAAAAATGTATACTTAAACATATACTAAAATACATTTTGGCTACATGATTCAACACAAAATACATCATTCGGCTCGCATACCCACAAAATAACTGTTGTTTGTTCTTCCCGTTCTAGATTTTTTGCTAGTTACCGTCTGTTGTTAAGTGATTTGTTGCTAAGCAACGACATTACAAGGAATAAATGACTACTAGATGGTTTGGCCCAACGGATTACTTTAGTAATAGACATGCGATATCGTGGGCTAAGAATCATCTTTTGTTCTTAGTTTCCCATCTGTGAAATATGGTTGGAATTATTAACGCCACCGTACAATCTGAATGCTTTGAAAAAAATGTTATTATGGCGTTATAATAAAAAATCGCCTGGGGCAATTGTTTCTAATACCCTAGACTAGTTTATCTATCGATTGGCATCTTCGTTAATTACATATATTTGTGGTTGTATTAGGTTCGACAACATTTCAGCATCATATTAACTTTCAAATATAAGTTTCTGCTGAACAAGTGTGCAATGCTTTCCTCGTTATGTGTGCCATCGTTTTTTATAATATGAGCCGCGTTCTGAAAAACTGGGCTTAATGCATATGCGTAAAGTGTCGTCCCAGATTAGCCTGTGCAGTCCGCAAAGGCTTATCAGCGACGTCACTTTCCGCCTCAATTTGATTTTTGCTAAGAAGAGACTTCATTTAAAACGAAAAGTGTCATAAAAGCGCTAAGTGTCGTCCCTGATTAGCCTGTGCGAACTGCACAGGCTTATCTGCGACGACACTTTACGCACAAGCATTATGCTCAGTTTTCTCAGAACGCTACTCATATTATACAATGTTTTATCTAACATGCGGTGGATTTCATACGCATACATAAAAGCAACATGAGTTGTTCATCATCAAGACTCATCTCACCTATAGAGTTTGGAAGAGATATAGAAATGGTCTTAAATTAGTCAAGTATATCCAAATAGTCATAATTTATTTGGAATTACACATACGTGCTATAGTTAACCACATAACAATATCGTATTACATGGTCATCATAAATAGTGATTGCCGTAATATTGAATGGTCGATTACAAAGTGCACATATCTAAAAATAAAGCAAGCCGTTGTACACGTCTCGTTTCAGGTTTCGTGGATGCCTGCGTCAGTCCGTGTCCTCGATGGCAAACATGATCGGCAAGATCTACTTCAACATTCTGGGCAGCAAATGTTTCACGTTCTCCGAGGAGGAGGTGTGCGTTGAGCGGTCCTGGTGGGGCCGATGTCTGCGGTATGAGTCACAGCAGATCGCCCAGCTGGAGAGCCAGGTGGCCTTTAACGAGGAGCATGCCTTTGACAACGTTGCCATTGACAGCAAAAGAAGGCGAAAATAAATGGAATTTCGGTATATGTGTTATATTTGAAAGGACGTTTAGATAATATTATTCGAGACATGGCGATGTTGCAAATCAAATGGATGACTGTTTTCAAGTACGAGTAAAGGACAATATGGGAGATTCAAGTGCAGGTTGTTCGAATATCGGGGGATTGCAATGACATATTGTTTGACATAGTTAATAATGGAAATAGTTCAGGAATTCACACGTCATTTGGATTCTAATAGCAATGGAAATATAGGAATATTACATAATGCATTGATTCTAAAAAGAAAACGACGTTTGTCTTGCTTCGAATTTCTAGCTTCAAAAGGGATATAACATCAATGGAATACATTTTGAACGTGTTGCTAGTTTACGGATTGACGGTTTACAATTAAATCAGAGAACATTACCATATAAAGTGCAGTGTCCGCGCCATATGATGTAACCGTGTTTCATCTTCGTAATCGTTTAACCTTGGACTTGTTCTGCGACTGAAGCAAGGGTAGAAATCACATTAGCAGTAATAACATAAGCGTAATTGTAATATGTATCTCGACTAAAACTCTAAATCTGATTATGATTACCACCACATAATGGGGCTTATCGCAGTATCGGTATTTAGGAACGGTAAAATGAAGAACTTTTTTATAAACCCCTTATAGAGATTGTTTTTCTAACGTTATTCAATGACCACGGACGAACAATAACATGATAATGTATTATGATATTAATTGACAAAGGGAAAAACAACGACAACAAGAACATAACTCAGTAGAATCCGCTGTTCCGCTTTTATAATTGATTTCGGTGCAACGATGAACACTGTATCCAATTTAAAAAAAAATACATCTCTATACTGCAAGGCAATATTCTGATAATATTAGAAACGTTTTGTGCTGTTACCCATCAAATATCTGATTGTGTAAGATGTTCAACATGTATCATCTGCGCTGCAAATGAACATGTTATTTTGAAAAGGAAATGCGATTTAGTGTTAGCTATTTCGAAAAAAGAGCTAAACTGTTTAAAGTTTAATAATATGCGGCGCATATCCCATTTGAATTCTTTTTTAAGACAAATTATTCTGCCGTTGATAATTTTTTGGTGCTCGTTTAACACGGTAATATAAATATGTTTTTTGTTGGTTTAACAAAAAAGATCACAGTCCACAAATTAATGTGAACAACGGGTTCTTGTATTGTTTATAGTAAATATTTTATAACTCTATGAAAAACACGATCGGCCAGTCATTGTATTTATCCGTATTGTTTACCCACTATATAACAACTTATTTTAGTAATTCAAAAACATGTCACCATCATACGTATATGTTCATGTTCTTTTCTTAATTGTATGTGCGTATTGTGAGGTGAGCATTTGAACTATCTGATCGGGTAGTTAAAAATATATAAAAATGCGAAACATTAGGTTTGACATTCTGCATGTCTATGTGGCGATTTATTTTTAGTCAATTTTGCAGAGACTTCACTAAACACTGTTCCGTTTATACAAAAAATGCATTAAAACATGTGTATAGGTATGTTGAAAAATCGAACCCTATTAATGAGAATAGAATGAACACTTTACCTACCTCTTGGAACGAAACATTGTGTACCTCATCGATTGTGTCAAGAGGCATCGAACGCAATCGCGTATTAAGGAACAAAATAGTAATAAGTAAATCACCACATCTTAAATTTGTTTTTATTTGTTTAGATTTTGGTAGCGTGTATGTTCTTTCACTGGTTTTCCTGCATAATTTTATACAAGGTGTGTTGGGTAAATATTGCAAATTGTAAATCAGATATGAAAGGTGTGAAATTAAACCTTACATTATGATAACAGATAAAGCAACTTTATATGAGCCAATAACCCTTTGACATTAATGACAAGTAGATATCATATTACGTCTCCTTTCATTATTTAGAGACTATATACGATGTCATTAAAGTTTCATTTTTTGCTATAAATCAGACGATTATGGAAGTAAACCTTTTGCGGCAACTGATGCATTAATATAGAAAATGATCATTGAGCGAAATACCCAGCCATATTGTTAAAATCATTGCTTCCTTTAATTGAGTATCAATTAAATATTGATTCCTTTTAATAATGATTTTTTATAAAACCTAACGGAACATTCATTATTGGTCTGAACTAGTACTATAATTTTATGTTTTAAGTAACATGAATACTCAAAATCAACGAATATTTCACAATATATTTCGTAAAATAAAGTTAACTTATAAAAATCAGTGTTCCCTATAGCATTAGCCAAAGTTTCAATACTAGATGTGTTTGGTAACACGGATTTAAAGAGAAACAAAATGCTTGTTGTGTGTGTTTTTTTTTCTTGTGCATCATTATATTCCTTGTGAATTTAAGTACATGAATTAAGTTCGGTTTTCCCAGATCGCGGCTCATTTATATTTGAAGGTTTCGAATTTCATGCATTTTCTACAATTCAACTCTTGTGTCCTGAAAAGTTTTTGACATTTTTACATGCATTTTGATGCCATCGAAAAAATCACACGATTATAGCTGTTGTCTGTTTAAGACGTGGCCGATAATTTTAGTATTAACTAAACGTAAATTATACGTGTTTATTACCTAAGTCACTTAAACAAACATTGCAAAACTTACCACATGGTACATACCTTCCAATCTTAGGAACTGCATAACATATGTTAACACTGGTCAATACATATATCGTCGATTTACGTTAGGTAGTCTGCCATTTTTTAACTAAACATCCTTTATTTTATATTGCGATTACTTTGTTGGCTTCATATTTGCATCTTAGAGAATGATTACTTAATTGTTTTATAAACAGTATAATATGGGTATTATACAATTTTCATAGTTAACGGACTTAATAATATGTTAGTAAGGTTTTGACTTAGGCTAACCATGTTAAAATGTGTTCTATTTTAAATCCGTATCTACAGATTATGTCGAAAACTTGCCATCCAAAATATGAAAGTGCGTACGTTTACATGCTGGTTAATAATTATAAGTTCAAACGAGGGCAACGCATGCTGGATAACCAGACAAACAATTCATAAAAGACAAGCTGATAATGGCAAAAAAATGACATGGGTCATACAGACAAGACTGACCGTTTTAAAAATCAGCATACATTTATAATGTTAAATGGGCTTAGAATCCAATTTGTCCCTGCGTTCTCGAAAGTGAACGCCTTGGGGGAAAACAGTTTGATCGTCCAGTCGTATTCAATCTAATGTCATCGTCATATATTTGCTACTAATTCGTGTCGGCATTTTCATTGCCACTTATAAAATGATAGAGAAACTCAAGATTATTATAATATAACATTTTATACGGTAAATTGAATGAACAACCTGTCATTTGAGTGGTTATTGTGGTAACAATGAGTACACTACAAACATGCCGTAATCTCGAGTTATTGTTGATGTGCGGGTTCACGAGCAGCTTGTATAATTGCGTACATTAAATTAAAGCGCTGTAGGCGCTGAAGGCCTGGGGCTAGATTTAGTGTGACGTAAAATGCATTTAAGATGAATAGTCCGAATTTCACCCTTTGTCCGAATTTATACGGATTGACCCTAGCGGTTGAGTGCAGAAGCTCAGAGACTGTAAGAAAAGACAATATTTGTGTATATACTACATGGAACATAGGCGTTGAAGGACTACACGATACTGGTGGTGGGAACGATAATCTTTTGTTCAACACTACAGATCTGGTAGAGGTTCGTCTACATATGTGGTGAAGATATACAACAACAACAACAACATGGCCGCAAAAACTGTTATTGCTGGCGTCAAATAAATCACTTTCAATAGCCTAAAATAGCTTTCTCTTACATAATTAACAGATCAGGAAAACATTCATACTTCCTTTGTAATGTGTATACACAAGAAAATTCACTCTCCCTGATAAAGAACGGTGTACAGATTGTGTACTTTGTCTCACGTAGAACTTTTCGCGCTCGATTTGCGCGCTCGATCTGCGCAGCGAAATACCATATCCGGTTACTCCCTCTATTTCCGAGAATGATTCGTGAATATTTGTTGTTGTTTTTTAATTGTCTTTTTTCTGGAATGTCTTGTTAACGCAAAATAAAATAACAATACTGTAAAACCATTAAATTTCGCGTGGTACGGATTTCGTTGGTCCGGTGAACAACGAATTCAAGTACCAACGATAATTTAAACATTTTTAATCCGAAATCGGTCATTTCCGAATGTCATTTCCGACATTTTTTGTTATTGTCGGTTATCCGAGATATTGGTTTTTTGTCATAGTTACTTCACTTCAATAGGTGAATTAAAATATATCTTGACTAATTAAAATATCTTCGAATTGAAAATGTTGTTGTTATTTTCCACCCATTTGACGTAAATTATATATGTTTGAACTAAGATGTTTATGATTACTTAGTATGATAAGAACTACGATGTTAATGAATACTTAGTATGAATATCAAGTAGTGTGTTTATATAAAATATTAAATATCAAATTATCAGTTTGCAGATTTATCACATAGGTCAATTAGTGCCAATTAAAGTTAAAAGAGACATAACGGTTTTCACACGTGTATTTTGGGGACCTTTTTTACTCAATTATTACTACTAACTAGGGGACCGATTGCGCTGAGATTTGAAAATATTGACAAAACAACATTGATGGCAATTAGTTAGCGGGGACCCACAAGTGCGCCGTTTTATCGCTCTTATCGACACTTTCATGCTTCAGTGCACATTAATCTCCAGTCTTGCTGTCAACACAAATAATGCTTCGTTGTAACTCTGGTTGTTTGAATAAAAGTTTAAATATTTTGACGGTCAGTCTTCCTCGAAAATTTGAAATCCACGAAATTACGTATCAACGAATTAGTTGTTTTTTTTATATTTGAAATCCACGAAATTACGTGTCAACGAATTAGTTTTTTTTTTATTAAACCACGAAATTTCATACCGACGAATTTCTATACGTTTACAGTATTATAAAATATGTTTATGAATACCAAATATATTGTCTTCAAAAAATGTCTCCAAAAAAATTCTTCTTACTGTCTCCGTAAACACTTGATCTTTTCGGCCTAGACCGTCAAGTGAGGAACTTATTCTCGCATGAATATGTAAACAATAAAAACTGTCGTAGCCGATGCTTAGCAATTTCGCTTCAATAATATTTTTTTTACAATGTTTATGACACTATAATGTTATATGGTGATGTTCTGTATTTACAAAAACTCACCAAACAGTTACTTGAATTCTACCAATCAATAGCATAGATATATTGTGTGCTCATATGTTCAGTCGAAACAATGGATGAATAAATAAAATAAATAAAATAAATAAAATAAATAAAATAAATAAAATAAATAAAATAAATTAATAAATTAATAAATAAAACTATATATACTGCAGAAGATTGGTGCATTGTGCAATTTGAGTAGTTTTTGGAAATGTTCTTTTTGCCAATTTACTTCATTCTAGTTCAAGAATAGTATTACAATAATTTTAATTGGTTGAATTTCTTAGTACCGTGCTTATTTTGATTATAATTAATGTATTCTGTTGAATTGCTTAAGCGTTAAATTACAAAAACTATCAATCCTTTGTTTGCAAAATAATGTGTGACGTGTTCACAGACAGATCAAAGGCGACAAAAGGCACACTTTTAACCCAACGGAGAATCAGATTATCATTAAACATTGTTAATAGCACGATTACTGTGGATTCTTTGACTGTTCAGAGATATGTATCATGGCTTGTTTCCGGAATCCGTTTAATTCTGTCTAATATTTCCGTTTTATTGCGAAACTTTTTTCAATATGTGTGTGTGTGTTGTGTGTGTTGTGTGTGTTGTGTGTGTGTGTGTGTGTGTGTGTGTGTGTGTGTGTGTGTGTGTGTGTGTGTGTGTGTGTGTGTGTGTGTGTGTGTGTGTGTGTGTGGTGTGTGTGTGTGTGTGTGTGTGTGTGTGTGTGTGTGTGTGTGTGTGTGTGTGTGTGTGTGTGTGTGTGTGTGTGTGTGTGTGTGTGTGTGTGTGTGTGTGCGTGTGTGTGTGTGTGTTTGGAAGTTTCTTATAAATATGGCTTGATAAATGATCAAGACTAAATAGATAACTCGCAATAAAACTCCAAACGATGATGTCTGTTTATTTTGAACTAATTATAAGATGTAAATTTTAGCGACGAATGTAGCGTTCGCCATAATCATCTTCCTGTATATTATATTTAGTGTTTATGGTGTCTAAATCGCTTGTATTTGTATGCGTCACTTTGAAACAGATATTAATGCAATATTGTCGTTTTTTGTTGACCTAGTTATTCACTCATTTTGTTGACCTAGTTATTCACTCATTTTGTTGACCTAGTTATTCACTCATTTTGTTGACCTAGTTATTCACTCATTTACCGGATAATGCACAATACTCGAAACATTTGTGTTGAAGTGAAGCGTTTCGTAATTAATGCATAGTGATGTGTAAGTTTGCAAACATTGACAGAAGGCGGAAGTATCATGTGATCGTGAAAAGAATGAAAAGTAAAAAAAATCAATTGAAAACTCGCAAATATTTTGAACTAAGAATTTAACAGGTAGACATATGCCATGCCGCGTTTTAAATAGCAAATAAGTTCCCGCGTTACTACCGCTGTCATAATCATCAAATCATAATTTTCAAACCAACCACAATGAAAACAAGTTAAATATATTAAAATATAGTAAATCACTTTCTTCTTTTCAGGTCTAACTTATTGTGGATATTGCCAATTCTATGACCGAGTGCCTATAATTAAGATTAAAGAATAAAGCTATTTAGCAGGAGATTGTACTAGAAACGGTACCCAGGATAAAGTCTGGTAAATTAACAAGAATATTTTTGTTACGAAGGAATTCCTAATTATTCTTATATTAAATATAACAACATATTGTAAAAACATATTGTAAAACACAATGCACAATAATTCTCAATCAATGATGATTTCGCATTGTGGTTGTCTCGTGTATGCGTTTTAGAGATTAAGAAGTCATTGATGAAGCTTATTGAGAACTTTATCAACATAATTAATAACGATGATATGTAAAACAACACGGTTATGTCAAGATCTTGTGATACACGCAAATATGAAACTGGACCAAACAGATCGGAATATCCGATTGTTCAACAGAACAACTGATAAATGGTTTATGTCCATCAAAGTTCTAAAGCATTCAGATAATGAATGGACATAGGCTATGTACCAGACGATACGCGCACGATGGTAACGTTTGTTAAGAACTTTATATATACTTTTCAGTCGCAGCAAATGCGACTTGTTCACAGCACGCTTATGTTGCGACTTGCATTAGTGGTTTACTAATTAATATTTCAAGACATTAACTGAGTCAAATTTATTCAGTTTAATGTGCAATTTAAAATGTTTACGTAAATTACTAGTATCATGTTAGGAGGTAACACCAGAGAACGGATGCATGGATGTTATACAATACGTATCTCATCTTAATGGTAGTTGCTTATACATGTTGATTATGGAAGCGTGTTCTTATTAAACGTCCAAAAATAATTTAATGCATTCAGGTGTAGCAAAAAGCCGAAGCAGGTATTGGTATAACAACACATTTCCTAGTTTTTGAATAATAGTTTTTATACATAACAACACAAACTTAAGACCCACTCGTATATTAGAAAACGAAACTGGTACTTATGGTAGGCATTAAGTTGTCCTACGTAAAAATAAATGAATGTATACATAAATGTTTCTTTATCGGACGTTTCAAATGAATCCACAACATTAAGCAAAATTGCTGAACACTATCAAAGTAATTTTAAATATCTCTGAGTGCTAGATAAAAGGGTCCTGGTAACTCTTTTAATGATTAAAAGCTCGTCTGCATGATAAGTGTCGACACTTGATGACATTGTTGGAATAAAACGTGCTCTAGTTGCCATACGCCCTTACTATTGAGCCATTTTACTGTGAGTAAATGATCGTTTCCGTTCCATAGAAGACTTTATAATTATTTAGTTAATGGTACTAGTTAAAAGTCATCCGTTAAAAAGCAAGCCAGTACGGATACATAAAAATATTAAAATCAAAGCGCTGAAGGCACTGGTGTTGTTCGCTGTTGTCGTCCTTGATTAGCTTGTGCGCATTGCACAGGCTTATCAGTGTGCACAGGCTAATCTTATTTGACGTGCATTTAGCCCCGTTTTCCCGGAAAGCAGCCAATATGTACAGATTTCAATGATAAACACTAGACTGGCCAATGTCGTCTTACAAGCTGGTATATACACTCACTGCTAGAGCAGAATCATATGTCGTCTGCTGCAGACAGGCAGCAGTTATCGTCCCTAGCAGAGTGAGTTGCGATTCTTACCGTAGCTAAGGCTTCTAAGCACATACTGATTTGCAAAATATGCTCTGTAAATTTAGTCGGCCGCTAACGCGACCAACTAACTAGATTGATATTGACATGTTTGCCGATGACATTTGTTTAAATTTACACGTATGAACTCACAGCACATCAACATGCTCGTTATTTTTTAAATAGCTTAACAAGTTCACACATAATGAAATATTTTTTGTCCTCTGATTGGTATCATTTCCATGAAAGTGTTGTTAGTTTCAAAAACCCTGGTAACTATTTACTTTTAACCTATGTTTTAATTGTTCCATTGTAATACGACCCAAAATGGACTGCTTTTCATTTCTTTCATCTCGTTTATAGATGGCCCATTAAAAGTCAGTTGTAGAATGTATGAATAGGCTTGGCATGGCTAGATTGACAGATTAACACGTTAAAATAAATCACGACCACCATTCACTGAACAATTTCTCTTTTTAATCATTCCTCAAAATCTGCAGAGAGCTCAACATAGTTTGGATTAAATAAAGGACAATATATCATGGGCCTTCTGCTAATAACTAGTTACTCATACGTTCGTGACAAGCGTTGGGATTTACTTCACATTTAATAAATATACCAAAAATGAAACTACATTAACTTTAACAAAGGATTTTTTTTCTAAATATCTCAAAGTCTTTTATTTATGATACTTTAAATATATTTATTTTTTTCGTTTGATCGGTCCAATTGGCGAACGAGGGATACCAATTACTGGAAATATGATAGTTCAAACATTATAATGCATATTAAGATGCATACTTAGATTGATGCTGTGGACGTAGCCCCTCCCCCCCCGCCTTTCCCAAATAGTACAATATATAGTATGGAATATTAAAGCTACTCGTCAAATAATATTTAGGCAAATTTTTTCACATGTTTCTACAACAACTTCTGATTGCCGTTCCTTATTTTACAAAACTTGTGTTGGTTCTAAATTTACATCGTAGCTTTAGACTAACACAAACATATATATCAGGTTTCAAAGTTTAATAACTTAGTAATAACCTAGGAGCATTTTTTTGTATTCAAATAAAAGCTTTCTTTGTACGACCAATTTGCACACAAATCACATGTAATGTAGGTATAGAAAAAATGCCATTTGCAGGCGGCACAAAACGCTCAAGCCCCTGCCAATAGCCAGCAAGCATTCTTTGAACAAAGGTATTTATTACATTTATTAAAGTACATGATTCGTTCTGGAGTTGAGACAATTTATTACTAAATATTGCGTTTCGAAAATATTCGTGTATGGCTATCTTTTTAATAAACAAACATTTGTTATAATAAAATATATTTATTATTTTGAAACAAGTAAAATAATACAACTGGTGGAATAAATGGCAGTTGTACATGAAAATATATTACATGAGATCGGACTAAAACGATATGGTTGTCACGCACACTCGTTAGGTGTTTATAAGTCATTAGTTAATATGAATGAGAACTTAAATGTTAAAACACGTATGTGCAAAAAATGCGACATACAGAAGGACTATGGTGTCCAATATTTGTACTCTGCAGTTAGATAGGTTTAGATTAAGGATGCCATATAATCTAAGTCCTAACGCAAAAACGAGTCAAACAAAAGTGAAATAATTTTTATACAGATACCAAGTTAAAATGAATGCACGAGGATAACAATTGTATCTTATATTTTAATATATAAAACATAATTTTTAGCTTTCTGTCAATTTTAGTAGAGAAATAAAACGTTTAATCATAAAGAAGCAATGTTTAAAAGTAATAATTTAAAATTTGATACTTATCATTTACACGAAAAGACTGTAGTTTGTAATTTTTCTCGTCATTAAATATAAAACATTTGGTCATGCTATGCTACGTTCTCCTTTAACAAGCATAATACCAATCTGAAAATTGTTGGGATACAAAAAATTGTTTCAGTGTAAGCATTTTACTCAAGCTGAAAAAACGGTTAATTGCTGGACTTTTAAGGTTGTTAAACTTATACTTCAACAATATTTCCAGTTAAATATAACCATTAAAAGCGATGTTATGTAAATACTACCATAACAAATAGATTATCAAATCAAAGCCTACCATGACCTTGAACATGATTTTAAATTATAAACATTAATATCATTGTAAAATGCAGATTAAATCATATAGGGACATTTCATAAATAATATGCACGTTTAATGTGCTCAAGCGAGACCAAAAAATGATATAGAGGATATTTGTTCATGTCAGTGTAAGATCGTTTCTTATTACATGAGTGATCATAGAAAATGTACTTTACGATTGGCGCAGCAACGAGTAAAACTATTATTTTTCTATGATCACGAGTGAAATAACAAACGATCGTTTACTGACATGAACACATTTTCTGTTTATTTTATGCTCCTTTTTCTATAAAATAGTTAACAGCTGTTTCACTTTTGCTGAAAAGTTACCCTTTCTCCCTTGGCGTGTCTCAAAACATTCTAAAACACAAAATGACGTCATTAGTGTGACGAAATGACGTCATTATACCAGAGAAATTATCCAGTTAAACTCTTTTACAATGCATATTAACGGCGAAAAAGCATGAAATAAAAAGACGATTTGTTGGATTCGATGGAATGTCGATTTTAATTCACTCTTGATCATAGAAAAAATATATAAAATTATTTATGATAGTGTAAATACAGAAAAAGTAGTTCCGAAAATGTTTTTTTTCACCGATGAAAATAACAATTAGTTTATTTTCACTGCTGTTATTTTACTGCAGAAATGTCATTTTTTATCATTAGATAAAAAAAATAAATATATCTTATTCATTATGTATCATTTTATGTTACAATTCTGAACTACACAAATGAGTTATTTTTTTTAATTGGTCAATTATTGAAGGGTTAGGAAGAGCCATATCAACGTGTATCTTTCCTAAATCTGAACTTAATATGACCCATTGATAGTCAGTTTTTAAAATGTATTCTTGTGTTTGACACCCTGATAGTTTGTTCACATATTTATACCCTTGTATGAAGCATTGATAGCAATGGGCGAAGATATATTGCTGTTATCATACCTCAAAATCTACAAATGCGGATACATGTCTGTGATTCGACAACATTAAGGGCTTTGGAACCTTCGACTTATGACCATGTACCAGTGGCACTTTGACAATACTTGAAATTTATACCATAGCTGATTAGTTATAGTAACCCTTCACTCATTGATTATCAAAATAAATGTACTTTTTTCAGCAAACTGCAGTAGTGCTTGATCACACTTTTCGCTTTCATAAACAAAGTTGTTTAAAAGACGTCTTTTCTAGTCTAGGTGGAAATGTTCGTCCCATATAACCCATACTTTAACCATATGCATTAACCCCGTTTTCCCAGAGACTGACATAAATAAGTTTATATACGATAAAAAGTTACATTGCCGAATGAAAGCGGTGAATTAGTTATATTGATCCCACAACAAATAACGCATTCGAATGATAACAACACCATCTTTTAGAAAGTTTGCCTGACACAAAACTCAGAGAGCTGAATGTATTTAAAGCATTCAGTATATAATTTTGTTTTAACACTTAACTAATTCAACATTGCGCATGTTCAACGAGAACTGTGTCCATAATTTCAATATATCACTGAGTTATCGGCTAATTATTTATTGCGAAATTATATTGGTTTGAAAATGATGTATTTTACATGTCAGTTTACAAAAAAAAGTATTGACATTAAAATAATTCTTAAAGTATTTTATAAAACTCAAGATGGAAGGCAAATATTCAAGATGAATAGTGAAACGTTAACAGGTAAATTAATTTGGGGGACGAAAAGGTCTTGCTGTACACTGTTGACCAATGCCTTCTTTATTACATGTTTGCATCGAAATCCATACAATTTTTTAACGTGTGAGATGGTAATCATGTGTCACTTGTTAGGTTTAAATGGTATTTCTTCTAAATAACATATTTAAATGATTGTATTTAGTTACATGTACACTCAATTGCGATCATGAGTCATATTTGTATCGAAATGGAATGTCAAGTCCATGGAAATATGATAACACTATATAAATATTTATTTAAATAGAATTTATTTTGTTAATTGTTAAGCGATTCGTGTAATACATCTGAGCCCGTTCATCAATCTAATTTCATCGAGTGCGTGAATCACCTTAGATTAAATAAAAATAAAACTACAAACATCTCGTTTGCCAAACATAATCACAAATACATTTCAGCCCAAAGGGTTTTCCTTGCTTCTTGAATAATACTTAAGTGCAGTTGTCAATCGATGTCATAGAGATCTGTTTGCAATCCCGTCATTCATTTTAAGCTTATATACGGCAGCAAGGCACTTTGACCGTTTCCATTCGGTAATGATAACCGTTAGTCTTGCTTAGATCTATCTGTAGTCGAGCAAAAGTATCGGTCTTAACTTGAGGATTGTACTTAATTATATAAACTGTCTTTATTCTAATAACGGGCCATATAAAGTCATCAATATTACAAATAAAGAATAACAAACGAATACAACACAATACAAGCATACACTGATGACACCTTGCTAACTCCTCTAGATTGATCGAGCAGATACTATTTAATTTCTTTTCAGTAGTGTTCAAAACATCTCTCTTGATTATACGATTTTAAGTACCCGTCTTGCCGATTGAGTCAGTGAAGTACATTTATTAGCAATAACCAATGCATTAAGCCTACGTAGATGTAAAAAAACTGTCGGAAACTTGTTTGACATTCAATAGGGGTTTAATTAAATGTGACTTCATTATATCAAACATGTGAGTAGTGATTTATTTTCATTGTCGAATGTATGATTCCTTTGGTGAATTAGGTTTATGTATATAAATGAAATATATATGTTTTAAATATGCCTTAAAAAACGCCGTTATGTTATACAACAAATACAACACTGACATTTCACAACCAAGTAACCTCAATTTAAGTTACATTATAAAGTGAAAGACTGTATTACTGTTCGAACTATCAAAACCTCTGTTATGCATCGAGATGCAAACCAAAACCTATGTTTAAATATAATCTTTAATAAAGAAAAAAAAAGATGTGAAAGGTGTGCAATAATACGCATCAATAAAAGCTAATGCTAAGCAATGATACGTGGATGATGTATTAATTGTTTTGTGTTTTCAAAATTTTACTCAGGTATGAAAATAATTAGGCGAAATGAAATCAATTTATCCAAATGAAAGAAAAACATGGCCCGTCGAGTGTAAAGGTCACCTATCCAATAATTGCCCGTTGACAATCTGCGAACTAGCAGTCAAACATTACAAATTGATTGAATCTCAGCGAAAATATGTTCCGCAATGAATAGCCATTCATATTGAATGTTTAACACTAACGACGCCGACAAAAGAATCTAATTATACAATTATCTAATTACAGCATGTGACAACGAATATAATTATTTGACAGAAAGGACTTTTCATGGGCGAGGATTCTTATTGAAACGTACTTGTTTGCAATGAATAAAGCCCTTGCCACGACATATCTAATCTGAGTTTGGGTTAAATACTGATAGTTTTCTTTGGCTAAGAGGGTTTATATTACAAAGTCAATAAACAAATATGAATGATAACTTAATTCAAACAATACTTATACACGATTTGTGAAATAACTGGGATGTGCCAAGAGCGCGAGATACGACAAGAGATGAAACTGTATCCAGATGGGAGTATGAGATATCATACCAGAATCAGTTCGGTTAAGATATGTTCATGTACATCCTCTACTGAACAATGAATGGATATCGAAGATGCAGAACAATACGTATTAGTCATGATAAATACTAAGATATGCGAGCTATAACCCTGTTTTAGTTTTCAGTGAAAGGATAATTTTAATTCAAAAAGATAAAATTCAACTTTAGGCTATACAGGAATAATGCATATGAACGTTATATGGAGTTGGTGCACTTGTTTTATTCGTTGGGAATACAGCACTTGATTGGCAGATCGCTTGTAGCTGGTGATAACTCCGCTGGGTTCTTAGGAGCTGCCTTGTTAAGTAGCTTCCTGAAGTGCTCAATCCACCACTTCTTTTGCCCGTCGTCATTTGATATTACTCCTCCATTTTTTTTACCTGTAATGGCCTCTCTGGATTGGCAAACTTTTTTTACTAATCTCTTGGTGATATGGAGAACAGTTCATTAGTTGTTTATGATAAACTGCCTCTTTCGCCTCTGTTGCAATAGTCTTTAGTTTGTTCCGCTTATATGATCTTATACTTTGCTTGACGATCCTTTTGCTTATGTGTACTCATCTAATGCTTTCACTTTTGCGGCTGGTGTTCTGCTGTCTTTGACACTTGTCTTTTTTACTCGTCTTTATGTAACGTTTTGAAGCGTCTCTGCTGATATCCACTCCTTGTGGAAGTAAGACTTGGGGCCCAGTACTTCTTGATAAGTTGAGGTCACTGCTACTTTCACTTTCTGCCACTTCTGCTCCATCGTTTCTTCTTGAAGCAGCTCCTCTAGGACCTGGAACTTGTTGGAGAAAATGACCTTGAACTCTTCTTGATTCCAGTTGTCTTTCAGCATAGCAGTTTTGTAACATTTGCGTTGGCTTGGTCCCCCTATCATTGTTCGTTAGGTTCAGTATCAATACGATAAGAAGATGAAGATGAGCCACGTCTGCTCCTCGCATGACAGGTACATCCTAAAAAGAGCGACGAAACATCCTTGCGATGCACATGCGGTCGATCTGGTAGATCTGACAGGTTTGGTTACACCCAAGTTGCTTTGTGTATTGTTCTGTGTTGTTAAACACTTCATCCGATTACCAGGTTACTTGTGGCGAATCTCTACCCGTTGTCGTTCAACTCTCTTAACCATTGCTTCCTCATGCTCTCCTCATATTATCGGTTGTCAATGCCAATCTTGGCGTTGAAGTCACACATTTGAATAATTGTGTTTTTCTTCGGTCTACCCTGTATGATGGCTCACAGTCTATTGTAAAAGTTGTCCTTCTCGTCCTTTTCACAGCACTAGATTATGACCACGTTGATCCTCTTCCTCTTTTAAGAAAATTCTATATAGAGAAACACACATCAAAACAAATTTAAAGCAGTAACTGTGATAATCAGATCAAATAGAGCATACCTCATTGTATTCTTTTGTTTATTAATTCCATTTGACGTTCTTCCATTAGCGTAATGTTAATGTGATAAATAATTAAACGTTTGTTTTTCTGTTGACACGATATTATTACGAGTCCTTATACTGAATTTTCGTGCTTGAGAACGTTTATTTGCCAAAAGTTCCATTTATGTGAGATCCATCTAAGATTGTCTCATGTTCAAAGAATTATGTGCACCTGAAAGCATAATATCCACTAATGTTACGAACACCATGCACCACTATACGCACGAAATCGTGTTCTTACATCACAGATAGGAACATACAATGCAAAGGACACTTAATGATAACATTTATTCATTTTCCCGTCCCCTTTAGACACTTATTATATTTAAGACCTCTCATACGTTCCATAAACACAGTGCTGGTTCCACAACAAATACGAGATAATGTACCGTTATTGGCGGTAATTTATTTGTTATAAAATGTATTGAATAACGACTTAAATTTGGATGGTAATGTTAAAAAAATATATTTGTGTATACATGCATAGGTAGGTTCAAAAATTTCGAAATAAAGTTAGATATGGAAATCGTATACAAGTATACTCGTTTTACGCATGTGCAGATTTGGTAATTAAGAAAATGACGTGGTACTCTTAATTATTTAATTGGTTTACATACCGTAAGCATTGTTGGCTGACATATGTAAAGAATATTCATATGTCCAAACGTTTTATTAACACAGAACTCTAGTTTTTACATATTAAATAAACTGTCAACACAACGCTTTTTTCCAAATGTTCACGGATTTCCATAACGTGCCACCCAGAACGTGGACTTGTTGGAAGATGATTTTATTTAAGTTATCTATTTTGTCAAATAGTTACTTACACGATTTTAGCTATTGTGCTCGAATATTAAATATACTTCGCTTATTGAAGTGTCATTCCATCATTCGTACCAATGCCAAATACAATAGACTGGGTTTTACTTTACAACCCAAACAACTTCCCCTGAAAATATTTGCGTTTTTGATTGCCCATCAGTCGATAATCACTCACGGACGAAAACATGCCGCGCCTGTACCATTTTAAATGCATATACTCAGTTTACATTTATGATCACGAGTGGATTTAATAACATATATTTCGCAGTGTCAAATGTGCAGAATAGTGTTATCTTGTAAAATGGTAGTACGCTAATTAGTCAGGGTTCATGGTTGTGCTTATCGTCTTTGATGCTGATGACCTCTCTTGATTATCTGCGCCTGTGTGATGCGTGCAATAAATTTCACATCACTAATAAATACATTGCACTAATTACCGAGCACAGTTATATGTTACGCTCATGTGTTAATATCCGTCACAAACGGACATCTTGCGCACACGTATTAATACACAGAGTCGCCGTGGAAACGAAAACAATACGCTAGAAGGGTGCAGTGACACTACACGATCCTACGGTGGCATAGAGGTGACATTCACTTCTCTTTTTTAAATTGCTTTCCTCTTTTTTCTATTTCGTGGCCACGAGTTAGCTATGTCGTGGCCACGAGATAGAAAAAAAGAGGAGTGCAATTACTACTGCTTCTGCTGCTGTTGCTAATAGTTGTAGTAGTAGTAGTTGTAGTAGTAGTAGTAGTAGTAGTAGTAGTAGTAGTAGTAGTAGTAGTAGTAGTTGTAGTAGTAGATAGTAGTAGTAGTAGAAGTGGTAGTAGTAGTAGTAGTAGTAGTAGTAGTAGTAGTAGTAGTAGTAGAAGAAGTAGTAGTAGCAGTAGCAGTAGCAGTAGCAGTAGTAGTAGTAGTCGTAGTAGTAGTAGTAGCAGTAGTAGTAGTACTAGTAATAGTAGTAGTAGAAGAAGTAGTCGTCGTCGTTGTTGTAATCGTCGTCTGTCGGTCGTCCATCCGGCGTCGTCCGTCGGTCGTCCATCGTCCGTCCTCCGGTCGTCCATCGGTCGTCTATCCGGCGGCGTCCGTCGGTCGTCCCTCGTCCAAACATCGATCGTCCGTTGGTCGTCCATCAGTCGTCCCTCGGTCGTCCGTCGGTCGTCGTTTATCGGTCGATCGTCGGTCGTCGGTCGTCCGTTGGTCGTCCGTCGTCGTCGAAGTGGTTGTCGTAGTAGTAGAAGTAGTAAAAGTAGTAGCAGTAGTAGTAGTAGTAGTAAAAGACGCAGTAGTAGTTGTCGTAGTAGTAGTAGTAGTAGTAGTAATAGTAGTAGTAGTAGTAGTAGTAGTAGTTGTAGTAGTTATAGTAGTAACAGCAGCAACAACAACAGCAGCAGCAGTTGTAATAGCAGTAATAGTAGTACTAATAGTAGTATGTTATGTTACATCAGAGCCATGCCTTCTTTGACCAGCTATATATATGCGTACATAATATTTACACATGTTACGTAAAATTTGGTTGGCTGACTAACACGGGATCTCGATATAGCGAAAATTCTCTCCTCTTTTGTTTAATGCACTCTGCCTTTATTTACTGCACCGCTCTTTTTTTTAATTGTACGCCGCTTTTATTCAGTTTTGCACTCCTAACCACGAGATAGAAAAAAAGAGGAGAGTAATTAAAAAAAGAGAAGTGAATGTCACCTCTATGCCACCGTACGATTCCTATTGCAACCTCGTCGCCTTTCGTGTCGTTGAGCAGTTGGAGCGAAAATTGAAGGGTAGATGTAGTGTCATCGAATACATGCAAAAAACGTATGTGGACGCAATGACGACTCCGATGACTGCCGCGTGAACGCCGAGCTACCGCGATATAGTGAAGTCACATACACGCAAATGTAGGACAGCATGTAGTTTGTGATCATTGATGGTATGCTAATGCATGTGATAACTTTTCTCAATAATATTAATTCATTAAATATGCTTATTATTTTTTTATTGAAGAAATGCATTATTTCGACTTGAAAATACTGGATGCAAAATTTGCATATGGGTAAAATATGTGCACCGATAATTGATTTCATTGTTTTTAGACAATGATTGCAACATCCCCGTTAAATTCAATTGGTATTTAGGTACATTGTGTCTCATTTAATTTGTAATATTGTAAAATGTTACTTCAAAATGCGTAATACGTCTCAAATGGAGATAAACATATTTCATTTGATATTTATTAAAGTGGTCTATTAATGGCTTCTGTTTATAAAAGCAAAGAATGTTAAATTAGAGAGTGTTTTTGGAATGCACTGAATATGTTTTAATTGATTATATAAATCAATCAAATAACACCTTCATTTTCGAAACAAAACGTTGGTGTTTATTGTTGGCAATATGCGGTATGTATAATGAGGCGGATTACAGTTTCCATGTTAATATTTAAATTTGTGCTATTGATATAAAACATAATATTATCTTTTATTCCATTAAAAAAAGCATTTGAGAACAATCTGACTAAATTGTGAACGTTTCGTGTTAACCTTTTTGCAAAGATTTTTACCAAATGAAAATGTTTTATGCTTTCCACCAAATGCGTTCTTAAATTATTTTAATTATGACATTTTAACATACAGATACGCCTACATACCATCCTGTTCAGTCGCAAAACTATCAAAGTATCCGTCTTTGCAAATGCTATCTAAATAGTTATTTAAAGATGCATTTACTTAATCATATTTTTTCGTTTGTTCAAAGTATGGCTGGTTTTGAAGAAGATACAATAAAACGCAAAAAAGTAGACATACAATGCCACAATGTCAATTGAAATAAAACACGGCGGTAGATAAAAAGTATGTTAGATAAGGCATCAAGCAGTTTATGGGTGTCTATCGCAATCGTTGTTTGTTTTTGGTGTTTTCACTTCATATTCACCTATATTTGTTAATGCAGCATTAACATACTAAAACAATATCCCGAAAAGAGAAAAATAATGCATGTGAATATTAACCGTACTTTCGTTTGACAACTGATCATGCAAGTACGATGTGAATCAAAATTTAGTTTTAGTGCAGATTCGTTCATACGAAACAAAGACACAATTTTGCTTTACGGATCATTTCGGCTTAGAGGACTGGGTGAGTCACGTAAGAATATCGAATATAAAATATAGTTTTAAAATAAACTGGTAGCAAGATGAGTTGCAGATAATTGGTCAGTAAGCACATTTTAACTAACTATTTTCACCTGTTAATTCTTTTCACCTCAAGTCAACAGTGAAAAATGCCCATAATATCACTTTAAGTACATATAACTAATCGGATAAGCCCACTTATTACTATCATAGTATCATTTTCCTTGTGTCGGCAGGTCATTGATGCCGACATGTTTAAATAAATGAATCAAACAGAACATGCAGTGTACATGATACCCCTGGTTTCTACTTTCTCGCCTATCTATATGTGCATTAAATCATGATTAAATTAATTCTTTTTTAGGATCATCCTTGGTCTTTTTGGGGTGGAGCCCAACATTTTGTTTTAACATAACTTCTTCATTTCTTCACCAATTGACTTCAAATCAATGCTGAACATCTCTTATGACGACACGGTCTATCTCGACCATCCATTTCCACATTTCCCACCCCAGAGCCATTGAAAAAGGTAAACGCAGCTTGGTTCTCGTCCTATTTCAAATTTATCGAGAGGTCCACGGATACAACTTCCCCGTACCCCATCTTTTTTGTACCCAAAATGTTTTGTACCCTATTTTTTTCGTACCCAATTTTGTTCGTATCCAAAACTTAACATTTTTCGTACCCAAATTTCGCCATACCCACTTGTTTTTCGTACCCAACTTGTTTCGTAATCAATTTTTGTTTCGTACTCAAATGTTTTTTCGTTCAAAACTTTTTTCTACACCAGTACTGTCAGTACATTGATTCTGATTTGCCATTGATTAACCCGATATTCAAATTGTAGCGGGGGATTATGTGGTTATCTCCGCCGTCTGTCCGTCCGTCAGTCAAGGCCACTATCTCCTCCTACACTATTAGCACTTGAACCTTGAAATTTAAACACATGGTAGCTATGAGCATATGTGCGACAGTGCACTATTTGAAAATGTGATCTGACCCCTGGATCAAAATTTATGGGGGTTGGGATGGGGCCGGGTCAGAGATTTTCACTCATTGTTTTAGGTTACAGTATTTTACATTAACTCCTTTATTCTACACCGATTCACTTCTAATTAATGCTGAACTTCATATATGGCAATACGGTAATTTTAACTATGCATGGCCCCATAACCAACCCTGTGGCGTCCCGACCACATAGACCACGCCCACCCAAAAGTTTGTTTTTACATAACTTTTTCATTTATTCACCAATTGAATTCAAATTAATACTCAACATCTCTTATGACAACACGGTCTATCTCGACCATCCATGTCCACATTACCCACCCCGGGGTCCCACCAACATAGGCCTTGCCCACGCAAATTTGCCTTTTAATATAACATCTATACGGCGTTGGGATACGCGTCGGCCTCTTCCGCGCCATTTTTCTAGTTATTTTTGTATTCGAACGATGTTCACACTATATGAAAACTCTTATTCTAAGAATAATACGTGTTGAGCCGTTATGAGGCAAACGCATTAGCAATACTTGTTGAAATTATAAAAGAATAGTACTAGAAAAAACTCTACAACTGCAGCTCTTTCACTTTTAGTATAAAAAATGATTTTTATGTAAGCTTCTCAATATGATTTGGGTCGGGAACAGTTGATCCAAAATCGTGTTTGTAGTTGTGAAGAAAATGTTAAATAAATATCATTATTAAAAGAAACACGCGGTATGTTTACCTAAATTTTTAATGTGTAACCCAGAATGAAGGATATAAAAACAGTAATGCCTTTTTTAAATCATATATTGTGTCATTCTGTTATGTTTTCAGAGCCTTAAAAACGAATGGTGTTCTCGAATTTCGAGTATTAACCTGTTGTAAAGTTTCAGCTTACATAATACTTGGTTCGACTTGTCAATTGAATGAATTTAACGATCATTAAAGGGAACACATTCTTAATACGTTATCACTTCTAATGAGACCTCGAAATCGAGATTCTGATCAGTTTGACCATTAAAAATAAAAAATGTCAATATATTATATACCTGCATATATATTAATGCGTCTTACATTACAAAACATGTTGGTACAATTCAATTTACTTGTAGTGTATACATTTGTTAAATACAAGAACAGAATGTTGTATAAAGCACCACACGTCATGAAAAAATCTTATCGTATAATGCGGCGCTAAATCCCAACATGTTTTAAGAGACCTCATATTGAACACATACATTTGAACATGTCAAGGTGGGTTTGAAAAACCATAAACAAATCGTGACACATGACTTTTGTGAAATATTGTTTAACGTCATATTATGCTAATTGGCGTCGCTCTGGAGAGCGGCGACTAGTATGTACGGCATTTGTTTTTCGCTTATGGGAGGAGAAGTTATTTTACGGATCAATGTATATATTTTTTTAAGAATATCTTGCATAGTGGTGATTTTTGTGTGTAAATTAGTGTAAATAAGAACTGCATGTGTGACTATTACATTTATTACAAAATTAATTGCCAATAATGCAACTCTAATTGTTTAAAATAATAACTGATCCACAACTGATCACAGGTGAAAGATCACAGGGACTGGGCAAATACGCGAAACTTTCTGATTTTGTATAAAAAACAACATAATAAAAATATATTTATTTTGTGGTTTTTCTAATTTGCTTTTTTAGTGGAGTATCAATGTAGTACGATATTTGACGACCTATCTCGCAAGCAAGTTTATTGGAAGGCGTAGTGGTACGAAACGGCATAATGTATTAGTTTATTAATAGACATATAATAACGATCGCTATACACAACTTCACCAAATAGCAGTACATAAATGATGTCAGCCGGAATAGCTCAAGTTGGCCAGGTCGGACCTCAAAGACCTCGTGAAGAGGCCGGTAGGACCTGTAAATACACTATGATACACACATAGCTCAGTTGGGAGAGCGTTAGACTGAAGTTGTTACACAACAATCATCTAAAGGCCCCGGTTCAATCCCGGATTCCTGCACGAACGGAACAATTCGGCGGCTGACATTTTTTTTCAGTCAGGTTAATAAATATAATAAAGCTTTATTTTATGTAGACATTTTAAAATCCATTTTACTACACTTGGACATTTTTATTAAAATTAATGGTTTCTGCATGGTGACAACGTTAATTAAAATTTCTTACATCACTTAAATATCTTATAAAAATACACGTGTTTTTATATTAACAAATAAATGCAAACAACACATCTATTATCGATTTATTTTTATGGTTGTCTATCATAGGCCCTAAGTACTATCTCTATCACATATAGAGCGCGAAGCGCGACACGTATTTTTGATTGTAACACTGAGTTGCGATAAAGGAAGCAGCCGCTGATCAAGGAGGAGCTGTGTCCCAGAAACCCGTTTCCCTAGAGTCAAGCACTCCTCGGAGTTTTTTTTAAGAACCACATATAGAGCGCGAAGCGCGACACGTAATACTATCCAGGTGGTATGGGCCCTTTAGCATTATCCGACCATTACGTCCATAGTTATCTTCCTTAGAAATTGAGAACTTTGAAATCGTTGTTCGAAGTCCAAAATTTTCATCCGATTGTTCCCAAACTTGCACAGGTTTTTTTATCAATGAAGACCCAACCTTAACTCTATATGAGCAATATCGGACCATAAGTCCAGAATTATGTCTCTTTGAATTTAAAAATAAATTAAAAAACTGCATGGTTAGGTGATTATGTCAGTATCTTTCATCAGATTCTTTCCAAACTTACAGTTTTTTCATATCAATGAGCATTTCTGCCTCATTTAAAATGAGAAACATCGGGACAATAAGTCCAGAATTTTTTTCTATTAAAGTTTACAAAATAAACAATTTCCACTTGTTTTTAAGATTTCACAACTTTCGTCTGAATCTTTCCAAACTTGTTAAGTGTCTTTATATCGGTATTACTCGAACCCTATTGAAAATGATGAATATCGGAGCAATAAATCTATTATGATCTTTTACTGAATTTCAAAGTATTGTGAAATACAGCTTGTTTATGCAATTTACAGTTCTCATTCATTTTTTTTTCAGACTTTTACAGTGTTTTCATATCAATGGGTACTCAACCCCTATCGTAAATGAGCCACGTAAGAATAAGTTCAGAATCATCTCCACTTAAAGTTGGGAAAATATGAAATTACGCTTACAAGATGAAGCAGATTTTTTAAAACCTACACACTTCTGTTCCATTAATGGAAACTGCACACGAATGCCAGTAAAAAGGAAACCAATGTAAATAAAATGAACTATGAAATATTTGGGGGTTACAACACAAAATCATAGATAATGGTTATTTGGGAGTTATAACACAACATCATAAATAATGGTTATTTGGGGGTTATAACACAAAATTATAAATAATGGTTATACCAGTATCTTTTCTATTTAAAAAAAATATATAATCGGCCAATATATTAATATTTACAGTAGAAAAAATCGTTCCATGTAACTTCATTGAGTGCCTTTTACACTGAAATTCCCGACGTCCTTTGATGCTTTGCATCAATACTTATCTTGTATCTTTATGAAAAAGCTCTCATTGCAGAATGAAGGTTATTAAATTAACGGAATGAGCGGTAAATAATTATATTTTAAAATGGACTTCCGTTTTGAATTCGTCTTTTAAAGATAATTAGTCGCGTCCTGTCATCATTTTATCACCGATTTCATATGAAATTAAAAATTACCGTACGTTATTACACACTGTAAATGATCAGATTCTTTCCTTGTTTCACAACGCTATCGTGGCAAGAGGTTCTGTGTTTCACATTGCCATCATAGCAAGTGGTTCTGATTTTCAAATAGATATCGCGGCAATTTGCTCTAAGCATAATTGGCATTAAAAAACGCTTCCGCATAGAGCTTGAAGTGTATCATATACAACACTTCAGCATGTTCTTGTAATTATGACATGGAAACGGTGTTAATACATAACAATATTTTGAACCTACGTATTCAATACTTAGAGGTAATTTATTCATTCATGAATTATGCAGTACACGCCAAAAGTAATGTGATATAGATTTGTGAAATAGACTTTATGTTTTTATAGTCGCTAATGGATTTACAGGTGGAATTTAATGAACACAAATTACAATACTATACTTAAGAGTTGACGTACTTTGTGTAAGATTGGTTTACAAGAAAGAGGAGTAAGGATTAGCCGATTAGTAATTAACTTCAATTAGTGGTCAAAGCATTGTAATACTTTATGATTCTGAAACAATTTATTACATAAAGATGTAGAGCATTTGATAATTATTCCATTTTTCAACCAGAAAACAAGAAGAAAAACAGATTCACTTTGGTATTTACGCTTGATTGTAATAGGAAAAAGTTATTTTTAAATGATAGGCAAAGACCACCGATTTCCCACATTTATGTGTAAACCACTTTGTTTCAATTCGTTATTATATACATGGTGAAGTTGCAAGTGAATCACGTGATTCATAAATCAAGAGAACGTCCATGTTAATTGAAATGCCAAATTGCGTGTTCTGTTATTGTGGAATGATATTAAAAATAATATTTTAATTTGGTTAAAATAAGACCGCAATTCTAGATTATCCCATATATATTTCATGGCTTCATAACTGTGTAGCTAAATAAATTATCAACTTAGACTTTTATGTAAATACTTAAATACAAAGGATTAAAATTATTTTGTTAGTCCTCCAATGCACAAGGAATTAAAATGTTTATGCTTCGACTTGTCAAATGTATAATGTGTACATCCCAGCTGCATAACAGAGGGATATCAACTGGAATTCTCATGGAGGCAACGCCGTCTTTCTGTCCGTCTGTAATAAGAGGAAGAAGGAGTCAAACTTGAAGTAAAGCCCCGTATCTGCCTTAGATTTCCTTAAAACGTGTTACAAACATGCCAAATAAAGTACTTTTGAAGTTGTGACACCTTGTTAACGACGAATTTTTATAACATGAATATTACAACGTTCTACACAATACGAGATGCGGCATTACTGGAATTTCTTAACTATACCGAGAAAAACTCTCTTTGATTTGTTTCAAGAACGTCGCGTTTATTGCGTCTAATCACAGTTATAGAATTGAAAAATTGTGAAATCTTATCAGACTGATGTCGTATCGTTTACAGTCGATATCACTTTATAAACGTTTAATCGTGTGCTTATGTATGTTATAATTGCAAAGTAAACTACTTAGAATAGTTTACCTCGTGGGTGGTCATGGAATTTTAAATTCTAAACCATATAAGCAACTAACAGACACCGCATACTCAGCCTCATACTTAACGATAAATGATGTGAAAGGTGATACTTATATCGCTGACACATCGGTTTGTTTAGTTCCTATTGTTCAGAGAATTATTTAAACACTTTTGCATGATCGTCATTACATTGTAAAAGCAAATGCTACGTATGAATAAACCGTTCAAATTTCTCATTTGCGATATTCCGCGGCAAACTGTTATAGTCTGTACAACTAGGAAAGCAATACATGGACCTTATATAGTGCTATACTTTTTGGAATTGTTTATGGAGTTTACTAGCTTGCAAATGTGGTGATTCAAAATAAAAACAGATACAAAACTAAAAACACTATTCGAAGCACTATAAACAAAATATGCAGCTCCATTTTCATATCCCACGTATCTTTTCCAACTAAGTAATCAGTTGCTTTATATTGTAGCAAATACGAACAAAGTTTTATTTCATCAATGTCGTCCATTTGTTCATAATTACATGCTCTGATGTCCAGATGAATGATTCTTAGATTTAATTGTGCAATTCACGATCAATCGAGATTCGCCTTCATATTTGTCAACGTCGCCGCTATGTTTCCGATGCTCATCGAAGTTGAATTCTTTCTCTGTCTTCTGAGATAAGAAGGACCTACCGCGACGTTGCCAGGTAGTAAAGGAGGATTATTAGTACACTTGCTGTAGGATATAACTGACTAAACTCTGTAACTGTTAAATCTGCTAATTGTTCAATTACACATGTTTCAGCATTTTAACCGCAGTCAATCAGAATAACAAATTATCACTCTATGATTGACTGTTGGTGCTTAATGATTTGTAAGTACACCACCTGTCGACAAAACGGTTACGAATTAAACAAATGTATCAGTCATTCTGCTCAACGTCGATCCCATAATTGGTTAAACTATCTTATGAACTGATTGCAAATGATTGTCATCAACAGTAGATTTATTTAAATGGTTATTTTAATTCCATAGGATAAGCTTGCGAGTAGTTTGTTATTCAAACGACCAAAAACAATCTCCAAAGCATTCACATCGTTGTGTTTTAAAACATAACACTCATTTAAACTTATGTATTAATAAGTACTCAACCTTTGAACTGTACTCGTCTACAGGTACACGCGCTTGGTATCTTTAATTATGGTGACATCGAGCATGAATAACTTAAAGCAGGATTAGCCATAAGAAGAATCCTTCGGTTCGCATGTGAACAATACAAACATGATATAATATTGTACTTCTCTAGGTTTTCTAACTAATGTGCTTTTATAGTTGCGGTTTCTTCATCAGTTTGTTTTAATGTAAGGCAGTACGATTCGCGTTATTCATTTTATACATCTATATCAACTGTGCTGCACAATTTGTCACATTTAGAGACTTCTCCCACATCATGATAACAGTAAACATTCGTTTATATCACAGCAATTTATGGCGGTACAAATGTGCTAGACTGCTCATTACAGAAATGGTAGCGTCTATTCAAACAATAAACGTTTTCTTAATTCAAGGACTTGTAAAGCTTAAATTTCACATAAAATGTTAAAGTTGAAAAAAAATGTTGATTAACTGCTACATATTAATAAAGCTATTTTTTATTCTTTATTTCTATCTGCAGTGTTTTTTATGGCAATTTCGGGGCCGATATTCGACCCTCAAAAAAGAGTATATATTTTCCCCATATTTTGTAGAAAAAATCCCCTCCAGAAGTTAAAAAAATATTTTTTTTTTGTTTAGAAAGAACTCTCTAATGATTAATATATCTCAAATTTATTTCATAAGCAACTAACAATGTATATAACAAATTAATATGTTTTTGAATTATTATAAAGAGTTATATTAAATTATTTTTTCCCAAAACTGGACTTTTCATATAAATTGCCTTTTTTTCCCAAAATAGTCAGGAAAAGGCCTGATGTATCAATATTGTGTCAATATTTGTTGATAAAAACATTCCACTTTGTCCATTTTATTGAAAAAATGCTCAAATTTGCCATTTTATCGATTGAAAATCCCGATTAGACTGAATATGGCTAGGAAAACTGAGACTTTGCATGAAGGCTGAAATGTCTGAAACTACTGTTGAAAAAATCATTGATATATATATATTTAAGAAAAAGGACAGAGAAATGCAGATGTGAATATTACATTCATTCAAACATGTGTATTCATATAATAAATATCATAACATATAAAAGAGTGATTTTGTTTAATATTTTCCCCTTTTTCTAAAAAACGACGTGTTTCCCCTTTGGACGGGCCCCGCTACCATTCCCCTATTTGTGAAAAAAAAACACTGACCTGAAAATCAATAAGTAAATGATGGGCGACATGTCTTTAACGTGTGTAATCACAAATTACCGACGTGTCCCAAAGGCAAGAACGACACCAAATTAAGTGAGTCAGCGTATCATTAAACCAACTTAAGAAGTAACCTTAGGTTGAACCTTACGGATAATTTAGCACCATTTCAATAGCACTTGCTATAACGTCGGTCGGATATTACGTATTTTTACCGAAAGACATCTATAGACCGTTCCACAATCGATAAATTGACCGCCGCCATATTGTCAGTCACGTGACTGTCCGCCATTACACTACTGCCAACTTCTGCGAGTCCGCGATTCCAAAAGCCAAAGACGTAGCGAATACCCGCTTCGCCTATGTCGGATAAATAAATAACTTTATTAATTTCAGACAATTAACACATTTTTGTTGTTAAATTGATTGTTTGAAGTTGAGATTGATTGTTACAAATAAAAAAAATAAAATGCTCTTGTGTGTTTGTTTTTTGTGTGTGTGTAAACAAGTGGTAATCATCGGCGAAAATTTGCCGGTTCAGTCGCTCATATTATTTTGATTAGAAATTTTACTTATTACTTGTTACAAACAATTCACGCATGTATTGTTGTGTTGATTTTAATAGCCGCAACATCAAGCAGATTATACTTATTAAAGATTCTCGCGCAATTAAATAACTCTAATTGTTTGAAATGGGTAAAACTCTATACTCTAAAATCATAACATATTGTATTAAGTATGGTATTTTTGATACGCCTTCCATTATTTTTCTTGTTCTAACTGATATCAGATAAACAAAAAATTGTTGTTTGGATTTAAATTTAATTTTGTGAGCTGGAATTATGTCTCGTACAAAACCCCGAACTTATAATATCTGATCAAAACGAGATAATCGGATTATGCAGAACAAACGGGCAATTCAACACTGGAATGCAAAGGATTACGCGATTTTAAGATTGATGCAAATAATCAAATGATAAATATTGCATTTAATTTCAATTAAATGGTTTTTTTTTTAATGTGTCAACGTGTTTCTTTTCCTAGACAAATACCAAAAAATGCACGTTTTTCAAACATTTTTCTGTTATATCACTAGCTTAACATCTCCTCTAGCAGAAAAAACTTTATTTCATACAATTTGCATGACAAACAAAAAAGTTTTACAAAAAGAAAGAAATTCATCCGTTGAATAATCGGCGCTCTCTTATATATGTTCCCGGTTGTTAGGCAGTAGTGTAATGGCGGACGAGGAGAGTATTCAGGGGAGATAATTGGGTTATTACTAAATTATGGAACGGTCTATTGTGGAACAAAAAAACAAAAACAAAGTACGAATGTTCACAAGTTAAGGTGGAGAGTACGCATTCAAACATTGGATAACAGCAAATAATCGAGAATAAAACGTTTTTGTTTTTAGAATTATTAGAACATATTATCCATTAATAACGAAAAATTATCAATACACGTATTTTCTACTAAATGGTCTAGTACATAGTAGTTAAAGTAAGTTTTAAGTGAACATGTTGCTATATTATTTTCGTTAACATACACAACCGGTCCAGTTTTTGCGGAAAGAATAAACAGTTCTCGTAGATATATCATAATGTTATTTGTATCTTCACACCCAACGGACCTTAATTGTATGCCAAGGCAATACTTTGTTATGATATTCCAGGTTGATTTTGAGCATAATCTGAGAAAACTGGGCATAATGCAGTGCGCACAGGCTAATCAGGGACATCACTTACCGCTTTTATGACATTTTTCGTTTAAATGAAGTATTTTCTTAGCAAAAAATCCAATTCTCAGAAAACGACTAATTTAATGATTAAAACAAAATGCAGGATTTTTTCATGTTAAACTACAAAAAAGTGCATACATTTCATTTTAATGATATCAGTATATATTTGATATTTATTATCAAAATGAGCTCACGTAATAACTTTATGTTAAGAAATATGATCAAAGAGAGTACTTGTTGACTTTAAACGGACACATTTACTGAAACAAACATAAACTTACTCTAAACCTATTCTCCTTAATTTTGCAACAAAAATATATAGGACACTGGCAGTCATATTCGACTATAAACGCGATCTCATACGTCGGTGCCAAATGCACATGCGTCAGTACATTTCGGGACTAACGTAAAAACTGCTTTAAATGTGGGACATTGGAGTAACTAAGGAGCGCATTATTCACAATAAAAGCATGAGAGAAAAAAGCCCTGACAAATGTTTCCGTTAGCTTATTATCTTTTATCACAGCAAACCGACTCTTTGGCACTCGCGTTCACCTGTTCTAAAACACAGAAGGGAATGACATACATTGTTGGCGCGTTCGTTCTAAGAAGGGTACACAAATAACAGCGCTATATTGCAATCACATACTGACGACTGTTAGACGATCATATTGGTTAAAGTGTTGACTCTTGCATCGCAAATATAATATTATGCAAATTTGTCTATAATCGGTTTTACTTTTTCAGGTCTAGTGAATGTTTTATAATGTTAACCATCATGTTTTGTTCGTATTAAAGGTACAAGTGAAATCTTGAGCGCACATTTTTAATCAATGTTCACTTATAACCCTATACATCAATGCTACTAATGCAAATCATAAATAACAAAAATCACACATGACAATAATGAGAACCGTAATTACTCTAACTGATATGATGAATTAGCATTGCTAAGAATTAAAATCGAACTGGTTAGCGTTTTAGCACATTCTACCCTCATACTTGTTGTCACTTAGAATCGTAATGTCCGATTGCATATCCCGTGCCATACATAATTATGTGATGACAGCATCAACAAACGCCAATATATATGCAGAAGAGACATCAGACAACTAGACATTAAATGTTGAGACGAATGCATGCTTTTGTTAGTGTCTGTGTTTTGTGTTGTTCCAAAGACCCGCCGCTGCATCACAAAATCGTAAGGTTTCAGTGCAAATTTTCGTGATCATATTTGACATGGGCAACATACTCAGACAAATACCAAGTTGCGAAATGATATGCAATATATTTATTGTTTTCCAGGTAATATTTCATCATAGTTATCAGCATACTTTTTAGACATTTTTTGTCGTTGATATAAAACTTGTATAGCATTAAAAGAGAAAATAATTCAGCGTTGAGTTACCACGTCTACATCATTCTTTGTTCATTTACCCAAATAATTAAACCCAGATTCATGTATATTTTATTAACTCGGATAATAGATCGGATCTAGATTTAATTAGAAGGAGTGTCTGTTTAACCTATTTATGCCTAGCGTCTAGAAAAAAGGCCTTGGCAAACAGCGTAGAACCAGATGCGGCGTCTCATCAGGGTCTGCGCTGTTTGCTTTAAGGAATTTCTGTAAGAAATATTCTAAACATCCCTAATTTTGGAAATCAATTGATCCAATTTAGAAGGATGGGAGAATCCACTAGGCATAAATGGGTTAACCTTGACAGACGGCTCGAGTATATAAGAAGTACGAACCACTTGTATTCGGTCCGCACTTGCACCGCGTTCTAGTCGCATGATTCGATTAATATCTGCATCTATCTTGAAACACCGGCGCTATTTCCGATGCCCCTTAAACAGCATATTCGCCTCATCAATTTGCGTGCCGTCCTGAATGGAATTATCATTAAAATGTGATTTTCCTGGGACTTTTTATTCACACATTTGCGCTTACATCCATTCTTTTATATCCAACAAGCCAAAAACCGCAGAATTAATTCATTTTTAAAACGATGCATGTGTTGATATGCATTTCTAATTACCCACTGAACATTCATATGAAATCAGGGTGGTAAAACTTGTCTCACACAAAATATCAGAGTGCATCGTGTCACAGGCTATGGCGACCGGAAATAAAATACTTTTAAACGCATGAACACGCACGGTGTTTATATTAATCATTCAATTTACATCTAATTTGTCTTCAAAACGTATTCACTGCAATTTTGACGAATTCACTCCTAACTCACCCGACGAACTAGTGCACTTTACTCAGCGATTTTTAATGACTTAATAAACCATTCGTTATACTTTGAAACTTTAACGTGTCGGTATTAAAATATTAGTATGCAATAACAATGTTTCGCTCCCCGAAACGAGAGAACACTTTTAGATGTCACAATTTGCTTGATTCGACTTGACGATATCGCAAGTACCTGACGCCATGACCCACTTTTATTGAGTACGTGTCGTTTTGTTGATATATGCTTTAATATACTCCCAAGATTATGTATATATTTAATTAGCTTTTTACGGCTCTTTAATGTGGAAATAAATGATAACATATCCCAATATCAATATGAGGTAACGCACACAACGGTGTTTGGCTAAGAGAAAGATTTTAGTTAAAAAGAATACCCTGTATCGACAAAAAGCAATACTTTTATTCAATAAATATACACATGACGAAAAGTAGCGACAGTTTTGGGGCAGAATCTTTTTGACACATTCAAAACCACATACAGTGCACATTATGAGTTAATGTCCTGTCTTCTATTGAATTGTCAGGCATGTTTAATTGAGAAATCGACATCTGTTGCGCCTGGATCTATACAGTAGACATTAAATTGATTACAATGATACAGTTGGTAAATACGTAGACCATAACCATTAACTGTTTGCTAATAAAATATGCACATTTTAAACTGTTTGATACAAATGATCTTATTGATAAAATAATAATATGCATTAATACGTCAAATCATTCACGTTGAAGTATGCATAACCTCAGTAAGTATAAAGGACACTTTAAATCTTTCGGAATGTTAAAACAGATACGTTTTAATCAACGAATCCAGACATCAAGGGCTGTGAAAAATGATACTGTTGAAGAAACAGTGTCACGCTGTTAAAGCGTTGATTTATTGTTCATTCTTAAACGCCTCAATTATGCGAACTCCTCATATTTTTTCTGGTATACAATTTTACAAAATTGTCGTTTTTGCTTTATTAAATTTTGATAATACACGTTTAAATATTATGTTCTTATTTTGCCAGTTTCAATACGCATTAGTCACGCTTCTGGCCTTATTAATACCTGTTAGTGGAAGTATGATATATCGAGTTTTCGTGTAATAGAACGAATACACAAGGTTTGGCTGACTGATGTGTTGAAATCACAAATTACAAACGTGTTTCAACGGCAAGAACGACACCAAATTAAGTATTTCAGCGTATCATTAAACCAACGTAAGAAGTAACCTATTAATAAACCTTACGGATAATTTAATACCATTTCAATCGCTCTTGCTATATCTTCGGCCGGATAATAAGTGTGTTTCCGAAATACATGTTTTGTAAAACAAACAGAAACTTACAAAAGTTACAAGTTGAGGTGGAGAGTACGCATTCAAACATTTCATGGATAACAGAAAAATAGTCGAGAATAGAAGGTTTATGTTTTAATAATTATTAGAACATAGTATCCATTAAATAACGAAAATTTACCAATACACGTATTTTCTGCGTGATGGTCTATTACATGATATTTATAGTAGTTTTTAAGTGAACACGTTCCTATATTATTTTCATTAACATACAAAAACGATCCAGTGTGTGCGGAAAGAATCAACAGCTCACGTAGATAAATCACAATGTTATTTGTTGATTCAAACCCAACGGACCTTAATTTTTATGTCAAGGCAATACTTTGTAATGGTGTTTTAGGTTAATTTTGTAACAAGCTATGTGTTTGCCTTTAAGCTATATATTTGTCCTTTCACCTTGAAGGATGACCTTGACCTTTCACCACTCAAAATGTGCACTTCATGAGATACACATGCATGCCAAATAATGAAGTTGCTATCTTCAATATTGCAAAAGTTATGGCAAAATGTTAAAGTTGGCGGAAACAAACCAACCAACCAACAGACAGGGAAAAAACAACATGTCCCCACTATAGTGGTGGGGGATATAAAAGTAATTTTGGCTCAATTTAATCATGATTAATAAATAAAATAAATTTATCATTAAGTTTGCGATAGTTTTTGCTTTCTTGTAAAATATTTGCTTTATTATTTTTTTATTATTTAAAGATAACTACAGTAAAATTACATAGAGGTGGAAATATTTCCACATGTCAATGATATACGTTTATTTATTAAGTAGGGAAATCGTAAATAATGTTACTGAAATAATGGAAATAATATAAGAATACCTTCTAAAGGATTTTTACCCGAATTTTGTAAACATCATTAGAGAAATCAAATGACGTGTGTTTTACCTTATCTTTAAATATAACATTACTCGTCGTCTAAGCGTTTTCAATAATAACAAATCAGAAAAATAAATTCAAAAATAGGTACACAAATAAATACATATACAAATAATGTATGTTTACACACTCTAACAACAAATGATTACGTGATTCAACACATAAAACATTATTCGGTGCGCATATTCCCCCAATACTTTTGTTTGTTCTTCGTGTTCAAATAAGATTTTTTACTAGTTACCATCTGTCGTTAAGTGATTTGCTACCATGTAACGACATAACAACGAATTAATGACCATTAGACGGTTTGCCTCCAAGGAGTACTTTAGTAATAGACATGCAAAGTCGCTGGCTAAGAATCATCTTCTGTTCTTAGTTTCCCATCTGTGACATATGTTAGGGATTTTTACGCCACCTTTTCTATGTGAATGCTTCAAAGAACGAGTTTGGAATGATTCAATGATGAAATATCGTCTTGTGCAATTGTTTCCTATACCCTTGACTAGTTTATTTATCGATTGACACCTTCGTTAATTAATATACTCGTTGTCGTGTGAGTTTCTAATGACGACCATACAGCATCCTGTTATTAGATTTTAATGATAATATTTGCAATTTCTTTTTTTACAGGTTGGTCAGCGTTTATGCTGTTAACGATTTCTTATCGAACATGCGATGGATTACTTAAGTAAACATAAAACGTGAGTTTTTCTTTAGAACATGGTCTTAAATTCTTTATGTTAATCCAAGAATTCATAATAAAATTTAAACTATGGGCTTTTATTACCCAATAAACAATATCCCAGTACATGGTCAAAGTAAATAGTGACATTCGAAGTTTATATAAGAGAGAGAGAGAGAGAGAGAGAGAGAGAGAGAGAGAGAGAGAGAGAGAGAGAGAGAGAGAGAGAGAGCGAGAGAGAGAGAGAGAGAGGAGAGAGAGAGGAGAGAGAGAGAGAGAGAGAGAGAGGAGAGAGAGAGAGAGAGAGAGAGATGGATGGATGGATGGATGGATGGATGGATGGATGGATGGATGGATGGATGGATGGATGGATGGATGGATGGATGATTGGTTTGATGGATGGATGGATGGATGGATAGATAGATAGATAGATAGATAGATTCTTGTAATGAAAATATATAAAGATAGCAACGTGCATGGATTTTAGAACTAAATCATCGCATCAAAAGGTATTTGATATTCATGAAATGAATTGTGAATGTTGTGTTAAGTCGCGCGCTGATTTGTAATGCAGATGCTGTTAATGTAGTTCTGCTTTAACTGTTCTGAGTCACACAGTGAAGTGATCAGTGAGTTGTTCAATTATCTAGTTTATACTATGGAATGTGCAGAATTATGTATGTCACTGAAGTGCTACTTATAACACACATGTTGATACAAAAAAGCAATAGAAAGGAATAATACAAATGATGCCAAATTAATATTAATAGACATTTACTTACTAATATGTGAAATAAGAATATTATATTGATGCTATATTTAAGTGTAAGAGATAATTGACAAAATGCATTTGTTTGAGGGACAACAGTGAAGCGATTTATTCCCCGTGTAGAATTCCCGATAAGATTGGACACCCTAATGCAAGTTACAACAATCATTGATTGTTCGATCAAGTGGCTTATTTCTACAGAAGCCTTTTAAAGTGGTCTTATAATAATGCAAATTAAATAACGAGCTATCCCTAACGCAAAACGCATTCATCAAGAACACTTCAACCTAAGATTTGTAGGAAGAACAGGTAACTTATTGTTCCTTGAAGGGTTCGCCTATATAGCTTAATCATTCAACAAATATAACATAAGTATGCTGTCTAAATTGTCATGAGTACGAATTAGATACGAAGTGTCTCACTTTTCGTAGTATGTTTTATCTACAATACCCTGGCATTAAAGTATGCAATGCTGTACATGATTGTGGTATACATAGTTACACTTTTTCGTTTTCCACTATTACCCTTTATTGATAATAATCCATGTGTATAGGCGAATTAAGAAAATAAAATTTATGTGTATTTTTTTAATGCGACATTTTATCAGACACGCAAGTAAAATGATATATTCAAACTGTTAAAAGGTTTTTAGAACAATCAACATTTTTGACAATGATGATGAATCCAAGGATTTTGCACACAAAAGATCATATCGCACCATACTGCTATGCTTGGATCACCTTTTTATAAAAATGAACATTTACTATTATATTCTTATTATTCCAAGGATGGTGCGATTTGATGTTATCTATTTTGAGAAAAAAAAACTGAATTTTAGTTTTAAAATCTGCTGTGTCTGTCACATTTGCATCGTTAAATGAAATTATTCTGCAGTAGATAGTGTGTTTGAGATTTGTATGGGTTTTACCGCCAAACATTCAAAAGTAAACAATTCTTCAAGAAAAACGAATTTATATATTGTTTAAAAACAATATTTTATAGTTCGTCTACACACAGCATCATACATTCACTTTATTTATCCGTGTTCTTTACCTAGCACATAACACAAACTATACAACTGACACCTCGTTTTATTAATTCAATAGCATATTACAATCATATGTATACATGTATGCTCATTATGTTTCTGAACAATTTCGTGCGTACATTACTTGTGAACTACCTTCAAAGATTAGACTTGGGCGTCAATGGCAGAATGTGAATCACGAAATTGTGCAGTTTGCATGGCTGTGCGGTGTTTAATGTTGAGAAAATTTTACAAAGGCTTTTCTATTTGCCTACTGTTTCACTCGTTTTTTTTTTTTTTTTTTTTTTTAACTTTTTTTTTAAAATTAAATATCATACATACAATGTAAACATGTATATGATCATACAACATAGTGATTGTACAAAGCAATAAAGTTCAGACATGTTATACAAGATATGCTAATATATATTTTTTTTAGAGAGAAAAGAAAAGAACAACAGAGGAATAGTTATGAAAAATGATCAGTTGTATAAAGTCGGAAGAAAGCATACTGGACTTGTGTGTTTTGTTGTATATTCACAATGATCTTGTCAGATTGAAAAATAAAAATGAGAAAAAAAAAATAAACAAAACTATTTTAGAGAGATAAACTAACATTAGAGTGAAATGTATATAAGTAGACAAAAACATTATGAGAATTGAATCCGATTCCATTTTTGTTCAAAGATTTGTAATGTGTCATTACTGAAGGCTATTTCTTTCTCAATTTGGATTTTTAGTTTAAGACTATGGACAAAAAAATTAAAATTTGGTACTTGTTTTTTGTACTTCATGTTTAATATAAAATATTTAATCAATATAACCATAAAATTCACAATATTATTACAGTCGATTGATTTCATTGAGTTAATTCCGAAACTTACATTTAAGAAAGATAGTTCAACGTTTAGTTGATGTTGTTCAAGAAAAGATATTAATTGATTCCAAATAGGCTGGATGTGTTTGCACTCCCAAAAAAGATGTTCTATAGTTTCAATGTTTTCACTGCAGAAGTCACACAGAATTGAGTTAGATAATTTGCATTCAAAGAGATATTTATTTGAAGCTATTATTCTATGGATGTATTTATATTGAAAATTTCTCATTGTGCTTTCAATAGTTGCTTTATATGGCATGGTAAATATGTGTTTCCAATTAAGTTCATTTTCTCCAAAAAGGACTTGCCATTTATTTTTGATTGTGGAGTTTTCTGTAGGGTTTTTAATTTGAAGTGTGTAAAATATTTTATTTATTTTGTTTTTTCTTCCAAGTATGTTTTCTACAAAAGTTGTTTGAGTACATGGTGTATTATTTGTATTGATTTCAGATTTAATATGTATGGGTATGCTTTTGATTAGTGTGTAGTACTTCAGAAAATTATTTGAAGGTATTCCGTATATGTAGCATATATTATCAAAAGAGTAGAAATCCTTAATTCTGTAGTCATATAATTGGTCGACATATTTAATGCTTCGTTCAAACCAGTCTTTATAGAAAAACGTCTTATTGTTTGAAGTTATGTATTTATTATTCCATAAAATTGTTTTACTGCTGGTTTGGGTTTCTAAATTATGAGTGACATCACTCCACGCTGATAGAACATCAGACAGAAATATGTTTTCGTTTGCAATTTCATGTAAGATAGTATTGCTGATGTTACATTCAAAGAGTAAGGAGTCACCATATTTTTTTAGGATTTTCTGGTAGAATAATTTCCATTTACTCGTGTTGGTATTATCTAGGTAACTTTTAACCCAGCTGCATTTGATTGCATTCAAGAATGAGTCAATGTTCGTTAATTGGATACCTCCATTTTCTACAGATTGAATTAACTGAGTTCTTTTTATTTTATCAAGCTTACCGTCCCATATGAAATTAAATATTGCTGATTTTATATCGTTAATAACATCATTTGGTGGATTTGGGAGAACTTTTAATACATATATTAATTTAGGAAGTGCAAACGTTTTCAATACCGTGTTTTTTCCGATTAGTGTAAGTTTTCGATGATGCCATGATTTTAAGCAGTTTTTAAAATTCTGTAATTTAGGTAGTATGTTTTTAAGAACTGTATCCTTTTCATTATTTGTGAAAGTAATTCCTAACGTTGTGGCTTCATCGGATGTCCAATTAAATTTCATTTCTTTTTTATATTGAACATTACTTTGTTTTAATTTACCTACTCGTAGCACAGTACATTTACTTTTGTTGAGTTTAAGTCCCGATGTCATTCCGTAAAGGGTGAGCGACTCTATTAGGTTATGGAAAGAATCGTAATTGTCATTTAAACAATAAGTTGCATCGTCAGCAAAAAGGGATTGTTTGATTTCTTCTTCAGGTTCTAGTGATATGCCTTTTATGTGTTTATTTGATTGGATGTGATGTGATAGATACTCGATGCAAATAATAAATAGCGATGATGAGAGTGGACATCCTTGTCGAACCCCTCGTTCGATGTTAAAACTGTTTGAAAAGAAGCCATTGTTAATGATCATACTGTTAATATCGGTATAGTATAGTTTGACCCATTGAATGAGACTTTCACCAAAGTTCATATTTTCTAAGCAAGAGAACATAAATGAATGATCAAGCGAATCGAATGCCTTTTCAAAGTCTGCAAAGAATATTAGACCAGGATTATTTGAATTGTTGAAATAGTTAATGCATTCTTGGATAAGACGAACGTTTTCACCAATGTAACGTCCTTTAATGAAACCATATTGAGATTTTGAAATGATAGTAATATTTTTTTTATTCTGTTTGCTATACTTTTAGTTGCAATTTTATAATCATTGTTTAGTAAACTAATCGGGCGCCAGTTTGATAAGGATTCTAAGTTTTTTTCAGGTTTTGGAATAAGTGATAGTATACCTTGTTTTTGTAGCGTAGTTAAGTTTTCGTTGTTAAATGAATAGTTAAGTGAATTAAGTAGATGTGTTTTTATATCATTCCAGAATATTTTATAAAATTCGATTGTGATGCCATCAGATCCTGGGCTTTTGTTATTTTGCTTTTTTTTAGGGCTAATCCACATTCATATTCATTAAGCAATCCGTCGCACAGTTGTTTTTCTTCCTGGTTTAGAGCGTGATGTGTATTTTTAAAAAGGGTGTTATTTTCAACATTTTTTCGTTTATAGAGGGTTTTGAAAAATAAACATTGTTCTTCTAGTATTTGAGTTCTGTTTGTTATGTCTTTGCCATTGACTACTAATTTGTGTACAGTTTATTGTTCACTTCTACGTTTTTCAATGTTTGCGATTTTTTTTTCATTATGTTCAACATGCTGTGCACGCGCTCTTAGTATTATTCCATTGAGATATGTATGATAGATTCCATCTAATATTTGTTTTTTAATGTTATTTCATTCTCACTGTCGGTGGTATCATTTGTGTTTGTTTGATGCAATTGTTTTTCAAGTGTTTCAATGGTTTTGATGGTTTCAGTTTCAAGTTTGTGTGTTTCTTTTTGTTTAAATGATGTGTATCTAATTGTTGTGTTACGTATATTTCCTTTAATTACTTCCCATAAAGTGTTTGGGTTTGCATCTTTATTATTTTGAACTGTATTTAATATTTCCTGTTTTATTTGTGTTTGATATTGTGTATCTAATAAGATGCTGTTGTTAATTTTAAAGTATCCTGGGCCTCTTTCAGGTTGTATATTGTGCAGTTTAAGTTCAACTAGAGAGTGGTCAGTCATAAATCCTGGTTAAATGTTGCACGTGTCAATAATGTTGCAAAGAGATTCAGATATTAAAAAATAGTCTAATCTACAAAATAGTGTTGGTTTTGTGTTTGAGTGCCAGGTGAATTTGCTTTCGTGTGGGTATACTGTACGCCAGATATCTATCATATTGTAGTTTTCAATTATGTTATTTAAAATGTTTCTATTTTTAGTATGAGTATAAAGGTTTCCATTCTTTTTATCCAATAATGGGTTCAGGACAGTATTGAAATCACCACCGATTATAATATTTTTTATCTTGGTTATTAATTATAAAGGATTGTAATGTTTCGTAAAATGTGGAATCGTCTATGTTAGGGCCGTAGACGTTGATTAATGTTATTTGTGTTTCGTGCATTTTGATATCTATACTTGCTTGTCTGCCAATTATTATTTCCTTAAAGTTATCGACTGTGACCCCTATAATATTTTTTATCAGAAAGGCAATGCCTTGTTTATTAGTATGTTCTCCACTGAGATAGATTTCTCCGTCCCATTCATCTTTTAAGGTTTGTGCTAAAGTAGGTGTCAAATGACATTCTTGTAAAAGGCATATGCTATATTTTTTTTCGTCTAACCATTTGAAGATTTTTATTCGTTTGTCTTTATTGTTTAATCCTTTAACATTTAAAGTACATAATTTAATCATTTAAGTATGTGGAGGTTGATGTGAATGGTAATTTGTATGTGCTTGTCCAGTAAGTTTTTATTTTAAAATATGTCCCGTTGCTTTCTATAATAAGACATAAGGAGTTCATACAAACAAATAAAAATAGGAAAAAAAATAAGGGATACAAAAGAATGAATATTCCATATAAATGAATAAGTAAAAAGAAATAATCACAAAAGTGAGAAAAAAACAACAATTATAAACGACTAATCAGCAATAAAGACAAAAAAGCGCACTTCCGTACACTGGAAATACGCAAATTAATTAAGATTGTGATCTGAAAGACAAAAATGTATATGTATAACACCGAAGATTGGTGTTTTAATTTAATACTAATAAAACAATAAAAACTATTACATTGTGTGTGAGGGGTCTTTCGGTGCGTGTGTTTTCGTGTTTGTGCTTGCTGGTGTGTGCGCGCGTTATGACACGCGTGAAATGCGCGTGTGCTGTGCATGTACGTGAAAAGGGGTGTGCGCTCGGGTTCGTGTGCGCGTGTGTGTGTGTGTCTACGTGTGTGTGCGTGTGTGTGTATGAACATGTGTGCTTGTAGTGTGTGCGTGTGTGTGTGTTTGTTTGTGTTCGGTTTGTGTGTGTGTGCGTGTGTGTGCGCGTGTGTATGTGTGTGTGTGTGTGTGTGTGCGTGCGTGCGTGCGTGCGTGCGTGTGTGTGTGTGTGTGTGTGTGTGTGTGTGTGTGTGTGTGTGTGTGTGTGTGTGTGTGTGTGTGTGTGTGTGTGTGTGTGTGTGTGTGTGTGTGTGTGTGTGTGTGTGTGTGTGTGTGTGTGTGTGTGTGTGTGTGTGTGTGTGTGTGTGTGTGCGTGCGTGCGTGCGTGTGTGTGTGCAAGTCATACATAATTGAACAACGCAAAATCTTAACAGTTACAAAATATACACATTTAACAACAAAAAGGGAACACATATCGACACGTAAAAGAAAACGTTCTAAGTACTCATGCATATTTTTTTTTATAAAGCATATACCCATCAAAAATCAGGGGTTTTTTTTAGAAAAAGGGGAAGACGCTGGACGCTGGGTAAAAGGGGAAAATCGAGCGCAAAAGAGACATATTTGGGGAAAAAATATAAACTGTTCATTTCAATGTCTATAACTCACCTACAGACTTCAGGGGTTTTTTATTTTAGAAAAAGAGGCATGTCTCTGACCTTTTTGTTCTTAAACACATGAACAAGTATGATATTAAAGTCAAAGTCCTAAATAAAGTTGCAGGGGTAGATCTTATAATGGGAAATGTTTTCAACTGGGGCCGGGGAACGATGTCAATATTGTTATTTCAATTTCATGATGAATGGGTTAACGATCTAGATCTGCTACAGTATTGGAAGGGAAAGGTGCGGCAGCTGCCGGTTGTCTACTTTCACTTTCACAATAATCCGACAGTATTAATCGATGTTGATTACATGTACCTCCGAATCCTGCTTGGTTTCAACGGTTTTTGATGATTCATTCTTAAAAAATGCGTCAACGCAATTAATATTTTCCGAGTCCGAACGTTTTAGTTTGTTCGTGTATGAACGCCAATTGTGAGACTTTTTCTGTTTTAACGTTTATATTTTGGCTTTCACATAACCCGGATGAAAATTCGACTGGTTTCCAGTAATTAATTGACGAAACACCCTTCTCCCGCAAGACCGGAATCCAGTAAAATAGTCACATGATTAATACGATTAGTTGCCCGGTTTCCATGACGTAATTTCAGAGCTATATATAGAATCACTGGGATTCCCAGATTTGAGTGTTCATCGGGAGAGAGAGAGAGAGAGCGAGATCGTTGTACGTGGTACAAATTGGATAAGTGTCGACTTCACAAAAGAAAAAAAACATTTCTTTGAGGGTAAAATATTATATTTTGGTGAAAAGTTATATTTTTGGAGGGGAAATGGTATTTTTAGGGGAAAAATTCTGGTAGGGGAAGACGCCGAATATCGGCGTCACTTTCTTAGTAAAAAAAACCCCTGAAAATACACCTTCAAGTTTCATAAGGAAAAAATACAATTCTTGAAATATACGGAAGATGTAATAACAGGCAAAGCCATCGATAGCATTTTAAGCATTATTGAGCATTTAAACCTAAAAACGAAAGCGAAATTAGTTTAAGCGCTCTATGCTTTTATATGCAAAAAAACTCTCCAAATTAAGAAGGGAAAAATAAAGCAAACAGTTAGTTTCCAAGCATAATGGCATATAGTTACACTATTGTTTTAATCAAGTTGAAAATATCCCATTTAGAAAGAGTATTTGTTAGAAAAATGTGTTTGATACAATGTTAGTAGAGTTGAATATCTATAAATGTGTATGCGTGTGTATGCTTGTGTGTATGCGTATGTGTATGCGTGAGTATGCTTGTATGTATGCGTGTGTGTATGTGTGCGTGTGCTTGTGTGTGTGAGTGCGCGCTCATGCATGCGTGCGTGTGTATGCGTGCGCGCGCGTGTGTGTGTGTGTGTGCGTGCGTGCGTGTATGCGTACGTGTGTGCTTGTTTGTGTTTGGTTTGTGTGTGTAAAAGCCATACATAATTGAAAAAAAGCAAAACAACAAACAGTTACAAAATATACACATTTAAACAGCAAAAAGGGGACAAAAGGGACGCGCAAAAGGAAACGTTTGAAAAACTCATGCCTATTATCTCCTATCTCTTTTAAAAAACATATACCCATCAAAAGTACATGTTGTAAATATCCTATTTAGAAGGAATATTTGTTAACAAGAAATGTGTTAGATACAATTTTAGCATAGTTGAATATTTATAAATGTGTATGCGTGAGTGTGCGTGTGTGTGCGGGTGTGTGTATGTGTGTGTGTGCGTGCGTGCATGCGTGTTTGTGTGCGTGCGTGCGTGTGTGTGTGCGTGCGTGCGTGTGTGTGTGTGCGTAAGTTTGTGCGTACGTGTGTGCGTACGTGTGTGCTGGCTTGTGTTCAGTTTTATGTGTTCAAGCCATACATAATTGAAAAAGCAAAACAACAAACAGTTACAAAATATACACATTTAAACAGCAAACACGGAACAAAAAGGACACGCAAAAGGAAGTGTTTTGAGTACTCATTCATATTATTTCATATCTAATTAAAAAAGCATATACCCATCACTCGTTTTTTTTAATACAATGACGTGAAATTTACATCCATCTGAATTTATAAATGCTAATTAAGCGTCAGTTCTTGTGAAGGAAAATGAACTTTTTTCACCTAACACACTTCTCCCTTTGTAAAAATACATGTACATATGTTGACCGGTTGGTTTGAAACTCTAAGGCTCTTATTGCTAATAATATGTTTACTTTAAAGGAACTCTTTGCATCTCCCCGATTTAGTCTACAGGGAATCATATAAATAAATGAATTATACAGCATTCCCATGATTTCGTTTTGTAAAAATTTTGAAACTGTTGCAGCATTGTGAAACATTCGGAAATGTTCTTTGTGATTTAATTTTATTATCAAAACAGTATTATAACAATTTCACTCATTTTAATTTCTTACTACCGTGCGAAAAAATATTACCTTTATTTGGACAATAAGAGTACATTGACACTGTTGAAGTACTGAACTCTTAAATTACAATCACTATCACTATCTATCTTTCGATTGTAAAATAGTAGTGTGATGTTTTCGCAGACATGTCAAAGGCAACAAAAGAAACAATTTTGGCTCAACGTAGCAACAGAGCATCAGTAAACATTTTTGATAGCACAATTAATGTATTTCTTTAACTGTTCAGAGATAAGTATCATGGCTTGTTTCCGGGGTACGTTTAATGCTGTCCTATATTTCGGTTTTATTACGTAACGTCTAAATGTGTGTGTGTTTGGGGCGTTTGCTTATAAATATAGCTAGATTAATGATCGATACCACGTAAATAACTCGCAATCAAACTCCATACTATGACGTCTGTTTATGTTGAACCTATAAGTAAATGCTGATTCAGGAGACGAATGTAGAGTACATTGTTATCAGCTTCCTGGATATCAAGTGTGTATGGTGTTAAAATCGCTATTTTTGTATGCGTAATTATTTAAGGGATATACACTAAATGTTGACATTTTCTGACTTAGTTGTTCACGTATATACATAACTTGTAAATATAACATAACAATTTAGCACATGACTTGAAACTTATTTGTGTTAATGCTAATCATATTGTAATGAATGCAGAGTGATTGGTAAGTTTTCAAGCATTGCAGAAAGGCTGACGCATAACTTTATCGTGAAAAGAATACAACGTAAAACTATATCCATTAAAACTATCAAATGCAATTAACATTCAAGTTTTCGATGGTAAACTTCCGCCATGTCCAGTTTCAAATAGCAAGAATGTTCTCGCGTTCAGATTAAATCTAATCATAATTTTGCAAACAATCCATTACACTTTCGTTCATCATCTAAATACTACAGTGGTAAAAGGGCTGTTAATCAAATATTATAATTAATAGTAGCTTTATCAATTATCTTAACGACAGCAAAAAAAAAATCAGGCTGCAAACTTAAATGCGTATAAGTATTTCATTAACCCTAGGAGTTTAGACCTATCATTTACAAATAGTTCTGCATCTCAAACTATAAATATACGACGACATTATGACCTGCTGAAGAGATAGCTATGATTTTGAACACAATGTTACACCGTAATTATTACCTCAGAAGCATTCATTTGCTTCCTCTGTAAGTTAAAACATTGTTTATATCGTAAACGATATCGGTGAAATACTTAAATAACACTATATTTATTAGCACTTGTACACATTAATTGTAAATTACGAAAATAACAAATTTATCCCAATAACATGCATCGGACTAAAGGTCTTGTATCACACAACTGCTTGACCAATCTTCCATTATCGAACGTTTAGTCAAATAGCCTCGTAATAAATATTCGTTCATATTGGCCTTTTCTCCCAACAGTTACCGATTACAATTACTATTGATCTTAAATGAAGCGGCGATTGCGAACGTGTGATACAGTTCAGAACCGATATTGAATGATATTTGCATGACCGAGTGCATTTATGGAATTAAATAAATGAAGCTATTTACCTAGAGATTGTTCTAGAAACTGTAAAAAGGATAAAAGTCTGCTACATAAGGAAGATTATTTAAACAGCATGTTTATATTTTTGTAACATATAGATTCATAGTAATTCTTGCATTAATTGTAACAAAAAAAATCAAAACACCATAAAGGAAATCGCAATCAAGGAGTGCATTGTGGTTTTCTCTTGTATGCGTTTCAGAGATTTAAAAGTCGTTGATGAAGCTAAATGAGAACTTTATCAAAACAATGAATAGCGATGATTTGTAAAACAACACGAATATGTCAAGATCTCGAGATACACCACGAGATGAAAGTGGACCAACAAGATCGTAGTATCCGATTGTTCAACAGTACAACAGATAAACGGTTAATGTCCATCAAAGTTCGAAAGCATTTAGATAATGAATGACGATTGATAATGTACGATACGCGCACGCCAAAAATGATAACGTTTTTGAGGAACCTTCTATATACTTTTCAGTCTCAGCAAATGCGACTTGTTCACAGCACGTTAATGTTGTGCTTTACATTAGTGGTTAACTTATTAATTAATATTTTAAAACATTACCTTAGTCAGTGAAATTCAGTTAAGCTTGACATTGACAATGTTTAAACCTTAGACTTCATCGTCGATAATAAACGAAACTGGTACATATGGCAGGAACTAAGTTGTCTTAATTAAAAATAAATAAATTTATATATAAATGTAACTATTATTTGATGTTGCTTATGAATCCGCAACATTTAGCAAAAATGTTGAACACTATCAAAGTAGTCTTAAACATTTCGGAATGCTATATACAAGGGCCCTTGTAACTACTTTTTATGATAAAAGACAAAAACGCCCGTCTGCATGACGTGTCGGCATTTGATGGCGTACTTGAAATAAAATATGTTGAAGTGTCCATACGACCATACTATACGGACATTTTACGGTGATTAAATGATCTTTCCGTTCCCTAGAGGACTACACAATTATGTAGTTATATAGTTAAAACTTATAACTAGTTAAAAGTCATCCGTTGAAAAGCAAGCTTTTTGTCTGCTTTATACGGTAATGAGACAAATAATAACATAGGATTGATATTGACATGTTTGCCAATAACATTTGTTTAACCTTACAAGTATGTACTATGTATAATTATTTTATATAAAAAAATCCGAATAGTACATCAACATGCTCGTTATGTTTTCAATAGCTAAAATCTTCACACATGCTGAACAAATGTATGTCCTCTAATTCAAAGTTATTATTTTCCATGAAAGTGTTGAGAGTTTCAAAAACCCTGGTTACCAATGAATTTTTGCCTATGTTTTAAATGCCCAATTATAATATGACCACATAAACGGACTTTCTCATTTTTTTTATCTCGATTTTAGATGACCTATTGACAGTCAGTTGTAGAATTTATGCCTTTGCTTGGCATATAAGTATAAACGGAAATAGATTAACAGCTTAACATTTTGAAAGAAATGAAGGAAACTATAAACTGAACAATTTCTCTTGTTAATCATTCCCCGAAAGAGCAAAGAGCTCCATAAAGTTCCGATCCGATAAAGGAAAATGTATCCGGAGCCTTCTGCTAATTATTTAGTTCCATTAGTTCATCGACAAACGGTGGGATTTACTTCACGCTTAATGAATATATTAAAAATGTAACTACATTAACAAAAGATTTTTGTGAACATCTCAAAGTCTTTTATTTATGATACTATACATATAAATTTATTTTTCTTTTGCTCGGTGAAATTGGCGAACGAGGTCTAGTACAAATGACTGGAAATATGAGAGTTCAAAAATAAAACAATATTAAAAACTTAGATTGATGCTGTGGTGGACGCACCAGCCCCTTGTATAAAAGAGCCTTATTAACGTGTATCTCTCCTAAGTCTGAATTTAATATTTACGATTGATAGTCAGATTTTAAATTTATATTTGTGTTTGAGACCATGATAGTTTGATCACAGATTTACACTCTTGTATAAAGAAAAGCTAGCAATTAGTGAAGATATATTGCTGTTATCAGTCCTCAACATCTGTAAATGCGGATGGATGTCTAGGGTTGGACAAAAGTATGGGTACCTTCATTGGAACCTTCAACTAATGACTAATAACAAACGGCTTTTTGCCAATTTTGTTTTCTTTAATGGGTATCCAGGCAGTGATTTCAGTATCCGTTCATTCGTGGATTATCAAAATTAATGAACTTTTTTTCAGTGCACCTACTGCAGTACCGCTTGATCACACAACACTTTTCGCTTTTATTAAATATGTTAAAAGGACGTCTTTTTTCAGTCTAGGAACAATTATTCGCCTAAATAACCCATACTTTAAACATAGGCATTAAGGCCGGTTTTCCAAAAGACTGACTTAAATAAGTAAATAAGCCAACGAAAAATGTGTACCTTGCCGAATGAAAGCTGTAAATTACATCGATTGATCCTGCAACACATTAAGCATGTAAATGAAAACAACACCCCACGTTTAAGATAGTCTTGTGGACATATAACTATCATTGAGCTCAGTCAGCAGAATGTAGTCTTTTTTTTAACACTAAAAGGAGTCTTTTCAAGTTTTGGCAATATGACAAAATTGAAAAGTTATTTCAGATTCGCAAATTTTCGTTTTAGTAATGATATTCGTGAGGAAACCGTAAAACTGAACATTTACCATGCTCTAATATAGCCATTATATGCATCGTTTGACGATTTAAAAACACGAAAATTATAAAGCGTTGCAACGCGAAACATTTGAATAATTTGGAGAGTTCTGTTGTTGTCGTTTAATTTTGTGAAACTACGAAGATTGCATATATAACGTATCAAATACCTCCGTCATACATACTTAGCAGGATGGCCGAGCGGTTTAAAGGGGCCTTTTCACAGATTTTGGCATTTTTTAACTTATTCATTAAATGCTATATATTGATAAATGTAAACATTGGATCATAAAAGCTCCAGTAAAAAATCAAGAAAAAAAATAAAAAAAGGAAAAGAACATTGCCCGGAGCAGGTTTCGAACCAGTGACCCCTGGAGTCCTGCCAGAGTCCTGAAGTAAAAACGCTTTAGCCTACTGAGCTATTCCGCCGAGTACACATTAGTGACGTATTTTATACCTTATATAAGCAATCTTCGTAGTTTCACAAAATTTAACGACAAAAACAGAACTCTCCAATTTTATTCAATCGTTTCGCGTTGCAACGCTTTATAATTTTTAGGTTTTAAAATCGTCAAAAGATAAATATAATGGCTATATTAGAGCATGGTTAATGTTCAGTATTACTGTTTCCTCACAAATATCATAACTAATACGAAAACTTACGAATCTGAAACAACTTTTTTCAATTTTGTCAATTTACCAAAGCGTGAAAAGATCCCTTTAATTGGTTTTTACTCCAGGACTCCAGGGGTCACTAGTTCGAGCCCTGCTGAGGTTTCCTTTATTTTTTCTTTGATTTAATTTTATTCTTGATTTATTACTGGAGCTTCTTAGATCCAATGTTTACATTAATCAATATAAAGCATTTAATGACAAACTTCAAAATATGCCAAAATTTGTGAAAAGGCCCCTTTTACTTATTCATCATTGCGCGTGTCAACATGTGTCTACAATTTCAATAAATACCACTGAGTTGTCGGCTATTGTGCTATCGGTGAAAAGTGAAACGTTTACATGTATATTTGGGGGACAAAAAGGTATTTCATTTACACACATTTCCTCATACAACTGTTGACAAATGCTCTCAATATTACATTTTAGACATCCATACAATATCTTAACGTGTGAGATGGTAATCATATTTCAATTGTTAGGTTTAAATTTTATTTCTTCTCGATTATATTTTAAATGATTTATTTATTTAGTAATATGTAAACTTAATTGCGGTCATGAGTCATATTTGCATCAAAATGGAATGAAAAATCAATGGAACAATGATTACACTTGTATCTAATAATTTAAGCGATTCATTTAATAAATCTGAGTCCGTTCTTCCTTCCAATTTCTGTGCGCGTGAATCAGCTAAGATCAGTAGAATAGTTTTGTTATGACGTTTTCATGATTTTCTGAATTATTGTGCAAATAAAACCCTTTTTTTCCGAACGTAAAAACGAATTAAGTTCAGTTCAAAGGTTTTTCCTGGCTTCTGGAATAATATTGACCCATTTATGCCTAGCGTCTAGAAAAAAGGCCTTTGCAAATAGTGTACACCCAGATGAGACGCCGCCTTATGCGGCGTCTCATCAGGGTCTACGCTGTTTGCTTAAAGGAATTTCTATAAAAAATATTCTAAATATAGAAATATATATACTAGACATCCCTAATTTTGGAAATAAATTGATCCAGTTTAGAAGAATGGGAGAGTCCACAAGGCAAAAATGGGTTAAAGTTCAGTTGTCCATCGATATCGAAAGGATTTGTTTGCAATCCAGTCATTTTATGTTAGCTTATATACGGCATCAAGGCACTGTGGCCCTTTCCATTCGTAAATGATAACAGTTTGTCCTGCCAAGATGTATCTGTACTCGAGCAGAAGAATCGGTCTCTGGATTTGCGAATTGCACGCAAATATATAACTTGTCGTTATGCAAATAACTAAACATATGAAGTCATCCAAATAACAAAGAAAGCAAAAAAGAATATGAAACAATATAACGTAGAAATGAATAACACCTGGATGTCCCCTCTAGATTGATCGAGTGGATACTATATACTGTCTCTGTAGTAGTGTTCAAAACATCACTCTGGATTAAACGATCTCTTAGTACACGTCTTGCCGATCGAGTCAGTGAAGTACATGTACATGTATTAGCAATAGCCAATGCATTAACCCTACCGAAATGTCGAAACACTTTCGTACTTCCTTACAGCATCCATTAAGGGTTAAATTGAATGTTTATGTACTATATCAAACATTTATGTAGTGATTTTTTTTCATTTCGCATGTATGATTCCCTCGGTGAATTTATTTTAATATAAATTAATGTATGCATGTATTTTCTTATTTATGTATGTATATGAAATTGAATGAATAATGCATTTATTTAATATGTATTACTACCGCCGTTATGTTATACAACAAATACAACACTGACGGTGTACAACTAAGTAACATCAATTTAAGTTAAAATATATAGTCAAAGACCTTTCACTTTTACTGTTCGAACTATCATAACCTCCTTTATTTCATCGAGATACAACCCAAAACCTGTGTTTAAATATAATATTGAATAAAGAAAAACGGTGATGCAAGGTTTGTAATGTAGGTGGATACGCCTAAAGAAATGCTAATGGATGGTATACACACGAACCTGAGAAATTGATATACAAGTGTCGCGAGCGAAACGAGCTAATTTCAAACTAAAATGCGTAACGATTATATATCATTTTAATCGCAAGCTCTGCAAGGATAATTAACCGGTTTAGTAATGCAATGCATATTTTATCCAGGAGGATATTTAAATGCGTATTTCGATATTTCAGTCTTAAGGATATTTTGATAAAAATGCAAGTTTTATAATGATACATATAAATACATGGACTAATTCATATTTACCAGACAAAATCATTTGTTTTGTAGACTCATGATGAAATTGAAGGTGTCATAAGCATTACATTATAACTTACCGCCACTGGATGTCGCTACAAACATTTTTTCTTTCAATACATATGGTAAATTGAGACATTAGTGCTTAAACATTTTCAGTATTGATATATTTTATCATTGCTAAAATCAGTACATATGGAAAAAATATATTTAAACACGTTTGCATGTGAATCTCTGTTTATTCTACAAAGTTTTTAAATTTTAGTCGGCCGATATCTTTACCTCTTAAAATACACTTTAAGCATTAGGTTTTCAAAGGAGACTGTTGTTTCCTATACATAACATTTTACGACATGTAATTCATATAAGAACAATCGTTATATATGTGCACAAGCTTCATTTAAACAGTTCACTTAATGGCATCTGATACGGACAAAAACGAGGCTATTCAGTGATGCCCTCATGGTTTTGTTGAGCACACTTGAAACTTTGCCTATCCCTACAAACTTCATGCATGTTATATGCATATTGTATGGCCATCTTATAAATTGGTGGTTTGCATCATTTTGAAGTGTATAATACATATGATGTTCTGATTATGGTAAGGAATAATTATTTATATGTACCCGTGCTAATGTGAAAGCTGCAACCCCAGAACAGGAACAACGACGCATGAATATTAAATGTTCGAAAAATATAAACAATCGAACAATAACGTTCATTTTGATATCTTAACAAATGTAGAGCAATATTTATACTTAACATTCCTTTAATTAAATGTGTGCATTTATGATGAATTTGTTGTATTCTCAAATATTACAGTAAAGGCTATTATAATACAAAAACAGACGTATTTTGACACAGTATCTTATATACAACAAACTGTCTTTTTCGTAAAACTTTTGAATTTTGGGTGCTCAGCGATTACGTTCAAACATTCTTCCCGTATGCTTTTTTCTTCTTTATATACTTGTTGTGTTGTTTCAAGAGCTGCGCGTTGTTTATGAAATAAACCTCGATAAATGTTTGATATATATCGATAACCCTCAATTAAAACAGAGACCTTACTGTGTGCCGTTTAATTTCTGATTATTTGATGCTGTGTTAATAAGTAAGTTTAGCTACATCTGTCGAACGTTCCTGTGCGTAGAGAGAGATTTAATTAAAGTTGCTTTTTCTGCAGGCGCGTATTGCTTAAGGATAAGACGAACAAATGAACGTGCTATGCTTAGCTTGTTCCTTTTGCAGTGTTGTGAAATTTAACATTTGTAATTGAATGACTATAACGTTTATGCCCGGAATTTAAATGTTGTTGTTGTTGCTATTGTTTTTGTTGATTAAAACGAGTTTTATTTTATATGTTTACATTATTTGTGCATTTACATATTACAAAATTATAAAATGTTAATATGAATCAATATTGACTCTTGAGTTAAAGTATACGAGTATAATGTATTGATGAGTTTTCAAAATTTTACTTATCGTTGAAAATAATAAGGCGGAATGAAATCAATGTATCCAAATGAAAGAAAAACATGGCCCGTCGAATATCAAGATCACCTATCCAATAATTGCTAGTCGACCATCTGTGAACTAGCAGTCAAACGTTACAAAGGTATTGAATCTCTGCAAAAAATGTTCCGCAATGAATAGACTTTCGTATTGACTTTTTTACCACTAACGACGCCGAAAAAAGGATCTAATTATAGAAATAAGAGGGTGATTGACAGCATGTGACAACGAATATAATTATTAGAGAGAAAGGACTTTTTATGGCGATGTTCCCTATTGAAACGTACTTGTTTGCAATAAATAAAGCACTGGCCAGGGCATATCTAATCTGAGGTTGGATTAAATACTAAGTGTTTTTCTGGCTAAGAGTTTTTAGATTAAATATTCAATAATATAAATCTGAATGATAACTTATATCAAACAATAAAATAACACGATTTGTGAAATAACTTGGATGTGCCAAGAGCGCGAGATACGACAAGAGATGATAATGTATATAGATGGAAGTATGAGATATCATACCAGAATCAGTTCGGTTAAGATAGGTACATGTACTTTAACTGCATCCTCTAATAAACAATGAAAGAATATTGAAGATGCAGAAAAAATAAGTAATAGTCATGATAAATACTAAGATGTGCGCGCTATTACGCTGTTTTAGTTTTCAGTGAAAGGAAAATTTTTAACTCAAACAAGTATACTTCAACTTTATGCTATACATGAATAATACATAGGCCAAAACAAGAATGTATGGGTCAACCGCGATAAATTTTAAAATCGTTATTCGCATATCATGCTTTAAAATCTGTTTTATTACCCCATACCATATGCTATGGAATTCGTTCCCATGATGCATATAACGAACACATACCCATGCCCCTAAACACCAATGCATTTAATTTGTTTGTGTTATTGTGGTTATTTGAACTATCTATATTAATTTTATGCTTTCCGGTGGTTTAAAGAGAAATATCAGTGACAAAAAAGACGTTTCACTGTGTTAAACAGTGAAAAATAACAGTGAAAATATCGATATTTTTCACTGTTTTACTGTGAAAAATGCTGCGCCGATCGTACAAGAATATTTTATATGATCACTCGTGAAATAAAATCGATATTCCATCGAATCCAACAAATATCCTCTATTAAATACAAACATGTCAGTGTGTATCACGAACTTACGTTTACCTTTTACTTCATCGCCGGTAATCACTGCATATACTCCGATATCAAGAGGCACAGCTGTTTGGTATAACGTGGTTGACGACCATGGTTTTATTGTTTACCTAAAATGAATTATCTTAAAAAACATTAGACTGCACATGACAATCTGCTACGACACTTTACGCACATGCAAAATACCCCCTTATCACAGAGCGCGACCCATATAAGTTTTTCTACACACCCATTGAACCTTCTTTGGGGCAACATTTGATCACAGTGGCATACTTTGAAGACATGTCGCCATGTAAGTCCTGTTTAGAAGAGTTCACATTATAACGCAGGAGTTTCCTAAACTGACCGAAAATGGATTACTTGTTATAAAGTTATAGAGGAAAATATTTTTAATTAGAGTCTATATAAACAATTTTGCGAATTTTGCTTTTTCTTTGAAACTGTTATGCTATTTTCTAAATAGCGTATTTATAAATGAGTAACTTCACAGAGGGGTTTATTTTGACCATATCGGCGTGATTTGAACACACTTGGTAGAATACCACCGTACGAGGAAACATTACAGATAACAAATCTCTTGGCCACGCGGTTTCAGAGATGATTTTTTGTTGAAGGTTTTCATTATATTGATATATAGAAAACAATGATATCCAAGGCGGATTTAATTTTGGCATCCGACACATGATTCGATGAAAGCTTGCTTAACGACCACGATTCTATGTTGCATTTAAGAACTACCAAACCTCTGTCCCTTGTGGTGGTATTAAATTCAAATGTGAGAAGAACACCTTAGACAGAGGCGGGTCGAATTTTTTAAGTTTTTTTTTGAAATCGAGTTTCGGTCTGTGACCTAATAAATTAAGGAATCGGAATCATTTGAAACAAGATGTGTTTGTGAAACACTATTTCATCCCAATATAATTAACCTTTGACCTTGACCTTTGACCTTGAAGGATGACCTTGACCTTTCATCACTCAAAATGTGCAGCTTCATGAGATACACATGCATGCCAAATATCAAGTTGGTATCTTTAATATTGCAAAATTTGACATTTGACCTTCACCTTTGACCTTGAAGGATGTCCTTGACCTTCACCTTTTACCACTCAAAATGTGCAGCTTCATTAGATACACAAGCATGCCAAATACCAAGTTGCTATCTTCAATATTGCAAAAGTTATTGCCAATGTTAAAGTTTGACGCAAACGAACCAACAAAGCAACAAAGCAACAAACAAACAGGCAAGTCAAAAACAATATGTCCCCCAGTAATAGTTTAGATTGGGGGACATACACATGTTCACCCAAGAAACATACCTGCTAAGTTTTATTTCGATCGCTTAATGAGGGGTTCATTTGTGTTCATTGTTGTTTTCAGGTTGTCCTCATACTTTAATAAAAAAAAAAGATAAAATCATACTGATAAATATAGAGCACTAGCTAAAATATACGCTATCTTAATACGTTTTACGCGTCTTACAAACGCCAGATTATTCGAACCCACTCTTGTGGAAAAATATAATAATATAGTTATAATCATTTTATAAATACCACCAGTGGTTAAAAAATGGCACCCAACTTTTTTTAACATAATTAAAATGTTAAGAAAATGTAATGCTACTTTGTGCTTCGCATTTGTTTCGACTATTAACATATTGCAACATGTGAACGACAGGGACATCTATTTTCTGATGCGGGAGTACCCGTTAAGGATTTGTGATTTGTCATTACATAATACATTTTGTTATTCTCTTATTACTAGCAATGGTAAATAGCTTAAAATACGCGAAGATTTTTCAAGATTTATGAAAAAGATATATACACTGAAAAGGTATCCTCTGCAAACACATGTTGATGATATTTTTCCTCTTGGATTAAAACCTACCAACATGCCTGTTGTTCCTACGACTTCGAACAGGTAATAGTTGGTCGAGTATTGATAATACAATTGATCGCCGTTGTCGGTTGGTATTAAAGATCATGCAGTGTGTCAAAGATAATAAATGTATTATTGCATTTCAGGTTATGGACATGTCGCTGGTGCATTTCACGTTTCTGCTGATACTAATTGATATCATTTTGCATTTATATTCCAATCTACATGGGCATCAGATAATCAATAGTTGATATATGGTATAACCGATGAAGCATTTAAGATTTTAAATATTCCTATATTGACACATGTTTATATAATTAAAATTCAGAATAAATGCTGATCAATCAACCCTTTTATGTTAAGCAATACAGCAATGTCTACCTGCCTAGTATATTGTTGGTAAATAGTATACATGTTTGTATTGTATTGCTTACATGTACCTTCGGGTATCTAAATAAATAGTGTTTAAACCAATCAACGTCGTATATATCGTTAAAGCTGGCATTCATATGTGAAGTTCGGTACTGAAGATTTCTGGTTTCGGACAAACCATAAGTGAATTGGCCGTTTTTCCTCAATAAAGGACCGCGTACTATTGCAAAATATCTCTTATACTTCTTTTGCCGGAGTGTCAATTCAAAACATTACCATTTGATGAACATTAAATAATGTAACCTTGGTTCCAACCTATCAGAATTGAAAATCGTATAACCAGTATTTTGGTTCATCTTCATATGTTAACATATCTCAAATTAAGTTAAATATTGCTATAGAATTAGCATTGTTGGCTTGTTTAATGTTAATTGTATAAATTTTCCTTTAAACATTTATTTATGTCTGTAAAATTCAGATTTCTAGGTCGTCATAAAATTAAATGTATCCATTTAAATGTATTAAATTTTTCATTTACCCAGTAACACAATTCGTGTTAATACAAATGCTTAATTCAAAATGCGATAGCTTATTAACTAGTGGTGGAAAAAAAAGCAAAATGGTTAATCGAGAAATGGTAAAATACGCCTTAACGTGTGTCTGTTATGCTGTTAATGACAAACAAATATGATCATTTGAATAGCGTTATGCCTTCTTGTAAAAAAGACTGTGTTGAATCTTTGTTTCAGTTATTGCGAGTTTTCGATTTGCCGATATGAAACTGATGTTAACTATTAGCATATAGTAGAATGTTAAGTACATGTATTACAATAGCAAGAATACGCATTATCATCACTTCTTCCAAGTTTCCTTCTATGTACAAATTTAAATTAAACACATACATGACAAAATGTTAAATAAATTGTTTGTCCTCTGTTCGGTTTCAAACACAATTTTAAAAGATTTTAAATATTTTAGAAAGAATCGTATTTGAAAGGAAATGAGGAACGAGGTAAACTGTGCGCTCCAGGTGGTACAATCATTGCAGGGGATATGACAGGAACATAAAACTCATTTGTTATCATATAACAAATACGTAGAATATAAAGAACAATGAGATTAGTGAAATGGATGAAGATTTACGAAGAAATCGGAGCAGTTAAGAACGTTGCAATTAGTGAATTTTAAAATGCTTAAGCGGCGGGAATGATTGTCAGAAAATGTTTTTGTCTGCCTGTGTGTGGTACTTGAGAATCTCATATTGCATGTTATATTGTTTACTTTTAAATAAGTAATGCGACGTGACATGACTTTGTCTAATTAAAACGAGTGCAGTGTTGTGTCACACTATGCAAGATAAAAGTTTTTGCGGGTTTATATGTTGCGTGAGAGAAGCCTGGGTTACAACAGGCCCGAGCATTTTTTCATTTTTCATTTACTCAGATGAATGCGATTAATAAATTAAACAAAAAATAAAAATGACAGGGTAGGTTAACGGGGAGATATTGATTTATGTCAAGGTACGGAATGTGTAATCCATGCTTTGCATTCTTATACAAAGTATCGTTATGTCTTTTAAACTACAGTTTTAAAGGGGTTATTATTTTCGTATTATAAACTATTTTGTTGTTGTTTTATTTCATTTTTCTTTTCATTCTATATCTCATTTTTGCCGTAGGTTCCGTCAGGGACATAAACCGCAAACCAGCTTCCTCCAAGCGTTTCGGATCTGGTCGAGTCTCTCCAGCTGCCCTCATGTTTGGCCTATCTGCTTAGCATCTGCATCCATGTGATGGCACCAGATGTTCTAGGCCACCCTCTCGTCCTTTTCCCTTGGGGTCCCATGTGAGATATTTCTTGTCGTATTGCATACAGGTGTACGCGGTTGTGTGGCCAATACACCGCCAACGTCTTATGAGGTCTTCCTCGACTGGCAGCTTCCTCGGAAGTTGGATCAGGAACTGAGGTTGATTAGGTATCCTTCTTTCCACTCTGTTGGAATTTATTCTTCTATCCATTTCTTGAAGGTATAGTAGCTCCATTCTGGTCTCGAAGACAGCCTTATGCGCTTCTTTGGGTATGCTGTTATGTTCTGCAGATTTGCCGTTCTTCAATTGCTTGATGGCGCTGCTTATCTCTTCCTTCGTGTGAGTACAGCACTAGATTGGCAGATAGCTTGTAGCTGGCGGAATCTCCGGTAAGAGCTGCTTTGTTGAGAACCTCTTGGAAGTGCTCAGTCCATTTCTTCTTCTGCCCTTCGTCATCTGATATTACTCCTCCATTTTTATCATTTAATGGCCTCTCTTGCTTGGAAAACTTTCTTACGTATCTCTTGGTGAAGGAGTACAGATCCTCAGTTTTATTCTGATAAGTTGCCTCTTCCGCCATGGTTGCAATAGTCTTTAGTTAGTGCCGCTTATATGCTCTTATACTTCCGAATGACGCTCCTTTTTGCTTATGCGTACTCATCTTGTGCTTTCACTTTTGCGGCTGGTGTTCTGCTTTTTTCGACACTTGCCTTCTGTTCTCGTCTTTCTTTAAAGTTTTGAAGCGCCTCTGCTAATATCAACTCCTAGTGGGTATAAGACTTAAGCCCAGTACTTCTTGATATGTTGAGGTCACTGCTACTTTTACTTTCCGCCACTTCTGCTCTATCGTCTCTTTTTCAAGCAGCTCCTCCAGGACAACGAATTTGTTGGTGAAAATGACCTAACTCTTCTTGCTGCCCACCCCCCGCTTTCCTATCCAATTGTTCGTCAGCTTCAGTATCAATCGGGAGACAAGAAGATGAAGATGCGAAGCCACGTCTGCTCATAGCTTGACACGCACATCCTTAAGAGATAGACGAACCTTCCTTGCGATGTACATTTGGTCGATCTGGTATATCAGACAGGTCCAGTGACACCCAAGTTGCTTTGTGTACTCTTCTGCGATGGAAAAAAACTTCATCCGATTACTAGGTTACTAGTGGCACACAGGTCGGCAAATCTCTACCCGCTTTCGTTCAACTCTCTTAACCCTTGCTTCTTCATGATCTCCTCATATCCTCGGTTGTCACCGCCAATCTTTGCGTGGAAGTCAATCATGAGAATAATTATGTTTTTCTTCGGTCTGCCCTGTATGATGGTTGACGGTCTATTGTAAAAGTTTTCCTTCTCGCCCTCTTCACTGTCGTTCATTTGGGCGTAGCACTGGATTTTGACCACGTTGATCCTCTTCCTCTTTTAACAAATTCTATATAGATTAACAAAAATCAAAACATATTCAAAGCAGTAACTTAACTACATATGTCTGTTATTGTCAGGTCAAGGAAATCATACCTCATTGTATTCTTTTGGTTTATTAATTCCATTTGATTTTCTTACATCAAGTGTTATCTTAATGTGATTAATAATTAAACGTGTTTTTTTCTGTTGACACTATATTATTACGAGTCTTAATACTGAATTTGCCTGCTTGCAAACTTTTGTTTGCCAAAATATACATTTATTTGAGATCCATCTATTTTTCAAGGTAGTCTCATGTTCAAAGAATTATGTGCATCTGAAAGCATAATAGCCACTAATGTTACGAACATTATGCACCACTTTACGCTCGAAATCGTGTTCTTACATCACAGATCGGAACATAAATTGAAAAGGACACTTAATGTCTAAATGATAACATTTTTTCATGTGCCCGTCCCCTTCAGACACTTATTATATTTTAGACCTCTCATTCGTTCCATAAACACAGTGCTGGTTCCACAACAAATACGAGTTAATGTATCGTTATGAGCGTTAACTTATTTGTTATAAAATGTATTGAATAAAAACTTAAATTTGGATGGTTATATTAAAAAAATATATTTGTGTATACGTACATAGGTTGGTTCAAATATATCGAAATAAAGTTAGAAATGAAAATCGTATACAAGTATACTCGTTTTACGCATGGACAGATTTGATATGATTAAGAAAATGACAGAGTACTCTTATTTATTTAATTGGATTACATACCGTTATAATTGTTGGCTGACATATTTAAAGAATATTCATATGTCCAAACGTTTATTTCATTTACACAGAACTCCAGTTTTTACATATTAAATAAACTGTCAACACAACGCTTTTTCCAAATGTTCACGGATTTCCATAACGTTCGACCCTAAACGTAGACTCGTTGGAAGTTGCTTTGATTTAAGTGGTCTCTATTTTCAAATGGTCTCATACACGATTTTAGCTTCTGTGCTCGAATATTTAAAATAGTTCGCTTATCGAAGTGTCATTCCATCATTCGTACCAATGCAAAATGCAAAAGACTGGGTTTTACTTTCCAAAACCCAAACATCTCCCCCTGAAAGTATTTGCATTGTGATTGCCCATCAGTCGGCAATCACTTATTCTTCAATCGCCTTCATTAAATCTGCCATTTTGTTTTCGTTTGTTACACATTTAATTATTTCAATAAACACGTGTAATATGAACCACGCAACACATGTTATTTTAAAAGACAATGATGACGCCTAATATTTTTTTCTTCTTGTATCTTTTTAAAATGTATAAAGACACCACTCTAATGCCTTGCATCAATGGCGTTCTTGTAATAATGTGAATGGTATTTTTTTACTTTCCCATGCGTTACTACACGGGGCTATGCTCGGGTACTCTCTCGGTTGGGCTTTATATTTATGTGAAACGTTTATGTCTTTCGTCTGTTGTTACTGCAATTTACACAGTTATTGTTTAAAGATTCCCTGTTAAACATGCATGTTAAAAATCAGGCTTACTTCTAAATTCATGTTTTCTACTTCCGCTGAAATTATAACGGACTAAACTCTGCAACTGCTAATTGTTCAATACACATGTTTGCAGAATTTTAACCGCACTCAATCAGAATAACAAATGATCACTCTATGATTGACTGTTGGTGTTTGATGATTTGTAAGTACACCACCTGTCGACAAAACGGTTACGAATTAAACAAATGTATCAGTCATTCTATTCAGCGACGATCCCATAATTGGTTAAACTATCTTATGAACTGATTGCAAATGATTGTCATCAACAATAGATTTATTTAAATCCATAGGATAAGCTTGCGAGTAATTTGTCATTCAAACGACCAAAAACAATCTCCAATGCATACACATCTTAGTGTTTTAAAACACAACACTCATTTAAACTTATGTATTAATAAGTACTCAACCTTTGAACTGTACTCGTCTACAGGTACAAGCGCTTGTTATCTTTATTAATGGTGACATCGAGCATAAATAACTTAAAGCAGGATTAGCCATAAGAAGAATCCTTCGGTTCGCATGTGAACAATACAAACATGATAATAATATTGTACTTCTCTAGGTTTTCTAACTAATGTGCTTTTATAGTTGCGGTTTCTTCATCAGTTTGTTTTAATGTAAGGCGTTATTCAACTTATACATCTATATCATTCTGTGCAACTGTTCTGAAAAATTTCTCACATTTTGAGGCTTCTCTCACATCGTGATAACAGTATACATTCGCTTATATCACAGCAATTAATGGTATTACAAATGTGCTAGACTGCTCATTACAAAAATGGAAGCGTCTATTCCGACAATAAACGTTTTATAAATTCAATGACTAGCTTTATTTTCAGATAAAATGTAAATGTTGTTAAACATGTTGTTTAACTGCTTCATATTAGTAAAGGTATTTTTATTTTTAATTATTTATCTTTACCTGAAAATCGTAAATGATGGGTTGCTTGTCTTTAACGTGTGTAATCACAAGTTACCAACGTGTTCCGAAGGCAAGAACGAAACCAAATTAAGTGAGTCAGCGTATCATTAAACCAACTTAAGAAGTAACATAAGATTGAACCTTCAGACAATTTAACACCATTTCAATCACCCTTGCTACAACTTTGACCGCATAATACGTATTTTTCCGAAAGACATGTATTGGGAAAAAAACGTACGAATGTTCACAAGTTAAGGTGGAGAGTACGCATTCAAACATTCCATGAATAACAGCAAATAATCGAGAAGAAAACGTTTATTGTTTAGAATTGTTACAACATATTATCCATAAAATAACGAAAAATTTCTAAATACACGTATTTTCTACTAGTCTATTTTATGATATTATAGTAGTTTTTAAGTGAACATGTTCCTATATTATTTTCAATTATATACAAAAACGGTTAAGTTTGTTCGGAAAAAATCAACAGCTTACGTAGATATATCACAATGTTATTTGTTTCTTCACACCCAACGGACCTTAATTTATGTGCCAAGGCAATACTTCGTTATGGTATTTCAGGTTGAGTTTGGCTCAATTTGATCATGATTAATAATTAATAAATGTATCATTAAGTTTGCGATAGTGTTTGCTTCCTTGCATAATATTGGCTTTATTTATTATTTATTATTTAAAGACAACTACAAACAAATTACACGGAGGTGACAATATTTCTTCAAATCTTACTGAAATAAATGGAAAAAATATAAGACTACATACTAACCCCAATTTTGTCAACAATATTAGAGAAATAAAATGACATTTGCGGTTTTTTCCTTATCTTCAAATATAACATTACTCGTCATCTAATTGTTTTCAATAATAACAAATCAGAAAATTAAATTAAAAAATAGAAACACAAATAAATACACATACAAAATATGTATGTTTTACATACTCTAACAAAACATTATTACGTGATTCAACACATTATACATTATTCGGTGCGCATATTCCCCCAAAACTACTTGTGTTTGTGCTTCGTGTTCAAATTAGATCTTTTGTTAGTTACCAACTGTCGTTAAGCGATTTGCTACCATGCAACGACATTACAACAAATTAATGACTACTAGACGGTTGGCCTCCAAGGATTACTTTAGTAATAGACATGCAATATACAGGGCTAAGATTCCTCTTCTGTTCTTAGTTTTCCATCTGTGACATATGGTAGTAATTTTTACGCCACCTTTGCTACGTGAATGCTTCAAAGATAGAGTTTGATTTGATTTAATAATGAAATATCGTCGTGATAACATAAATGAGCATTGCTAAGAATTGAAATGGAACTTTTTCGCGTTTAAGCACATGCTATTCTCATGCTTGTTGGCATTTAGAACTTTTAGGTCCGATTGCATTTCTCGTAACATACATAATTATGTGATGACATCTGCAACAAGCGCCAAGATATGCGCAGAAGAGACATTAGACAACTAGACATTAAATGTTGAGACGAATGCATGCTATTGTTAGTGTCTGTGTTTTGTGTTGTTCCAAAGACCCGCCGCTGCATCACAAAATCGTAAGGTTTCAGTGCAAAGTTTCGTGATCATATTTGACATGGGCAACATACTCACCCTATTACCACGTTGCGAAATGATATGCGATACATTTATTGTTTTCCAGGTAATATTTCATCATAGTTATCAGCATACTTTGAGACATTTTTGTCGACTTGTATAGCATTAAAAGATAAAATATTTCAGCGTTGAGTTACCACGTCTACACCATCCTTTGTACATTAACCCAAATAATTAAACCCCGTTTCATGCATATTTTATGAACTCGGATAGATTAAATTAGAAGGAGTATCTGCTAAACATTGTCAGACGGCTCGAGTCTATAAGAAGAACGCACCACTTGTATTTGGTCCGCACTTGCTCCGCGTTCTGGCCGCATGATTCGGTTTAATATCTGCACCTATCTTGAAAGCATCGGCACTATTTCCGATGCCTCTTAAACAGCATATTCGCCTCATCAATACGCGTGCCGTCCTAAATGGAATTATCATTAAAATGTGGTTTTCGTGTGGCTTTTCATTCAACCATTTTACGCTTACATCCGTTCTTTCATATTCAACAAGCCAAAACAGCAGAATTAATTCATGTTTAAAACGATGCATGTGTTGATATGCATTTCTAATTACCCACTGAGCAGTGATATGAAATCAGGGTCGTGAAACCCGTCTAACAACAAATATCAGAGTGCATCGTGCCACAGGCTATGGCGACCGGAAATGAAATACTTTTAACGCATGAACGCGCACGGTGTTTATATTAATCATTCCATTTAAATCTAATTTGTCTTCAAAACGTATTCACTCCTAAACTCACCCGACAAACTAGGGCACTTTACTCAGCGATTTTTAAAGATTTAATTAACCATTCGTTTTACTTTGAAACTTTAACGTGTCGGTATTAAAATATAAGTATGCAATAAAAAAATTTCGCTCTCCGAAATGAGAGAACACTTTTAGATGTCACAATTTGCTACATTTGACTTGAAGATATCGCAAGTACCTGACGCCATGACCCACTTTTATTGAGTCCTTGTCGTTTTGTTGATATATATTTTAATATACTCCCAAGATGATGTATATATTTAATAAGCTTTTTACGGCTCTTTTATGTGGAATTTAATGATAGAATATCCCAATGTTAATATGAGGTGACGCACACAAGAGCAATTGGATCAATTTATTTCCAAAATTAGGGATGTCTAGTATATTTATTTCTATGTTTAGAAATTCCTTTAAGCAAACAGCGGAGACCCTGATGAGACGCCGCATCATGCGGCGTCTCATCTTGGTCAACACTGTTTGCCAATGCCTTTTTCTAGACGTTAGGCAAAAATGGGTTTAAAAGAATACCCTGTATCGACAAAAGACAATACTTTTATTCAATAAATACAATACATACTCATGACGTAAAGTAGCGTAGACCAAAACTTATCAACCGTTTGCTAATAAAATATACACATTGTAAATTGTTTGAAACAAATGATCTTATTAATAAAATAATACTATGCATTAATACATCAAAACGTTAAAGTATGCATAACCTCAGTAAGTATATAGAACACTTAAACGATTTCAGAATGTGAAAACATATACGTTTAAATCAACGAATCCAGACATTATGGGCTGTGAAAAATGATACTGTTGAAGGAGCAGTGTCATGCTGTTAAAGCGTTTATTTATTGTTAATTAAAAAACGCCTCGATTATGCGAATTCCTAATTAGTTTTTTCTGATATTCAATTTTACAAAATGTTCGTTTTTGCTTAATTAATTTTTGATCATACACGTTTAAATATTATGTTCTTAATTGCCAGTTTCAGTAGGAATTAGCCACGCGTCTGGCCTTAGTAATACCGCTTAGTGGAAGTATGATATATCGAGTTGTCGTGAAATAGAACGAACACACAAAGTTTGGCTGACTGAGGTGTTGAAATTTACGTCTTGGTAGACATCGCTCGATCGCCTGATTGTAATCCAAAGCTTTTTATTACATAAAACATCACTTACGTAATTGGAAAGGCTGTATTGCATGACATTACGACACGCAAGAATCACATACTTTAAATGTAAAACGATAAATAACACACTACAACACTTTTTGTAATTACCGTTTTGTAGGCTAGCTAGTTTGTATTGTGTAGTTAATGTTCTAGTGACACGATCACTTTTTACATCCTAGAAGAGTTCCGCTCATTCAATTATCGAAGCTGGTACACGTTGAAAATACCGCTGACTAAATTAGATGAAGAACATTAAAAAAGGCTTCGCTCTGTGAAAAAGGCTTAATTCGTTTAGAAGAGACTCTGCAAACTGCAGAGTCTTATCTAACGACAATTTATGCATTAAGCCCTATGTTCGCAGATCGCGGCTAAAATATTTAACTATTATATTATCAACACACACATTCAAAGTATGAATTGGGAAAGTAAGATTTGGAACTTGAGGTATATTCTAGAAATGAAACTGAGTATTTAATAAATAAACCCACGTCATACTTGCAAGCATTTAAAATAATATATACAGTATTGATAATGTTAATAGTGTACAGGTATAGCAAGCAGACTATGATTTGTCATAAATGATTTTTTTTTCACGAATTACTTCGCCATTGTGCCTAAATAAACGTGTTTATAAATTCTTGGATTATCCAAGTCCTAAACATTTAACTTGTGTTTTATAATTGACTTGGTTTTATATTACCCATTTAGTTGTGTTTGAAAGCAAAACTCTCACAATATAAAATACCAATGAGCACGTTTGGATATTAATTCCAGTGAAATATGCTCAATAGCGCCGGAACCCGGGAAGTGTTGCGGGATTTACTGCGATAAAAGTGTTCTGGATATTGTGTTTTACCCTTAACAGAAGGCAAGGATAACATTTCCTCGGTCCTATGTGCAAGAAACTGTTAGCAATAATGCAACCAGCACCAAAAAACACATGTGTTCCATCCTTTGATATCGCTGTTCACACGTTATGCCAATGTTGAGGATATAAACAAAGTACTGACAGTACCGGTGTGACGATGCTTTTGAAGAGCATGGATGTAAAACTTTTAATGCTTGTCATTTATCCGCATCCTAAATATAAGGTTTAGTTTAAACCTATTTATTTTAGCTCGATTGCATCGAAAGACTTAGGCTTATATAAACGCTCTCGAGTCCGTTTCCTGGGCCTAGAACCAGTACTTGGTGTCTTTGGGGGAGATCTAAAGAACGCTCCCACGGTGGGGATCGAACCCGTGACCTCCCGGTCGCTAGGCGGACACCATATCCATTACACCACTGCGACCTATATAAGGTTTGGCAAGCTGCAGTGTACATGGACTTTTAGACAATCCACAGTTCTTTGTAAACTTAATTGAGAACAATAAGCTTTTTTGGCATAATTTTTTCATACGCAAAATTTTCATACCCAAATTTGTTTCGTATCCAAAAAAAATTACACACGTTTTTCACACATGGGTACAAAACAAATATGTGGGTACGAAAATTTTGGTACGAAAAAAATTGTGGGTACGAAATTGTGGGGTACGACACGAAATTTGGATACAAAAACTTGGGTCAGAAAAAAAAATGCCAAAACAAACATTTCGGTACGAAAATAAATTTGGGTACGAACAAAATTTTGGTCCGAAAATAATTTGGGTTCGAAAAAATGGGTACGAATTTTTTTTTAGGTTCGAACAATTTTGGGTACGAAACAAATTTGGGTACGATTTTTTTATATTATTAAAGATGGGGTACCTTTTAGTATACCGAGAAACCCAAAAGTATCATTTGAAAATCGGTGTACGGTGAAGTATACTTCAAAGTACCCGGGGAACGGGGAAGTAGTATCCGTGGGGAACTTGACCCATTCAGCCTCAGTACCGGTATATAGATCGTTAGTGAGAAACAAATTGGGTACGATAAAAAATTTGGGAACGAAAAAAAAATTGGGTACGAAAACAATTTGGGTACCAACAAAAATTGGGTACGAAACAAAATTTAGGGTACGAAACAAATTTGGGAACGAAAAATTTGGAGTACGAAAACAAATTTGGGTGTCTGGTTCCTGTCCCAACCTCTCGATAAATGTGAAAGAGGACGGGAACCAATCTGCTTTTACCTTTATCAATGATAATCAGCGAGGTGTTCCGATTGAGAAAATTTAGCTAACTCAATCGGACTGGCTCGGTCTTTTTACATAGGTCGCCATTGTGAAGATTTTTTTCCACGGTATGATAACTTAGCCGAGCTGCTTCGCTGAAGCAGCATCTTCAAAAACGAGCACGTGGTATGCTAATGTTTAACTATATCGCTGATATCCATTTTTTCATTCGCATTCATCAGTTTGTTTACTTTACTTTACTTTATAATCTGTTAACCACGTGAGTCGCGTTCCCATGTGTGGAATCAATTGCGATTTCAATTTTTGATTTGAAAAAACGAAACGCCATCTGTTTAAACCGATTCAATCAGTCATCGTATGTCCCCTTAAATACTAATGCATGCTAGTTCACAGAATGATGGATAAAATAATAGTATGAATGCGATTCGTAATGTTATGTGCTTCACGTCCACATTTCGACTGCACGTGCTCCATCAATCCTTATGTGCAAATATTGTGGAATGCCTTTAAAAACGAATACATCTTTTCCAAGTTCAGAATGAAAAAACATACGTTTTCATTAACCCATTTATGCCTAGCGTCTAGAAAAAAGGCATGATGCGGCGTCTCATCTGGGTCTGCGCTGTTTGCTTAAAGGAATTTCTGTAAGAAATATTCTAAATATAGAAAAAGATATACTAGACATCCCTAATTTTGGAAATAAATTGATCCAATTAAGGATGTGAGAGTCCACTAGGCATAAATGGGTTAAATCGCAGAATGCGCATGTTTTGATGTTTATTTCATGGTTTATTTATTATTAGTTGATTGTAGATCGAATGATCATGGATCGTGAATGAATATTGATTCCATTGACAACTTTAAGTCTAGACTTTTTAATGCGGAAAATATGCATTATATTTCAAGCCCGTTGTATTTGTTCACTTGTCTTTAATACCACCTATGGCGTTTGCGACAAATTAATGGACAGAATAAAATTCAAACAAAATCACACAAATTCCGTCCCATTTCACTCCATTTCACATAACATTTAACGCAAATATCATAAATAAATAAATTAGCCCATTAAATGCTTTAAATCTAGTATTACACTCGACGATCGAGTGTTTGATTTGTCATCCGTAAAGAACAAACTCCCGTGGATTTCGTTACGCATCAGCATGTTACACAGGGTAACGCTCTGGTCCTCACTCGGTTGAGATTTTTATGATTGATCGCAGATATAATAATCAAGGTCAGTGTTGTCTTCCGCGTATCAGCATTACTATTATGCTATTAATTAATATGAGTCGTGTGCTGAGAAAACTGGGCAAAATGCATGTGCGTAAAGTGTTGTCCCAGATTAGCTTTTGCAGTCCGCACAGGCTAATCAGGGACAACACTTTCCGCTTTTATGACATTAAATCGTTTAAATGAAGTCTCTTCTTAGCAAAAATCTAATTTATGCGGAAAGTGTCGCCCCTGATAAGCCTGTACGGACTTATATAATGAGCTCATAAACATTTTCAAAAGAATTGCACAACGTTGTGTGTGCTGTTTATGGAGGCGATGGCAATGATGATTTATAATTTGTTAATTATGAACATTGTGAATATTAGAAAACAGAGGAAGCCGAGTATGACGATTATATCGAATTGAAACTATATTGATGCTGCATGATGATTGTGATGACACTTATCACGTATTATATAAATATATTGATGCTGCATGATGATTGTGATGAAACTTATCACGTATATAATATATTGATGCTGCATGATGATTGTGATGACACGTATCACGTATATATATATATATTGATGCTGCACGAGGATTGTGATGACACTTATCACGTATATATATATTGATGCTGCATGATGATTGTGATGACACTTATCACGTATATATATATTGATGCTGCATGATGATTGTGATGACACTTATCACGTATATATATATATTGATGCTGCATGATGATTGTGATGTCACTTATCACGTATATATATATATATATAGATATCTATATTAGAGTCTCATCATGGTGTCACATACATACAACCATTATTATTTACAAACAAGGTTAACCATGCAATTCATATTTGAATTATAAGAGACTTTAATGTAAGCATTCAAATAAATACAATAAAACTTATTATTAAAACTAGCATATGCAGTGCCTGTACACTGCAAGTGCCGCTTTCTGATAATAAAACATCCTGTTAAAGCACATACAATAGTTTAGTTAAGATGACGATGATGTGGGGATATTATTATTATTATGATGATGATGATAATGATAATGATGATGATGATGATATTGATGATACTGATAATGATGATGTATATGTACATACAATTGATAAAAAATAAGAGTGATTGATACTATTATGAAGCATTAAATGATAATAGTCTAAAATTGTGTGATATAAATAAAAATGCTGTAAGAAACTTAAGCAATAAAAACAAAGCCGGCTTCAATATTAAAGCACAGTAAAAGTAAAATATTATGTAATAATTCTGATGAAATTATGAGCAAATTTTTGGGGAATATAAAGGCACTGTTTTTCATTAACTGAAAGGATACGTGAGAGGATATTTCTGCACTTTGGCTGTCGGATTCCGCAGCTATCGGTCACCCTAACGGACATTTCTTTTGGGTTTTAACCTTATTTGAACTATTGTGACAACAATCATTGTGATGATGGTACTGATCATGATACTTATGATGATAATGTTGATGATGATGATAATGATAATGCTGCTGATGCTGATGATGATGACGGTGTGGTGGTCAAGATTAAGATGATGATAATGATTGTGGTGGTGGTGGTGATGATGATGATGATGACGGCAACATCAGAGTTATGACAATACTGGCGTCGATTTTGATACGTATTGCAAAAATATATCATGATAATCAAATTAAGACGAATTTTCTGTGTTATTATTAATTACAAAAAATAATGCTGATGCTGATATTGATGGTGGTGTTGACGGTGATGATGGTTATTTTGTTATTGATAATGATGATCATGACTGTAGTGATGCTGATGACGATATTGATGGTGAGGAAGATAATGATGATAGTGATGATCATGGTGGTGGAAAGGTAATGCATGGTTATAATAGTGATATTCTTTTAAGTAAACCATGAAAAAGAATATACCAGCGCGACGCGTACTATTTCATTTTCCTGAATAATTTACAGCCACACGAAAGGTTGTCATTAATTGGATTTCAAATAATTATTTATTATCGCCCAGGACACGACCACTTGAAAATGGTGACAGGTCGTTACTTTAATCCCGTTATCTCATACATTGAATAGAACCAACATGCAAGTCGACCTCAAATCCATTTTACATGCGTAGTAACTTATGTAGTACTGGTTGAGTATTCACAGCAAATTATACGGTTTATAAATGAAGCATATATATAAACATACATTACAAAACCATGCAATTGAACAGGCAATATAATTATTTCGAGCTCCTTGATTGTCAACATATAATTTGCACTTTATGTAATCCTAACGATTTAGAAGAGGAATATCACTTCATAATTAAATGTCCATTTTATTTAGAAAAAAGATCCAAATATACTTCTCAATAAGACAAAGTATGCTTTACATTTTTGAAAATTTTAAATAGTAATAATAAAGGGACCCTTACAAAGTTAGCACTTGACTGTATTAAATGTTTTTAGAAGAGAGAAAATTGTAATTTTCTTTTACTCAACGTTTATTATTTTAATCTATGAATCGTTTTATATGAAATGAATGTACTGCGTTTTCGTCTGTTAAAACTGATGTCTTTTAACATGACAGTTTATTATAAGATGAATGAATATTGTTTTTTTCTGTTTCCACTGATTTTTGTTAATATATGGTTTATACACTGAATTCATATAAACACACAACACTTTCACGCATAATGCATTATTATTTAAATTACTTTTTTCACGAATGTATGAATGTCTTATACAATTGACCACGATGAGCTGTTCTATGCTTAACTAAATACAATATTGTTCTGTTCTGATCTGTTCTGATAATGTTCTTGCTTTTTATAACAAGTAAAGTAGTTATGTGTGAACAATATTTCAAATTAATTGACGTTAAACAATCGTTCATATGCATTTAAGTGACTATTTCACGTCACAATACTATCTTTATTTTTACTCAAAAGCTTTTCGTAAGTTGTTATCATCTTGTAATGGTATTAAATTGAAAAACGCATGAACATTTTTATCAATAATGCACACAATTATGGAATTCGAATTGTGCAATACACCTGGTGTCAGCCTCTAAAATACCGCAAATCGATGAACGATCCCTCTAGTATCTATGATTGACTGTCTGTGTTTGATGATTTGTAGTTTAACACCTGTCGACATGAGATAAGAAATTTAACACCATGATCACTCATTTTACCCACCCAAGGACCAATAATCTGTTAAATAAATCAGCGTTTATCTTAGTGCTAATGATTGCATGATTGTCCTCAAGATTGGATTTGTTTAGAGGCTCATCTGAAATCCCCAGCGTAGGTGATCAGCCTATTTGTCATTCAAGCAGCCAACTGAAATCCCGAGCATAGGTCATTGGTGTATTTGTCAGTCGAGCAACCAACTTAAATCCCTAGCATAGGTCATGGGTTTATTTGTCAGTCGAGCAACCAACTGAAATCCCTAGAATAGGTCATTGGTTTGTCAGACAAGCAAACAAAACAGATCGAATTCCCTATTATTTAATAGCATAATGCTCGTAATACTATTGTGCTTTAATAGTCATGTAACCAGACCCATTGTATCGAATAAGGTTGTTAGAATCGGAAATACATAACCTGATGAACGCATAGACTTAAAGATACATTTTCACTATTTTTATAATCGCAAGTTATAATCGCAAGTTTCAAACACACTTGTCAAATATTCCAAATACATATATTCTAATAAGCACACCAGTCTGAAAACGAAACAAGCAAACAGCAATTGGATTTTGTTTATACTTTTCAATCGATATTGGAAAAATAGTGAACTTTTGTAGCGCATTTCTTTAAAATACTACACGAACTTGTAGTGCCGACAAGTTTTAAAACTACCTTACAAATTCGCCAGACTGTTGGGTGTAGAGGTAACATGTTTGCAACGACAGGTCCAATGCTCTAGCCCCAGGAGAGGCACATTGCTTATCTTGTCCATGTTATTATTATCATTATTATTCGTTACTGTTCCAAACATTACAGATTTGTGATTAATATCATTTAATGGCATTTTCTTTAGAAAACACACACATTTTTTAAACGTGCTTTCGAGAGTATTTCGCGCCTTAAAGAACATTCTTTGCATATGCCTAAGAACCAATTCGGCTCATTCACGTGAACGGTAGATATACTGGTATAGTGCTGATCTAGGGGTACACATGCAATACGTTCGACACACCGATTTATGTTGTCTTCATCCAGTTTACTTTTCAATGAGGTCAACCAATACGATTTGCGTTAGTTAATTGATACAACTAAGTTATTATTTGCTATTGTTCTCCCGTTTGAAGACGTTTATACATAATGATATAAGCAAACAGTTTTTAATTTCATCGCATATTCAGAAGCCTTTTTCGTGACATAAAGCTTGTATCAGATTAATCCATTTATGCCTGGTGGATTCTCGAATCCTTCTAAATTAGATCAATTTATTTCCTAACTTAGGGATGTCTAGTATATTTATTTCTATATTTAGAATATTTCTTACAGAAATTTCTTAAAGCAAACAGCGCAGGCCCAGATTAGACGGTAGGAATAAATGGGTTAACTAACTTATTGTCTGAAAGAATTAGTATAAAGAGAAGTGTGGTTCACTTTTTGAAAGCAACCTGGGTTTACTGACAGTCGCCCTTGTTGGTGTTGTTTCATGCGGCGTCTCATCTGGGTCTACGCTGTTTGCCAAGGCCTTTTTCTAGACGCTAGGCATAAGTAGGTTAAATGATATATTTTAGCGTTTAATGTTTTACTAATTGTGCACTTATTGCACATGTATTTGTTGAAGTAATTGAGAAATGATGGCTGAAATGACACTTATCAAGAGAGCATCCTCGTATATGTTATTAGCGCTCTTATTTGTTAAATAATTGTCGTCTATCTCGAGCATCTAAATCACAAATGATGGTCGTGTATATTACCTGTACCAGCACTAATTACTCCAAGAACATTAACCGAACGAAGCAATTCCACTGACCGTATGATTAAACCAGCTTCAAGTAACAAAAACAGAACGTTAGGGATAAGAAAACGCCATTCCAATCGCGTTGTTATTACTTCGTCATAAAAAATATGTGTCCCCGAAAAAAACATTTACTGTAATGCAAAACACCATGAATCTTAAACGAATGTTAAGTAAAATTTACTACGCGCATTCCAGGCATAATAGCAAATACTGCAGAAGAATAGTTTAATTGCTGTATGAATGATAATTTTGTAAGGTAGGTATATGCTGAGTTCTATTCGTTTAATCAGAACCTAAGTGCTTTTTTATGTGCATTTTTGTTTGTTAAACAATATGTATTAAAACGTTATTTTATATCGCATTAACCTTTAGAATTGTCAATCAAAGTAGAAAATAATACGCGACACAAGAAAAATATATCGTTATTAATGAATATTTACGAACATTACAAAAGTATTAAACATCAGTATGAATTGATTGGAGAATTCTAATTTAATGTTTTATTAGGTTTCTAAAAACGGAAGGTTATCAACAGAGGCGTCGGTATCTTTTATCAACACCTGTAAATCCCGATCTATATACACACATAATCTAAGCAATAAGTTATATACATATGCAATTATGCACGCATTATCTTCTATTTATCTGTGAGCAAGTAAGCGGATATATTCTATTATTTCATTATTTTACAAACTGGTTACATTAATTTAAGGTATGTACTTTACCCATAAAAAGTAACAGGTCTTGTTAGCTCACCTGAGCACACTGTACTGATTGTGAGCCTTTGTAATCGCTCGTCGTCAAAAGTTGCATTGTTAACACAATAGAGGCCAATAATTCTTGTCCAATCTTCATGAAAATTGGTAAGACGATTTGTCAAAATAGTATCTTTGACGAGGTGACAATTGTTCCGGTTGGTTGAAAAAAATGCGCGGGGAATTTTTCCTTATTTGGCTTTGGTCAAACATTTTTAACACTATAGAGGCCACATTACTTGTCCGATCTTCATTAAACTTGGTCAGAGCATTTGTCCTTATCATATATTGAATGACTTTGGAAATGGTTCCGATTGATCGAGAAATATGGCCGCCAGAGGGGGCAATTCCGTATATGGCTATAGTAAAACCTTGTTAACATTAAAGAGTCAACATTTATTATCCGATCTTTATAAAACTTGGTCAGAACATTAAAGATATCTTGGATACGTTTGAAAATGGTTCCGCTTGGTTGAAAAACATGACCACCATGGGTCGGGGAATTGTTTGTCTTATATGGCTTGTGAAAGGGACCTTTTCACGTTTGGGAAAATTGATGAAATTAAAAAAAGTTGTTTCAAATTCGCAAATTTTCTTTTTAGTTCTGATATTTTTTTAGAAAAAAGTAATACTGAACATTTACCATGCTCTAAAATAGCCAATATATTAACCTTTTGACGATTTAACAACCTGAAAATTATAAAGCGTTGCTACGCGAAACGATTGAATAATTTGGAGGGTTCTGTTGTTGTCGTTATATTTTGTGGCACTACGAGTATGCTAATATAAAGTATAAAACACATTATTCATCGTATGAGCACGGATGGCCGAGTGGTCTAAGTGGTACACTTTAACTCCAGGAGTCCAGGGGTCAGTGGTTCGAGCCCTGCTGAATGTTACTTTTTTCTTTTTTTTGAATTTTATTCTTGATTTTTTACTGGAGCTTTTTAGATCCAATTTTTACATTTATCAATATAAAGCATTTACTGACAAACTTCAATACATGCCAACATCTGTGAAAATGCCCTATTAACACTAGAGGCCACATTTGTTTCTTTTATTTATGGGCCTTTGTTAGAAGAGCTTTCCCAATGATATATTGGACATGTTCGATTTTTTTCGGTTGGTTGAAAAAAAACGACCACCAAGGGGCGGGGCATTTTTCGTCATATGGCTATGGTAAAACCTTGGTAACACTCTAGGTGCCACATTATTTGTCCGATCTTCATGACAATTGTCACAATATTTGCCTCAATGATATCCTGGATCATTTCTGAAATTGTACTGGTTTGTTGAAAAACATGGCCGCTTGGGGGTTGGGAATTTTTCCTTATATGGCTGAAGCAAAACATTGTTGAAAGTTACATTTATAGTCCAATCTTATTGGACATAATCACAACAATTTTGTAATCTCGGATAAGTTCTCAAACGGTTCCGGTCAGTTGAAAAGAATAACCGCCTGGTTGCGGGGCATCTTTCCTTATATGTCTATAGTAAAACCTTGTTAAACCTCTTACAGTCACATTTATAGTTAAATCTTCAAGAACCTTGGCCAAAACATTCGTTCTTGGACTTCCCAGAGATCAGGTCAGTTCGTTTGTATCCCAGGTGAGCGACATTGGGTCTTTCAGGTCACCTTTTTTATTTTTAGGGCATATACTTAAAAAAAGTAAAATAAAGTTTAAGATGCACTTTAATATTTGTGTGTTAAAAAGATTGATATCACTCGAGTGTTAAACATATATACCGAAATAAACGGACCATAATCTGTGCTAATATTTATTTATTGTACTGTATTTCATTTATTTATTATAATGAACATTACTTGCCTCCGAGTATTTTCATACCTCGCAAATCAGTTAAATCGGGTATTTTATTCTAAGTTATACTTTTTATATTTAACGCCATTAAACGCGAAAACAACAGTTATTAACTGCAACACTTTTGTAAGATATTTTTTTTTACATTCAATACATGTCCCAAGAAAAAAAGGAAAGTTTGCTTACATATATAATATTCTTCCAGTTTGAAATGAAGCATTTTTGTTAGTTACCGTCTAGTGTACAGTGATTTGTTTCTTAGCAACAACATTACAAAGGAATATGTATTTATAACTATAGGGCGGTATTACTCAATGGATTACTTCAATAACAGAAGAGTTTTTGTCTAGGACCAAGAGGCATCTTTCCTGCTTGGTTGCCCAACTAGTAGAGATTATTGACGCCAAATTTTCATGGGAAGCATATGAGAATATCAAAATCGTAAATGCGTCTAAGGTGATTGTTGCCCTAAATCACAAGTATTGCAATTGTCATTTGACAGCTTCTAATAATAACATATACTCTTTGTGGAATGTTTTTTTTTATAGCGGCCAAAAAGTATCAAAACACAATGTCAACGTTTCTTTTAATGATTTGTGTAACTTCGTATTCATCATGCGAGTTATTGTTTCATTTGAAACCTTCACGCACTAAAGGCCCGTAATTCATTCCATCAATAAAAAATATTGGAAAAAATGTAACTTAAAAACTATATTAGATTAGATTAAACATTATTGTTAACATGCGTCAGTCTTTTATTTTAAGCAATGTCAATTTGCCTGTTCAACCACATAACGCAACACATGTGCTTTTTTTTAAAAACGGTTGCGATTTTCACCATTGCGCACTGAAGAATGGCTCCTTGATCATCTCTTTTAGTAGGTTGATGTTAATTAAATTGCATTATATGCAATCAATTGCTATTTTAAAGTACTAAAGTATAATCACTCGCCGGGTGAACTTAATCCTTAATTGACACAGAATCTAGGAATCACATACGACACTGTAATATCTATTATTGCAACACAACGGTGTACACGTCTCGTTTAATTTCGTGGATGTCTGCGTCAGTCCGTGTCCTCGATGGCAAACATGATCGGCAAGATCTACTTCAACTTTCTTGGCAGCAAGTGTTTCACGTTCTCCGAGGAGGAGGTGTGCGTTGAGCGGTCCTGGTGGGGCCGATGTCTTCGGTATGAAGCACAGCAGACCGCCCTGCTGGAGAGCCAGGTGGTCTATAACGAGGAGCATGCCTTAGAAAACGTCGCCATTGCTAATGAAAGAAGGCGAAAGCAGTGCGAATTTCGGGACAATGAAAATGATATTTTGCTAAAGGTATTCAGGTGATTGACACATTGCGAAGGACACGGAGCCTTGTTTTTATGTTCATAAATGTAATTGAACGGTTTACTCTGATTTGTTTCCACTTATATGCCAGCGAAGTATTGACAGATTGAAAATGATTTTTTAATACAGGTATTCAAGTACTCGGGGTACTGACAGACTCTAAATATCATTCGGATAGATTGAGGGATTATTCCAAAATTCCAAAAGGAATTGCTAGTGGTATAATACAAAAGGAAACGAATTAATGTGGAAGTTTGTTTCAGTAAAGTGTTCCAAGGGGCTATTTGTTTATCATTTGGCAACAATAAACTTCACTGTTGTTAACACTGAGTGAAGTCAAGGGGCTGATTCTTATTGTTATTATTTATGCTAAACAGTTTGTAAGCAGTTTTGCTCTAATAACTGTGGAATAATCAGAATGTGAAGTTCGTTTTTAAAGTTATGCTTTTTCATGTATTACTCGATTGAGTATTATGGCATGCATGTTAATAGAATTTACCTTTTTAGTCATGTAAAAAGGAGAATAAATTTATCAGTGATTACATCCAATAAATAGAAATATTTACACTCAGACGTCATAAGTATAATATATTGCTGTCTTATTTTTTTATACCATTGTATTGCTGATATTAATAGGTAACTATGGCAACTAAGTGCCTAATTTTCCTTTAACATAACTTTATGTATTTTGTGGTTGTTTGGGATACCGCAAAACAGTTGAAGGCAATACGCGTCTGTTTGTTATGGTAAATATATCCAATTAAAGTATTAAAAGGGGTCTTAAAAATTACAATCTTTAAAACATAAAATAGAACAATTGCACACGTTAAAGAATCGTATCATTTTAAAGCAGACTTACGAATTTGTTCGTTGATTAGTTCTGCTACATAATTCAATCCATCAGCAGACACTTGTCAAGTTAGTTACCTAAAGTGTCTTGTTCATATCATCGTTGTTTCCATAATATTTCTTGTCAACTGTGGGTCTTTTCCATTGTGCCTTAACGCAGCCATGTGGATTTGAATCATTAGTAATGATTTGAATATTTTTTCAGCTGTCTCTGTCAAGACTTAACGTTAACAAGATAAAATAATGTATTATTTCTCATCTTTGAACTTCAGGAAGCATATTAGATTGAATAATTTTAATACATATAATATAATAAAAATGATATCTTATAATCTTAGATAAATGAATCTATTGGTGTACGCGCATTGTTTTTTTTTAAATGATACCATTTTTATATTATTACTGCCATCATCATATGTGTTGCCAGTGTCTGATAGCAAATTGGATAAACATACCAAATTGCATACGATCTCACGGGTATTTATACCATTAGCGGGTACAAATAACATCGTAATCTTATTGTAAAAAAGACCGATTGCAAAACATAGAAGTGGGTGTTTCGCATTTGTCATTTCAATTATTTACACTCTACTCATATTTGTAAACCTGTGTGGTATAATGAATAATTTGAATATTTTGCTTGTTAAGTACGTAAAGGGTAATAATTATGTAAATAATCTTGTATTGATCATAACATGTGTTGTATTAGAATAAAATAACGATGTAAAATCAGATTTTATTTTTAATAATTGATACCTTTGTCTTGATTTTACTTTAAATGAGAATTGATAAAACTCGTGTGACAGGGCTGGACAATTGACGTTGTTTTTAAATAGTTGAAGGTAACCTTTTGTAACCTTTTTAAATAGCCTTTACTGTGAGGTGTGTTTTTATCTGCACGCGCAAAATTCTCATTTGTGTGCAATTGATGGTTGAGGACAGTCGAGTTGACAGTTGACGGCAGTTGATGAATTATGTAAATATCTTTGTTTTTTTTTCATCTGCATTTGTCTATTTATCATATCGTCTTGTAATTGGGCTGTCCATGAATTGATTTGTACTTATCCTTACTATATTTCTGTTTGGAGATTGACATTTATTCAATCCGAGAAAAAATGGCAACTTGTCTTTTCTTACTCTTTTAACGATCACTGCATGCATATATTTACACCTAATTTTAACTTACAGTTCATCTAACATCACGTTCGGAGAGAAGTTGGGAGAGCGGTTTATGAGAGAAGTCAAATCCACAATTTGGTAAGAAATGTGTAATTGTGTATGTGATGATGTAATTGTTGTTTTATATGTTTTGTATTATGTACAATTGTCTATGTTATTTATTATATGTACTAAGTATGAAAGGATTGATTAGTTAATATCTTTTCTTATTGTTACATTGTTAATATATATGGGCCACTAGTATCAGCCTTTTATATTGCAAGTATAACATGTTTACTATATTAATCCTTGTTATATTTTCAGACTTAAATCCATCGTCTTACTCCAACATCTTGTATTTCAAGTCTGGACGTCTTCATTGAATTCATCATCTCTATATGTTATAGAACGTTAATAAACTTAATATTTAAAGTTCGCTGTCTTACTATTAAAGTTTACACAAAATAGAACCCAAATACCAAAAAAGTTACACTCGAATAAGTTAAATGTAAGAATACATTACTTTATTGTGTAATATTTAATACGAATAATTGAGGTCAGATAGAAAACAATAGGAAGATGTAAAAAGATGTAAGCTAAATAAAACTGGATCAACTAACATGAAACTACTAGAATCGCAGCATGAATTCAAACATTTGCCGCTATAGTGGTTTTACTGAAAATGTCTACATATATCAAACCTGGTTTTGTAATTATTGGTTTGTAAAACGAGAATGGTAAATTTATTCAAAAAGCATGTTGGCTGATTTATACTGCATACAGCATCTTACTGCATGTACAAATAAATACACAGGAACCATTAGATACACTGCACTGGTTTGTGAACGATTATACTTCAATAAAAACTATTCTTAGGTAATATTTATTCTTCCGTATCATTTAAGTTGTTTGTGCGTTTGTCCCTAAACATGTACGCTTGTATCATATAAAAACCGTAAAAAGATAAATTATTAAAATGCAGCCGGTTTTCTGCGCAAAGGAGAAGGATGTGTGGCCTTGCATATCAACATCCGAGTAACGTTTGCAAATGTGTCTCTCGCTATATCATATGGCCCAAGCTGTGAAATAAATAAAAAATGCATAATGTATTATCATAGTTACAATTCCCTGATAAAATATAAAGCAAGTATTATGCCCAGATGCATTAATAATCAATATAAATTAGCTCCATATGACATAAAACACATAAATACATATATATTTGTTTAAGTATAGGGTAACAATAATAATCATAACGAAACGTTGTTTCATTTACTTAAATAAAACATAGAACATTAGTGTAAATGCAATCGATTACAATAATCGCATTAACAGCTATAACATTTCTTTACTTGGATATGCGTTTATTTTATGAAGCATAATTATATGCATGGTTATGATAAGAGGATATATCATGAAAATCATTTCGCTCTATCGTTTAGTTTGAGATTTAAATACGGTTATTGGTCTTTCACAATTTTAAGCACATCAAGTTTAATGACCTCGTCGAACAAAGCGATGAATTCCTAAGTCAACATACATTGACTCCTCATTATTGTGAAAGTAAAAAGGAGAGAAAATAGCAAATACCACCGTTCAGAAGATATAATTAGAACGAGCTTTACAATAGAAAATACTAGTACGTATTACTTAATACTCGACCTTGCATAAAACTATCAAGGTAACAATGAGAAAACACGTTTTACACACACAAAAAACTGTTGATAATTAAAACAATTGTGTCATGCTGTTCATCAACTATCTGATTGTTTTTAAAGTTCATCAGGTGTGTATCTGTTAGAAATTAAGTTTTAATATAGCTGCTGATGAATAATGAATGAGGGCAACGGTTTTGTATCAGAACGCATGTGTCGTTTTTTTTTACTGAAATACATGGACAACGAATACGACTCATTGAACAGATGTCATGTCTACGGTCGAATACGTTATACACGTGTTACATATTCGTTTCGTAACATAGTAGATTAAACACTTTTCATTCTTTGTAACTCGTATATATCTTCAGTCATATAATCACTTTATTAAAAATACCTTGTAGTATGTTACTCAGTGATCGGACAAAGGAAACAATAAAAGACATCGCAGGTTGCTTGCTTAGATGCATCTTTATTTTAGATTATTGTTACATGATATTACTGTTTAATTATGTATGTATTTATAAACAGTATATACTGTCAATAAATGTAATTATATGCATGTTTGTGATGTTTGCCAATGAGATCTATGTCAACGCATGAGCAACACCACTATTACATACTATTACATACGTTTCGTATTATATACAGTGATTTATAACATTCATTCAAATCGCTGATTACACTATAATATTGTGCGAATCAATTGTGTTTAATTTCTTTCCCAGCGCTGTTTATCAATGATATTGACTTTAAAATGTTATTTGTTACATTACAGGATCTAATACAATCGGGGTAATCACGTCGTAGTCAAGATGGGGAAGTCCATGCCGAGGCAAGTATTTTTCACCGTTGTATACCCTTCATAACTTGTATTTATTGTTTAAATGCTGCTTACTTTACAGCCATATCAGCAAGAAAGTTACTAGCGTTTATTTCGTATTAAGATTCGCTCTATAACGCGACTTTACCCCATGCAACATTTCGTTGCGGTATGACCTTATTACAGCTTCACTAAGACAATTTGCAGTGAGTAAAGTATAGATATAAAACGAATTTAAATACGAAATAAAAACGCTAATCACCTTTTTACTGATTTGGCTGGAAAGAGAGCGTCATTTAAAAATTAAACAAAAGAAATAAAGGGTATAAAACGGTGAAAAATAACGGTCTCGGCATGGACGTCGCCATTTTAAATATCACGTGATTACCCCCTCTGTTATATTATGGAGAATATAGCATTAATTGCGTTTAATTACAACGTCGATAATTGGGTCAACATTTTGTTTCTAGAGGTTTTATGGTTAAACTTATGTATGTTGAAGAAGGCCATTCGCAATAAATAAAATACTGAAACAAAATCTTGCCTAAAATACAATTAGTTTTGTTATTGAAATGTGAATGATTATATTGAGATGCAGTTTTATATTAAGTCAGTAGTTTAGCATGCTTAATAGTCTTAAAAGTACTGAAACAGTAATACTATATTAATGAACGGTATGCATTACAAAATTATTAAAATGTCAACAACTATCCGGAAGCATTAATCAGTTTCAACAAAAATAGACTTAATGTAATATTTGTAACACTGTTACCATCAGATGATTCGATAATTAGGTAGTCTCATCTCATCTTTGCATGTGGTCCCATCTGTGATATAGGCCGCCAACCAACTTTCTCCAGGCGTCTCGGTTCTGGGCGAATATCTTCAGCTGCCCCTCATATTTGGCCTATCTGCTTAGCATCTGCATGCAGGTCCCGGCGCCAGGTGTTTCTGGGACGCCCTCTAGTCGTTATTTCTTTGGGTTTCCATGTGAGAGATTGTCGTGTCGTATTGGATGCAGGCTTGTGGCCTTTTCACCGCCAACGTCTCTGAAGGATGTATTCTTCAACAGGCTGCTGCTTTGTTCTTCTCCATACTTCTTCGTTGGGGATCTTGTCTGGCCTGTGGATCTCCCTGAGGCAGTTGTTGATGAAGACCTGTATTTTCATTATGGTGGTGACTGTGGTTCTCCGGGTCTCTGCTCCATAGAGGAGTAGTGGCTTCACGATGTTAATGAAGAGCCTAATCTTGGTGGTGATTTCTCTGGATCCCCAGATGTTCTTCAGCTGATGGAGGGACGCTCGAGCTTTACTGATGCGGGTTCTGACATAGGCATCCGTTCTTCCCTGGTTTTCCAGAATGCCGCTGAGATAGGTGAGGCTGTCCACCTCCTCCAGCGTTTCGCCTTGGACTTTGATGGTTGTGTTGTTGGATGTGTTAATCCTGAACACCTTGCGCATTCCTCTGTTTATGATTAGGCACAGTCTTGCTGAGTTGTCCGCTACCCTGTTTGTCTTTTCTTGCATCTGTTGTTGGGTGTGGGAGAGAAGAGCAAGATCATCGGCAAAGTCGAGGTCTTCCAACTGTTACCAGAGAGTCCACTTAATTTCACTCCTCTTCTGCTCCGTCGATGTCTTCATTACCCAGTCTATGGCAGCATGAACAGTAAAGGTGAGAGTAAGCAGCCTTGCCTCACTCCGGTTATCACATCCGTGTGTTGTCTTTCATGAACAATTCTGCAGTTTATTCCTTCATAGGACTTCCTGATGATATTGGTGATGTTTCCTGGCACTCCGTAGTGTCTCATTAGTCTCCAGCGACACTCCCGGTCAACGCTGTCGAACGCCTTTTCATAGTCAATGAAGTTGACATACAACGGCGAATTCCACTCAAGGGATTGTTCCAGAATGATGCGCAGAGTTGCAATCTGAACCATACACGATCTTGTATTTCGAAAGCCTGCTTGTTGTTTACGGAAATGCGTCTTTCAGTCGGTTCAGCAGTATGCGTTTAAAAACCTTGAGATGGACAACAGTGTGATTCATCGGAAATTAGAGTAGGAACTGAGGTCGCCTTTCTTGGGAAGCTTGATGAGGTAACTCTCTTTCCACTCTGATGCAATTTCTTCTTCTTTCCATATCATGCTAAAGAGCGGGTGTAGTAGCTTCACAATGGTCTCCACGTCAGCCTTAAGCGCCTCTGCATGTACGCTGTCCGCCAAGGACGGTCCGAAGACCGCGCTGAAAAAGGAGAAGGGTTTGGTGAAGGGCTAGCTACTCTACCCTGTTGAAACCTTACGCTACAGAAACGATTATTAGGTGTCATAGCTTATATGAAGTTTTCCAGGAATGTGGCTCCGAAACATATTCTTACCTGTAAGACAAATTCTCGTGTTTCGGTATTAAATTCGAAACACGTACACAACTATTTCATTTAGTTCTAACAAATATACCAATATAGGATCAAGGGTTTATGATCAAACAAGTAAAGTGTATTTATTTTGAAAATTCAAACATCATGAATAATTGATCTAGAATAGACGTGCAGTTCCAAGGGAAAGCGGAAAACTATTAATGTCGGCTTACATTGAAATATTGACAACAACATGTCACGGAATGAGTGGCGGACATCAAACTATTCAACAGATCAAAGCATATCACACGCGATGCAAGCATTTGATGTTGCTGTTTCACCATGATTTACTTATAACGTATTCTTTTAGCAGAAAAGAATCACCATTTTTCAGTAATCCTAATATAAGTCAACGAGTGAAATCACGAAGAAAGGTATTGTATCTACTAGTAAATTACGCATATAATTTTAGAAAGACATCAATATACATTCAGTCATCGAAAGCGGAATTTGAGTTTTATAACTCATACATATATTCTTTTAATTTTATTTTACTGTGTGCATGCATGGTATCATTTGCTTCTTTTATAAACGTTCATGTTGGTGAATAATTTATATTTTTTATTTAATTAGTTATTTATTATTATAAAACACGATAATAGCGTTATTGGAATTCCTTTTGTCTTCGATTGAAAGAAAGTTTACATATAATAAAGTCATTATATCATTTAAAAGTTTTAACGAGTGTGTGTTATTGACATAGAAATGATAACCCGTTGAAAGTAAGTGTTTGAAGTATTAACATATTAACATGTTTTATCAAACAAGTCATTCCTCATTCTTTTTAGTCCAGGTAAACACTGTGTCTTGCAACTGTAATATAATTTACGTAAAATGTGTAGCAGTCGTTCAGTTTCAACAACGGATAACAAATTGTGTACATCAGTCGTAAGATGCAATGTGAAATGTACGTAGAAAATTAAAAAGCTTGAACGCACTTAACATCTGATTACAAATGCGTTGATGTATTAGATGCTATATTTACATCAAGTACCTGGCCGTGTGAGCTGTTAAGCAGGTGTCACATTTGTCGTCCATTAAGTTTGTAAGTTGCAATTTAGACTCGGATAAATGTAACATTTTTTACAATTGTGAGATATCATTTTATTAAAATGAGCACTTACAAATACAGTATGGAATGTTATCTGTCTTTGTAGGGTTTTGCATGTCAATGTAACTTAAACACACCATATTAAGATTGTGACTCATGCATGACAATATGATTACTTGCTATTGGTTATTGCTGATATTTAGAAACAAAGCCCACTGTTAAAATATAAGTTTACATTAAGTTTGAGTCACTGTTTGTTTAGTTTTTTTATTTGAATGATAAAAAACCTGCTGGCTGAATTTATATCTAATTCACGTTTGTTAATCATAGACATTAATTTAACAAAAATAAAATTTATTTGTAACGCATTCGCTCGAAGACGTTCTTAATTTTAAGAAATTTATTTCAGTTGTTAGTTTTGTCTGGAATGCACGATTTAATTGACTTGTTATTATTTCCCAAATGGAATGAACCGCAGTTCTTATAATAGTTTCGAATACATGCATAATATAATGCGACCATTGAATTATACTGTATAATATATCGCAAGGTGGTATCAAGCAAATATGAGCTCGAAGTACATTAAAAAAACACATAGAACCGTGGCGTTCGGGCGTCCGCCCTTTACCCTGTCTTTTCTCAAAACATGTTGATTTATTTCTTTATGTATGGAAAACAAACAAATACTAATAAAACACATGAATATTTTGATAAAAATGATAAAAAAGACCACTGCGGCATGTTAGCGTATGCAAGTTGAGCCAATGTTCTTTGATAACAGTAAAATAAGAGGACGACAGTGCTTTTAACGCTGGGCATGTATTCATAAGCTGATGTTACACATTACAAAACTGTTAATATTAAACTGATTAATAATTATGTTTCAACATGTCAATATATGTCAATATACGAACCCAATTCATGTTAATGGAGAGTGTATTTCCCAAACAGATCCCAGACTCGTTTAATTACTAAGTAAAGGATTCTCCGCTATGAATGCACATTCTGTTGCATGCCAGCTAGGTTTACAGTTCAATATAAATATGACATCAATTATGTAAGTATATATAGTTAAATGGTCGCACGCATACAATTGAACATTCGCGCAAATACATATTTTCTAATTATGTTCTTCAGAAATCTTCTTAAATGCTTTGCAAAATTACTACTATGGCTGTCAATCGTTAAAATACAAACAATTATAGTAAAACAACTAGCTATAATATGTCTACGGAAAGCTATTGATCTTTTGGCAAATACAACATACAATCTTTTATAGCCAAAAAGATGCATTCTAGACATGATTACAATCATTTCACGTTATTGACTTGACGTCAACTTAATAGAATTTACGTAAACTAAGTAAAAAGAGCATATTCACTTATTTATATGCCGAACTGATTTAAACCGACATAATATATCCAAAGGTGGTATCAAGCAGATATGAGCTCGAAGTGCATTAAAATAAGTTCATACACTATATCCATATATTAATATCTATCCTATCTATCAATCTGGAATGCCCCGTCTCTATTGGTACTGATATTCACATCCTCCTCGACCACATGCATCACCCGAGATATGCTGTTTCTTATTGTTCTATTCCTATCTGCGTTATTTTAATGCATCTTGGTGGAACCTTGGGAATATTTGCCCAATATTCACATACTCTTATTCAGCATGAGCATCATCTTATCATGCAAAATCAGACGATTATCTTGAAGTAATTTGCGAATTCCAAGCGGCTTTGAGTTTGGCTGTATAAAGGTTTTCTAAAGCTTCGGAAATCGGCTTGTAAGTAAGGTGTTGCTTATAAACAATTAAATATTTGATAGTGTTTAGCACAAATGGCTATTGTTAAAGATTCAATTAGCAGGCATTCAATGGAAAGGTTTATCAATTTTGACAAATAACATCAAACGCATAATTAAAAACTTTTTTTAAGTCGCCGATTGTACAGGAAAATGGCTGTAAGTTCACATTGATGTTTAATTTTAGAACTGGAATTTGTTGCAGGTTGCTGATTTCCGTTTGAATCGGCTAAATATGACGACAGCACAGGTGGAAGTAACGTACCCTCGATAGTTTTTTTTTTTTTTTTTTTTAGGAGCCCAATATATTCAAATAAATATATAAAATCATGTTTAATTAGAGTAAAATTGACAAAGATCCATGAATAGCCTATATATATATTCTATCCAAGGTACGTTACCTTCACCCGTGGGCGACAGAGGTATAGAAAAATATATTCCAAGAGGACCATCATACAAATTACAAAAATCAAACAAAAGACTGACAAAAGACGATATGGTTCGATTAAGTATATACAATTAATTATTATATATATATACAAAAATTAAGGGAGAATTCGTCCCCTTTCATGTACAACTATTCAAGATTAATGTTGTTTCTTCGTTTTTATCTAGTCTGTTTGCTTTATCATTTATTTATCAATATTGATATGTATATGTTTATTTAAAGATTTTGTTATACCAAGAAGCTCGATACCTACATACTAAAAGATGATATATTGACGTTTCGGGAATTTAGGTTTAGATTCTTAGAGAAGGTCGAGAAAAATATGTTTGACACATTATTGACTGAATAACTGCAGTCTTTTTACGTGTGATGAAGTAGATGGTGCTGTATTTCAAATACAATTAATGTTATTTTTTGCATCTTCAAATAAATACGCACCGGTCGTGCATTAATTTCCTCAGATAGATTGAGGGTAACATAGGATTGTTCTAACTTTATTTTGAGCGCCGTTATTTTGCATTTTGATACCATTTTATAGGCGCATAATACAATCAGAAGTAAATTCGGCTAACAACCGATTGATGATTGTTGCTTAATTAGTTTGATTCATGGTAATAAGAATATACGTTTTATTCGTCCGTATCTGAACAGAATGTTTTATTAAAATATGTATGGCTGATTGGCTGGCGGACTGTCATCTGTTGGTTCGCGCTTTTAAAGACGTACAGTTTTCATTGGTTTTCGACAAAATTACTGGAAATTTTTGTAAAAATATAATATCATACTTAGTTTGATTGCCAGGCCATATGCATTAGGCAGTTTAGAGTTCATGACCCAAAACAACGTGAAATTCGCCGATTCCGATCTCGTACTAAAATGTTTTTTTTTTTATCTTCAAAAACTTTCTGCACATGTTTGTTGTTAGAAAATGAAGACCAAGCTCGCTTACCAGCTTAAGCGCACCAGGGACTTCAGAGTCATTGCAATTTGTAATCGCAGCCGTAAAGTTTTCAAACTCATTAACCTGTCACAAATATTTAACCAAGTTTGTTTGGAGGTCACAATCGAGACCCCCCAAAATACCGCGTTCCTTTTGGTTTGGCTTTTTTTTACAAGGGGCAAATATTTCTTTCCATGACCATTTTCATTTTCCAAATGCATGTTGGGATTTTTTATCAATACTTTATCGACCGATTTTTTGTTCATTGAATGAAAATACTATTATACGAGCATACACGATTGGTATACATATAATCAACGTTATCATAACACTTGTCGAAATTATTTCAGGGATTGTTATTACTCATGATTGTGATAGTTTTGTAAGTTTGTAAAAAAGCTAAATTAAGATTATCAGTATAACAACGTAGAAATAAAATATTTGTCGATATGACATATCTTACAAAATGAATATTAAAAAGAATTTTCGTTTCTAAGTTCATTCATAAAATGTTAAACAACTACATATATTCGATTTAAAGTAAATTAAATTGAGTCATGTTTGTGGGAAATTATTCAATTAATCTAAACACGTTTCTCAATAGGTCAAAATGAACCTTGATAGAGCAGCAAACGTTAAAATATGCATACTTAAATGAAATACTTTGTAATAATTTAAAGTACCAAGATGTAGTGCATTTGTAAATTAACACAAAAGAGGTGAAAATAAAACAGAAATCTATTGTTCTTGAAACAAATTTTAATACAGCAATTCGAACTTTGAAACGACGGAGGTGTGTCCTCATATATCATGTGTCAGACCTGTGCACGGTCAAGCTTAGATAATAAGTGGTTCACCTTTTCGATTTAAACGCCTTGATGATACGGGCGATCAAATTCCACATACATTATAGCAGGTATTTTAAAATCAACGACAAGATTTTAATCATTGTGACACAATATTACATGTTATCAAAGATTACAATATAAGCATATTTTAATACTTAATATCCAAGTTGAACTCATTGCGATTTAAAAACCATTGATTTTTTATAATTAATTAAAAAGTGTGACGGCAGTAAGTATTGATTAAAGGATTCCTTCCATATCAGCTTCAGATAGGATTATTTAGCGAAGGTGTATATAGTTTACATATGGCATCCGTAAAACATATAAATACAATGATTATTTTTGCGCAACCATATATACGGATGAAATATATCAACAATGTCATATAACACGAGCAATAAAAACTTTACTGTCTATTATGATAAACGAGGTCTAATATTTAAACAGCAATGACATTGAAGTATAAACGTATAATATTATAAACATACAAAAAACAACATTTTGAATGTGATCTCATATTAAACTTAAGAATAGTGTACAGTGTCTGAAAGTTTTTTTTCACATAATGTTGGTCATGTAATAAAAAGGAATTCGGTGAGTAAATTAACACGATTTTTATCATACGTATTCAGCTTGATTGTTTAGATAAAAAAGTCGAGTAATGTGCAGATTGTGTCATATATATTGTATGGAATACAAACATTTCTAATGTTATTGAAAACACCTACAGGAGATCGAATATTATATGAACATAATTTGACACTAGATAAATAGGAACACTTTGGTTTGTTTGACATCGTTTGCAGTATGTAAAATCCAAATAATAAAACAATAAAATCCAAAATACAAAAGATGCACAATGTATGAAAAACAATATATAAACGAAATAAGAAATTCTAGCACATATATGCTCGTCTATAATTTCAAGTTTCTTAAAGGTCAAATTAATTGTATGTTTTTCATCTCTTCCGAGACATGTGGCGCGACAATAATGTGAGCCTTCCAAGAAATTTCAGAAACGAGCCTACAATACTAACATATTTAGGTTTTACAAAGAAGTGTAAATGCCATATGTTATTTAAATGATAATATGTATAAAACAAAATCAAATAGATTTACGATACATTGACATACTTATGAACATTGACATGACATGCATTAAAACAATATTTAATTTTATTTGACTTTTTCAAATGTAGTCCCCACTCCGGCTGTTTGGATTATTAAGAATTATTCCCCCAATTATTGTTAATAATTTCAATATATGCACATGTTTGATAGAGGCCCTTCCAATTTGCAAGATTGTATGCAACCGTTCATGAAAATATAAGACATTATGCAAATATGTAAGAGATACAGACCTTTGATGCGAAGTGTTAATGATACAGGTTCTGCCAGATTGCCACCAACAAGAGCGTAGTTAATTGTCTTGTATTGCTATTTACATGGACCTTTTCACAGAGTTTGGCATGTATTGAAGTTTGTGAAAAAATGCTTTATATTGATAAATGTAAACATTGGATCTAAAAAGCTCCAGTAAAACAAAAAAGGAATAAAAATAAAAAAGAAAGAAAAAAACCCCATCTGGGCTCGAACCACTAACCCCAGGAGTAAAAGTCTATCGCTTAAACCACTCGGCCATCCGTGCTTATACAATAAGTATTTTTTATATTGTATAAAGGCAATCCTCGTAGAATTATAAAATATAACGACACAGGCAAAATTCTCTAATTATAAGAAACCTCCAGCGTTGTAACGCTTTATAATTTTCAGGTTTTTAAATCGCCAAAAGATTCATGTAATGGCCATTTAGAGCATAGTAAATGTAAGTATTACTATTTGCTCACAAATGTCAAAAATACAACAAAAAATGCGAATCTGAAAACATTTTATTTTAAATTTGTCAATTTACCAAAACGTGAAAAGGCCCCTTTAAAATGAGGTTTATTTCACTTGGGAGACTTTTCTTATGCTAGAAAAAATTATGTCTTTTATACGTTATATAAGCAATCCTCGTAGTGTCATATAACGACAACAACATATCTCTCTAAAGTATTCAATCGTTTTGCGTTGCAACGCTTTAAAATATTTTAGAGCATAGTAAATATTCAGTTTTACTGTGTCCCCACAAATATCATAACTACAACGAAAATGTTTGAATGTGAAAGAATTATTTTCAAATTTGTCAAATTTCTAAAACCTGAAAAAAATGAGAATATTTTAGCAACTGTGATACTGGAGGGCAGAATATATCAAATGGGTTATCTTTGATAACAACTGTAACGGATTTCTGCTTACCTTGTTTTTTTTATTATTGATATCCTTATTTCTATCATTTTTTGCGCTGATATACCTCCATAAGTTATTTCGAGAATAGAGATTTCAAGAAACTAGATAAAAAAGGATAAACTTTAACATAAAAAATATAGGAACTAGGACGATAAGTCTAGGAATGTTAATCTAAGGTCGGAATATAAAATATGGCGTGACTATATAGCATGCAATTAGTAGAAAACTACCTATGTTATCATGTAATCGCTGTCGCTGGTGATGTCTCTCTTGAAAAGCATTGAAATGATGGGCTTGATTTTTTAACGATATTGAACTTCATTTAAAGTCAGGTTAGCAAAGTCCAAGACTGAGTTGCAAAGGTGTTTTGGATTTGCTCTTTAAGAACCGTGCTCTCGCATTTTGACTATACTATTTGAAATATGGTTTTTATTTACAAAAATGATGCATCGAAATTGTTAAATTGCCTTTAATTAGATTAAACAATTAAGTGTATCGAATATATTTAGAATATTAAAAACAAGATATTGAGGTAAAATAATAGATTCCATTACGTTAGTATTCATGCGCGTGAAACCGTGACAAATACACATTTGCGATCTCTTTACAGGTAATGATACATAGCAAATCTCTAAACTATTTTTTGGATTTAATATTAACCATTTCTACCGTACTGATAAAAGTAACAGATTAAGTTTCTTTGGACAGCAATATTTGCATATAACTCAGAAACGTATGTCCTCAAAATGCGAACCATTGTTAATTGCAATTTCGGCGTGTACTACATGCGAAACATTTTTGTCAAAAAGGAAACTTACGGTAGAAATTGTAGATAATAGAATTTTAAGTCAAAATGTTCAAGTTGCTCAAATTGTTTGGTTACACGACTTTAAAGTAAGAACTAGAGGAACAACGGCCTTAGGCGCTCACATTAGACCCCAATAGTGTTAACTGTTCTGAGCGGGTAATGTTCACAGGGTTGCACGGTAGAATTAAAACGTAAGAAAACCTGTCAAACGAAGCAACCGTATTAAAACAGTTTAATGAAGTTTGTGTAAACATATGTAATTTCGAGATTGTTCACAAGCGTTTCTCTTTTATTTGACGTAGTGACTTGACCCCACACGACCCAGTTTAGAAATTGGAACAATTATTATAGGTACAAACCTTCCGATCATTTTTATGAAGATTATGCAATAATGCGGCATCTTAAGAGATCACATTTTTTTACTTAGACGTAATGATGTAGTTTTTAGCCCACGTTCGTTAAGTTGGCGACATCTTTAGGATAAATGTTCTATGTAAGTTTTTTGTGTAAGTCGTGCAATTAATATGACTTTTTTATTGTATTAGATCCACATTCGAACTCAGCTGGTATCTCATAACGCCAAATAATGCGATTACGTTTTATCAAGATTGGATTTCTTGGTGCAATGCAAAACGATAACTAAAGATTATAATTATTATTATTCTCTTCAATACTTATTGCATTAATATTTTTTCTACAATTGTATTTTGCGCCTTTTATGTACGCACTGACAGTTTAGATTTTCACAACTCATCCACAGTAGCATCTTAATTAATCGAATCGTTGTTAAAAGAAAATCTATTAACAAGGCAAACAAATTGTCCTTAGTGGTACCATGCAGTCTTGGGGACATATTAAATTAATAACAATGATATAACAAAAACTGTTAACCCATTTAAGTCTAGCGTCTAGGAAAAAGGCCTTGGCAAACAGCGTAGACCCAGATGAGACGCCGCATGATGCGGCGTCTCATCAGGGTCTGCTCTGTTTGCTTAAAAGAATTTCTCTAAGAAATATTCTAAATATTGAAATAAATATAATATACATCCCTAATTTTGGAAATAAATTGATCAATTTAGAAGGATGGGAGAGTCCACTAGGCATAAATAGGTTAATCATATTCGAATGAAAACATATAAAGAGCTGTTTGATTGTTGTAACTGATGTTTATAAACACGGATATAGGAGATGTTGAGTAGATTGCCAAAGTGAATTTTTTTCAATATGTTAATGAATGAATGTCATTTTTAATGTATTGAATGCGTATATTTCCTTGCGTGTGGTACTTGAGCATATCTGGCATGAAACACGTTCCTTTCAAATATGTAACGATAATCGAACCCAGTTTTAACTAATTAAAGCATGTAGCATTTGACAGCCTACGTCAGCTATTGTGTGAATTTTCGTAACAGAGACATATGTAACTTATAATAACATTATTTTTTATTTAGTGTCATATTTCTTTCATTTACTCAACTATATTTAAATTGTGTGATTGATCAAGTAGTTGATTTCCTCGGCCACTAGCCCAAAAATATGAGAATACGAAACATTTATAGAACTGTACACAGTCGCAATATACACGGTTAAATATAATAATTATACAATGCAGAAACTGTATGTATAATGTTCTTATTCCATATTCAATTTCAGTTGAACGTCTTGTTTGCTAATAATTGGTAATTCAAATCATTTGATAATTTGTAAAATCATGAATATTATAATTAACTACAGTGATACATATATGAGGTTTAAGAGGCTTATGTTACAATTTTACGCAACGTGTTTCTAAAAATGTTATCGGGTGTGAATGTTGCTAAGGTCAATTTTTTCGTATGATTTATGAGGGGTTAATCAGAAAAAACGCTGGCCCACGCATCCCCAGTGGCCATTTGCAAGTGGTCATCTCATATTAGCAATGTGCATGATGAATATAAGAAAGGCGAGTTTGTTTCAAAATAAAAAATAATCGTATTGAACATTGACATAATTAACAGATTTATATGGACTTATAAATTTTAACTAGTATATGCATATACTATATTGAATATTGAAACCCGCAACTTGATTAGCATCGTTGTATTTTTTTGTTTGAATGTCTACGACACAAAGGATTATTTTATATCTGTACTAAGTGAGATCGGCTTTTTGTATTTACATTAAATTTTGTCAGTCTCAAATAAAGTATTATTTTTCTGTGTAACTACAGATAAGTGCCATACTGAATGTAGCCAATATCCATCCCTGTTTAAGCATATGCCTTGTCCCTCAGATTACAACGTGTGCATCTTTCCTGCAATGCAGGAGACATTCTCAACGAATAATTACGTTTAAAACGAAACGTTAAGATGAATACAGCTGTCGTCGAATTTTAATGTGTTGCCTTATTCATTAAACTAATTGGACCGCTCAAGTAAATTGGAGGATTCTAGACTTTGCAATAAATAGATATTAATTATTATCAAACACATAAATGAATACGTTTAATGTGAACAGGACCCACAGCTAAATGAGATGTCGAGACGGCTCTTATTGCAAGACGCGCGTGTTATATAGCAATTGTATAACGTAGACAATACATTTGTACGATTCAATATCTATTTGATCTGGACTGATTAACCTATTTAATAAATATTAATGAGAAACTATACAGAAAACATAGGTACATATTACCGTCCTGTAATTGGCGATTTCTTTTAATTTTAAAATTTCCTTACAATTTTAAGTTTTGTTGCTTTCAATTAATGCTAAAGTTATAATACTCCCTGTCCCATATGAGTTTTTCTACCAGCAATCAATAAGAGCAATGTATGTTAATATCTATAAATGTCTACAATCCATGAACATGTAATATGCTTATTTTTTTTTTGAATATTACTTTTTTTCCAAATATGGAAGTAATTTAATTCAGTTAATGATTAATTTATATTCCCCTCTTAACTTCTCATGGATTGTTTCTTCCTGACGTTTTATTTCGTGTTTGAAATCAATAATATTAAGGTGTCATGATTTCAAGTTTAGTTAAATCCAATACATTAAGTGAAGACCTTGACTTGCTATATTTTGTTATATTGTGTTGCAAATTGCTGATTTCCGGATATATATAAACGGCATGAAACCGAGATGGTATTTTTATATTAAAATACATCATTCACGAGTGTTTTGTTTAATCGTTTCATCTGTGTATCATCTTTACAATGTTTACAATACGTTTAAGGTTAAGTATCGTCTATACCTCTCTGTTAGTGCAAATCGGACTTAAATTTTTTAATAATATTCTTTAAAAGGAACTCGTGAAATATTTTACCAAAAAATGACACGCATGTTCTGTTCTGGTTCTATTTATATATGACAAATTAGTATTTTTCTTACAAACAAACACTTTTAAGAGCCTGTACGTTGTCATATTAACTTTGATATGTCAGTAGAAACGAACAAATATATTTATCACTTAAAATACATCAATGACATATGGGTGTATTAAATAGCTTTTCACATGACAGAGACTAAAAACAACGGAAGAGAACACATACAAATCAATTACAAGTGGGTGTTATTACTTTCTGTTAATCATGCGTTTAGACTGTAAGACGAATTTCGAGTTCAAATTATTTTATTTTCTTTTAAATTGAACAACTCAATTTTTTTCCTGTTACTTTGATGACATAATTACCCGTATTCGTTGCTGTATTGCCTTTGATGTGTGTTATCGGAAAGAATTGAATCGAGTTTATTAATTGTTTATAATAGGGGTTAAATGATTAAAGGCGTGCAGCAATTGAAGCGTGTGGGATTTAGTCATCGCGGTTAACGTTATTAAGTACAAAAAGATGGTGTCATGATATCAATGTGTCCATTGCTATGAGATCTACAGGCACTCAACAATACTACCATGTGACGATTGTTTTGGAGGATGTTTTGTAATTGCAAGGTTTAATTATACTGGGATTAATTACTTCCAAGAGTCAAGAGTGGAGTTATTTATTAATAGGACGATAAGTCAATATGATTATTAATACAAATATTTTTCTTTTTGTCAAGTTGGTAGCTTTATTACTTTTTGTTATGCAAACATATTTCTGTTGACATGTTTCTAATCCGAAGCTACATATATGGAACACTACCAAGTTAGTGTTAGTATACGCACTTAATGTGAGAAACATTTAATTGATCAGATTTGCCAATATTAGCTTAATACAGTATTCGCAGAACTTGGCGTGTATATGCCATCTGAAACATGTTTGTATTAAATATTATGTTGTCAGGTAAATGTAGCATACTCGATCAATTTGCTTGACATTATATTGCGCTTTCGGTCACTTGATATTTAAACTGCTTGTGTTTGATACTGCGTAGCTCTTTAAGTTAATTACGCTTTCTGTGTGAGCTTTTACGAAATTAAACGGGTCTATTAAATCTACCACACATGAATATGCGCATTAAATTTTGCTCTCGCCTTGTTAACGTTGGGGTTCGTGTTAAACGAAACGTTTTGAGTTTACTATTAATTATTTGAAATACAATTCGGAGTCCGGATATTGTATGTACCCTCAGATCGAACACATATTTAAAACTATCTTTATGGTTTTGTCGGGCTCTCATATAATGACGTATGAAGAGCTACACGAAATCATTAACTGCCCTATAAGCACTATGTAATTATGTATGTATATATTTATTGCAAACTTGTGTGAAAAATATGATCTTGATCTAGACTACCTTTTTACGTCATTAGATATTTTTCACGAATTTCTTTATCGCGCTGGTCTATTGAAACTGTTTCGTTTAGTGTGATTTATTTCAAGTTTCAATCTTAAAGAAAGACTACTTGACAATTATTGACAGACTAAAAAGAACATTCAATCAGGCAAGTGTTACAGTGAAAGGACGCAGACTTCGGGATCAAAGCATCTCTACATCAGAGTCAGTCTGGACATTAGATAGAATAACTAAAGATTATGGCGTGTTTGGGCATCCTATATCAATTCTGTGTTTAGTTAGGCTGATATAATAACTGGTTTGCCATTTCATTTCAATAAGCATGATTACACATTCAACGAAGATCCATACACATCATGATCGGTAATTGGGTTCGCCCGTTCAGTTTGACACATTGGAAAATGTTTCATTTAAGGTTTGAGATAAGATGGCTATTAAAGTAGTTCAACGTTTAGTAGAAAAATATTATGGACCCTATTCATCAAAAGCATTTACAGGTCTTTGTTGTTTTGGTGATTTGATATGACAATAGTGTTTACATATTCATCCGACAAACAAATCTCAAAATTCAATAATTAAATTATGACTACCAAATTAAAAAACACCCCACAAGTACGTGTATTAAACTTATTAGAAATATGACTGTGTTTACTCAATCAATTACTTGATATACTTCTTTAAATGTTCACATTTTCATTTTGTGTGTCGTCTATTGTGACAAAATTATCTTTACTGTGAAACTGTTAACAACACGGACTGTCTTAGCGATACCACACCACGTGAAATAACCCTTTGCTCTCAGTATATGATTTACATGGTCTCATATTATACACAAAGTACATTTAAAATGAAGTCCTTCAGTTTGTCAATACCGGTGCCATTTTACACATGTATAGTTGCGTAACCTTTAATAATGTACTACTATTCTTTTTAAGACAAGATTAATCCAGTCTGTAGATATTAGATATGCATTAAAAAGAAACAGTGTAAAATAATTTTATTTTAAATGTACGTTTTGCGACACTTTTTCGCCCACTTGCATGGAATAAAAAGAACAACAATCGGATTTAAGCCACATCAGTACTTACATTTTAAACAAACTACATACACCTTTACAATTGGGGGCCAACATATTTTAGATTGACAAACAAAATTAATAACAAAACAAATAAATATTACAAATAAACTAGTAAACTTAATAAGAAAACATATCTATTATCCGCGTGACATGTGTTGACTTGGTGTGCGAAATATACGTATTATAGACACGCATTTAACAATATTACTCCCTTTTTACGGATCAATTCGTCTAGAAACAATAATTTATATGTCTTAACAATAAGAAACAAAGTGCAATATCATAAGCAAAAAGAAAATGTCCCGATATGCGATCAGTATGATTAAAACTCTCGCCTACACCGCCTACACAGCATCGTGAACTTTGTTGCTTAATTGTCATGCTGTTATCGCGTGTCATAAACCTGTTATACTCTTATAGAGATCTCTGAATATCAGTGTATAGCTTAGGATATTTATAAAATGCAGCACTTGGTTTAATTAATGAAGAAATACTAGTTTATGTTTTAGACGCGACATTTTGTAATCTGGAATTGGAACGGCATGTCACAACTGCATGTTTTTATATAATAGAGACAACAAACTTTCTCATTTGGACTCTTTTGACCAGATAGCTATTTTGCATTAAACACATGGTTACAATTAAGTATAGGGCAGTGTTATTCTTTTCTCTTCAAAAAATGTTGGTACGAAACAAACATTTTGTACGAAAAAAAAATGTTGGTACGAAAAAAAATTGTGTACGATAAAAAATGTGTGTACGAAAAAAATTGGTACGAACAATTTTGGGTACGAAAAACAATTTGGGGATACGGGGAAGTAGCGCCCGTGGGGAACTTGACCCATTCAGCGAAACTGGGAGGCGGGTTATATTCTCGGTCAAATCTAAAACTAACTATTTGGGGTTTTCCCAGCGTCACAGCGTTTGAAGTGCCACCTGGCAGTTTCGTGTCTGGTTCCTGTCCCGAACCTCTCGATAAATCTCAAAGAGGACGAGAACCAAGCTGCTTACCTTTATCATTGATAATCAGCGAGGTATGCCGATTGAGAAAATTTAGCTAACTCAATCGGGCTGGCTCGTTCTTTTACTTAGCTCGCCATTGTGAAGAATTATTTCATGGTATGATAACTTTGACGAGCTGTATCGCTGAAGCAGCATCGTCAAAAACGATTTTGCGTAATTGACCTTATGGGTGGTAATGGGATACTACACCAAAGAAACGGCATACATGTACATTATAAACGGATCAGGTCTTACGATAAACGATGTCGAACGTTTTTATATACTGATACATTTTCACGAATTACATATTTATGCAGCATTTGTAAACCAGCGTTGTTGCTGTTCAGCAGATAATAGCATATACTTTGTTCACGATATTTTCACATTCTATAAATTCGTTTTATACTTTGTTCACGATATTTTCACATTCTTTAAATTCGTTTTGTTGAATTCACCACTAGCGGTTGGTCACGTCTGAGTCAGTTTAAGCATGACACAAGCCAAGTCCTGATGTAGATGTATATCTTGCTCAAATTTTATCTGTAAATTGTACCGAAAATATTAATCCCACCATGTACATTCAAACTGTTATGTAAAATTAGCTAAAACAATTGTCGCAAACTTAATGATTTTAATGAAAAGAAAACTTACAATGAGTTCCAAATTTAAAATTAAGTTCCAATAGGAACAAGTATAATTATAAGTATCTCAGCGTACATTAATAAGTCCTAATTGAGTTCTAAAACAGACTTTTCGAACCCCAAGACTCATGGGACTCATTATCTCTGAGAAATATTATGAACATCTTACCAGGAGTTATTGAAAACAAGAAAATATTTGATTTTTAAGTATATGATTATGATACTAGTAATACTTTGTATTGCACGTTTAATTTTAATTTGCAGGTAAATGTATTAAGCACGGTTTGGGACGGTTTTACTAGCTGAGTTAGAAGAAACCGTTTACCCCCCCCCCCCCCTTCATGATAATAAATTTGCGAATTCGATTCAAATGTTCGAGTCCCACCTTAAACAATACTCAAAGACTTGCGTGAGAAGTACATGAAATGTTCAATCAAATGTTTAACTCAAATGTTTTGTTCGAACGACAGGATACACCTAGAATCGTTTCTGAAATATAAATATGTTTATAATTTAAATATACGGACACAATTACGTGAAAGGAAGAAAAAAAAGAATAATAGAAATTTATGTTTTCCTGGTCATATAAATATGCGGTTAACTACTGATTAAAAATTAACATTTATTATGAGAACCTGTATACTCTCATGGTGTATGTCGATGTTGAATCGTGTCCGACCACCAACCTTCTACCATTTATTTCATTAAACATTTGTAACATACGTAATAGTTACATTTTATTGTAAATTTCGAATAAAAAAAAAGTGTGTCAGTTTACAACACGTGTCCTCCATTTTAAAAATAGTTAGATGTTTTAAATGGTTTATAACTGTTGTAATTCTGTGGCTATTAAGGATAAAACACGTATACAAAAAAATGCGTAATTTATATTCATTTCAAATGGTAAATGTTAAAATAGCCGATGCACGAAATACGTTAATCGACCGTTAATTTCAGGCTAAATTACAATCGTTCACAGCCTATTGCAGACAGTCACTTTAAACCAAATACCGGTAGATCGGATATTTTGAACCTCATTGTAGAGTAGGAGCAATACAGCGTGTCGGTTACACTACACTCCACAAGGCTACAACTGCATCTTAATCTGTACTTCAGTCACTTGTCGACGGTTGTTCGTGCTGACACGTTCAATTACTCAGCGAAACATTATTCAACTGGTTGATATTTTGTGTATTTTCTGTGGAGCTGACCGGAATAAATGTTATGAATCTTAATTTGATATATGTTTTTTTTTTCGTAAAGATAGCATAGAGATTTAAATGTATATTCCGTTCGCCGACTTCGTGTTTTAATATATAATTAAAATGTGAAAAATCACTCTGGATATATAAAAATGGACCCAGTGAAAATAGCGGTTTTAATATTTTCCCTTTTGCTGGGAGCGGAGCACGGAGGATGTCGAGGTCTTCATCCCGACGGCAAACACTGGATTCGTATCCGAACTCGCCTGATGCATCCGACTAACTTCGTCGGCGTTCGAATAAACGCACATGGCGAGCGCGAAACGCGAATCGCCTGCAATAATACGCTGTATTTGGAGACGTTTCTCCATAGCGGCTACTCGCCGGACTATGACATGACGTTACGTCAGGTGACCGACGGCCGGAAGATACTTCAGGCGGTGTTTCAGGGAGGCAGGTTGAAAGAGTGCGATCTTTCGTCAGACTCAAATCAGATGTTGGATTTTATATCATCTTTTATTATAGGTGATAGAGAAATATATAGGGAAGACTTCGGGGACGTGTTTGTATCTACGTCACTCACAAACTATACAACCCACAATGTGTCGCTTGCGCATTTGACGTTCAAAGAAGCAACAGAACTGAGAGAGCTCAAAGATTACGTAAATATGAAAACCTTACGGAAAGAATGTCGCATTTTTTTGGACCATGCCAGCGCGACAGCGGAACAGGAAGCGAAATCCGGAAACATCACCGACATTTATGCAGATATTATCGAGACACTCGATCCTGAAAAAATGAAGAGCTACAATTCCATTCTTCCCGCGCCGAAGAAAATAACACAATCAAAACACCAAGACCACAACATCTCGAAACGGTCTTCAGCCGTGCCGGTTAAGAAGAATCAGCGTTCGAAACGCGGCGCGTTCGATTTCAGCAGCGTTCTGATCTTTCCTGGCACGAAATGGTGCGGCAAGGGCGACCTGGCGCAGTGCTTTGATGATCTGGGGGACGATCATGAGCTGGACATGTGCTGCCGCGACCACGACTGCTGTCCCTTGGTCATCCCGCCGTTCACTTCACGTCACAACCTCTTCAACTACCGCTTTCATAGCTTGCTGCATTGCGAATGCGATCAGCGGTAAGTGTTTTGTGTGTGGAAATATTAGTGCGATCAGCGTTAAGTGTTTGAGTGAAATAATTCATGCTTATAGTACGTATGATGATTACTTTCTAGGAATGCAATCTGAGTGCGATCAGCGAAAAGTTACCTTACGCAACAAATTTATGAACCGTGACCTATACATACATGTGCAGATCGTGTCAATGCGGATCGCATATTTCAATTTTGATTGCGATTAGCGGTGAAAATTTCTTTACGGAACCACAATTTAAAAGACATACGCTATTTTTTCGCTCAAAAAACAAGTGCGATACGCGGACCTGGATCCCATCGCATGAAAACATAAGCCATGGTAACATGCTTGTTAACATAAAAATAACATCTGCAAAAAGCATACGGAATTAACCCCCACGCAGGATAACATAATTTCTAGTATATTATTTAGTTGAATGGTATCTTTGAAAATACTTCTTTCACAGACAGGAGCCTATAGATATAGAACACTATATCAGGTACATTGAAATTTATAAAAACAGAGCCATACAATTATTGTTCCATTAACATACTCGCTAAAACCTGGCAATTTACAGAATGCGATGATTCCGACTCTATAATTTTGTATTACCTGTTTATGTCATAAAACGTTCATGCTATTGCATTTATTGAGGTAAAAAATTGTTAAGGTAATGCAACTCTACGCGCTGTATATGGAGCTTAAGGTTTTAGATGTACTTGTACCCATGTGCTAAACGTGTCCAATGGGAACTATGGGACTAAGAGACACCGTAATGAAGACTGAACACGTAGTTATAGTAAAAAAGTTTCTTATTTGTTTTTGTGATATTTGTGAATTTGTTTTTAAATGGATTTTAATGTTCTCAATCTTTTTCATAAAACACATACACCTATCGATCAATAAATTAAATTTTAATCACGTTAAAAGAATAGAACATACATTGATTGAATATACTTGTTTAAGGCTGATTAATGTGTTTTGCTTTCTTCTAAACCTCCGAGCTAAATACAATCAATTAAAAACCGCTTACATTTATCGTATTGATCATTGTACGAAGTCCTGAATAATGTCTTGTTAAGGTGTTTTACATTTGGTTCAGAAATAAGTGGTAAGAGAGGTATTTTAAAATTAAATGCTATTATAAACCCTTAAATATTTCGTATTGAAAACCAACACTATTTTACTGCATTAAGCTTCCAACGGATGATTTAACTCTTATATCGCTATGTAAGCAAGTCATGATAAATGCTCAGGAAAGTTACCCTCATAATGTAACGTGTTGCAGAAACTACACTTTTATGTCAGTGAATGTCGGCCGATATTTTAACAGTTTAAAAGAAAACAAATAATATGCTCTATATCCTGTCGACTTAAATAAAAAAGCGAGAAAATAGTTATAAAAGAATCGTAGACTATTAAATTGTACTCGTTGACACATTTCTTTAATCACAACAAACAGACGTTGACTCTCGTGTTGACCTGTTCTGAACCTACGGTTGGAATGACACATTGAGGGCGTTTGTTATTAGAATGGGAAAATAAAGGCGCAATATTGCAATTACAAGTTGACGAATGTTCAATATGCATATGTTTAACGTTACTAATTCGTGAAGCAAATACATATGAGTCGCGTTCTGAGAAAACCGGGCATATTGCATGTGCGTAAGGTGTCGTCCCAGATTAGCCTGTGCAGTCCACACAGGCTAATCAGGGACGACACTTTCCGCTTTTCTGGTATTTTCGGTGTCAAGAAAGTCCCTCCTTACCTTAAATAAAGTTTAGGCGGAAAATGTCGTCCCTTATTAGCCTGTGCGAACTGTACAGGCTTATCTGGGACGACACTTTACGCACATGCATTACGCCAAGTTTTCTCAGAACGCGACACATATGTTTAACATAACTAATTCGTGAAGCAACTACATATTATGTCGCAAAAACTCTTCCGCAGTTTTTTCTGGTCTCATGTATGTTTTATAAATCAACGTCAATCTTAAAATTGTGTTATGTTTAATGTACATTTGCAGACTTAAGCAAGCACGTTTAATCATCTATCAACGTAAACGAAAATCAAATACAAATAATGGAAATAATAAATGACAAAAATCCAGAATGAGAATTGTTTACATCGATAAATAGAATTTGAAAGAAGGATTTTTTTTATTGCACATTCCGTTCGCTAGCCTGTTGTCGCTTAGAATAGCTGGGTCAGATTGTATTTCTGTTGAGCTACATTTCTGGTGACAGCTGTCGTCTGCAGCACGCCCGAAGAAAAGCGCAGGCGAGACAGCAACAACAGCATCAGACGGCATTTGTTAATGAGACGTCCGATCGTACTGTCAGTTTATGTGTTTTGAAATCACGGTGTAGCGCAAAAGTTTCAATAAAATATACTTTATCAATTGTTATATAGATTGCAACGTTCTTATTCAAGTATGAATTTTAAGCTTCGCGCGCTGCGTTTATAGAACACCAGTCTTATCTGTTATTAACATACAACATGTTATAGAATTATATTGCGTTATTTCGTCGAAACAACGAATATCGAATAAACAAGCAAAATACGCCAGCGTTCAACAACCTCACAGACACCAGACTGTCTACATTAACTCGATTATTAAAGACCAGTTTCATGTAAGTTTTATGAATTCGGATAGATTTAATAAGGCGAGTGTCTGTTTTGCTTTGCCAGTTCAAAGAAGTACGGGCCACTTATATTTTGTCCGCATTTTCACCGCTTTTCCCCTTTTTGTTTCGCCGCATGATGAGGTTTAATAGCCGGACCTGTCCTGTGAACAAAAGCACTTCTTTAGCGGCATCTTTAAATGCGGATTGCTCTCATAAATTCGCGTGCCGTTCTAAATGGAATCATCATTAACATGTGGTTTCCGAGTGGCTGTCCATTCACAAACTTGTGTTTCATTTGATTCTTTAATATCTCACAATAGCAAAAACCGCAGCATTGATTCATTTTTAAAGACGTTGCATGTGTTGATATGCATTTCTAATTACCTAGTGAACATCAAAATAAAATTAGGATCTTGACCTTTGTCTGACACCAAATACCGGAGAACATCGTGTAACAGGCTATGGCGACCGGATAATACACTAGTTGTTAACGCATGATCACGCGCGGTGCTTCCATGTATTATTGCTTTGAAATCTAAATGTGTTTTAAAACGTATTCGCTGCAATTCTCGTGCAATCTTTTATTCGGAACCAACAACAAGGAATGATTAAAATGATATTTTTGCAACTTTCGCGGCATCGTAGGGATGCACTCTTTCAAGTTTAGTCTGAACATGGAGACGTCGTGTTTTGAATGTATAAGGGCTTTCGGATCTTCTCAATGGGCTCAATTTCATTGATAATCAGAAAACAGAAAAACATCAATACATTATCACGATTCAATAATGAAACATATGTCTTAATTTCAAGGTAAAGATCACTGATGATGACAAATGATGATGATGATGATAATGATGATGATGATGATGGTGGTGGTGTTGGTGTTGGTGGTGATGATGATGATGATGATGATGATGATGATGTTGATGATGATGATGATGATGATGATGATGATGATGATGATGATGATGATGATGATGATGATCCTTCGATTTTCTTATAGAGAATCCTAAAAATTCGTTGATATTTTTATGTGATTTTACGCTTTGATAACACCCATACATGGGTTGACGGCTAAAGATTGATTTAAGATTATTGTAAGTGCTGTTTGTTAAAGAAGGCTTTTATTGATATACCAATTAAATACACTTTTAAACAGTTTTGTTATATATGAGTCGAGTTTTGAGAACACTGGGCAAAATGCATATGCGTAAAGTGTCGTCCTAAATTAGCCTGTGCAGTCCGCACAGGCTAATCAGGGACGACACTTTCCGCCTTAACTTGATTTTCGTGTTGGAGAGACTTCCTTTAAACGAAAAATACTATAAAAGCGGAAAGTGTCATCTCTGATTAGCCTGTGCGGACTGCACAGGCTAATATGGGACGACACTTTACGCACATGCATTATGCCCAGTTTTCTCAGAATACGACTCATATAAATTACGCTCTTATGTTAGTTTCGAGAATCCCTTGCATCATTATGTTTACATTCAGTTTACATCAATAGCTCTCTAGACATTTGATTACTTGCATTTGCGAGATTATTACAACCACTCAAAACTATAACTTTACAAATTTCGCATTCGGTGGTACTTAGAGCACACTTCATTTCACAGGGCTGTTTGATTTAGGAATAAACCACTTGTAATACTTTGATCCCACAAACGTGTCGATAAAAACGTGGCAGTATGCAATAATATTATTTGATGCGCTCGGAATGTGAGAGGTCTTCTAGTTTTCCCTATATCAAACATTCGGATTGACAATATCATACGGACGTAATATCTTCTTTGCGTTTTGCTGATTTAGGCTTTAGTTTACGCACGATGGTGTATAATTTTCATTAGAATTTAATGACTTTTTCATGAGGAATGTTAGCAATATCCAAATGTTAACATGAGGTAATACATAAAAAGGGATTCGGTTAAAATGATGCTTTCATTTCAAAAGTATATTTCTAAATTTAACTGACCCTATTTCATAAACATACTAGTAACCAAGTACTTTAGTTAATATTGTTTTCTGTCAATATATTTTGAGCATGAAATACCATGTATAGCAAACATATTAGAGCTAATTTTCGGCCATCAGTGGGCTTTTAATGTATTTCGTATTTCATACAAAAATGTTTGACAGTGATCTGTCTTAAGGCACACAATAAACTAAATTGATTAAGTTTTTAATTACTGTTTAACCAATAAACTTGACCTAATACGAATGGAAGTGTTAAACAAAATCTCATGATTAGTCACACTTTCACAAATATTAATATTTGTTTTGATGCAATAATTCCATTAATCGAGCTTAGAAAGCCTTTTAAAGAACAAACAATTTGAATCGTTTTGAATGAGAAATATTGTTAGTATAAACTTGTCCACGTATCAAGGCCAATGAAAATAATACCATTGAAGAAACCGTGTCATTCCGTTTAAGTGCTTATTTATGATTCGTTCTTAAGCGCCGGGATTTGGCGAACTAATAACTTACTTTTTGTGTTATAGATAACACATTCTGTTTGTTCCCATGTAAAAAATAATATAGCACAAGTTAATATCTATACAAATACAATACAGATCCAACAAGAACCAGTATTCATTTGCAACTCGCCTTTCCCATAAGTTTGTAATTTCTAATGTACCTGAATTTAGGCATACTCTTTAGAGGTTCCATCTACCAAAGTATTTTGTATCGTTTGCATCCAGCAATTTAAAAGTTTGGAAATGAGTTGCTGTGGCAACGAAAGCCATTTATTGGCAAGCATTGATTAAGTCTTATTATAGCCTTTAGCTTTGTACTAAATCAAACATTACTTACGGAGATGGATATCTGGATTGCGCGTGTTATGCAAAGTTCTATGTAAAACGGTACATAAAACCCTTTAATGTATGGAAGGAATGAAGTTTTATAACTGCGCGTTAAATAAGAACCATTGTGTTTATGATTCTTAACGTTAACTAGCTTTATGTTTGGCATCGTATTTGTGAATGAATCATACTGTGTGGGTTGATGACGTGTTCGATTCTTGCGTTTTTGAATAAAGCACATTGGGATATTGATACCATTCAATGTCGCAAAAACTTTGATGGTAACGTAGTTACCTACCCATACGGTTTATGTGTTTGATATCGTTATGCTCGGATCTTGTCAAATGGCTGCGATACGGTTAGCATAGAATGCATTTCGGCGTTTAACAGGTATGGGCAGTGAGTATCAATAAAGAAACATCATATATATTTGCACAGGAAGAACTTGGGTTATAAACGGAAATGCGTGCTCTTAAACTGCGCAAATGTTCTTTTTATGTGTTAATTTAATTTATAAGGTATCGCCGTTTATTGGATTCCACACCTCTTAAGCGTTTTAATTTACTTTTAACTTTGACATGGTTTCCTATTACCGAGGTTTCACTCTGGAATACAATAAAGCTGTCAACACAATGCTCCCAAATACCAGGCGAGCAAGTTTGGTATAAGTTGCAAGTAAAATATGCAAAATCATGAAAAAGAAAAAACAAAATATGCAAAATCGCAAGAATCTCAACATTAGCTTGAACATTGACTTATACCACGGTATAAATTTTGGGGCAAAAGTGCGAGACAACATTAACAATATTGCGTTCAACATAAAAATGGATGAAGTATTCCGTCATAAGATACGACACTTGACCCTGATAATGCTTTTATAGAACCAGCAAACTAACACGTGGTATGTTAATGACGTGCATTGTATTTACATAAAGATGGAATCCTTTCCAGTATGGTGAATATTGATTTGTGATTTTTACATGCAGAATGACTTAAAACTGTTTTATTGAGTTTAAATGCGTTTAAATTCGTCAAAGCACAAAGTCTCGTTTAAAGTTCTCACTGTAAGAAAATGTAAAATATGTGCATTTTTCTTGTTCATGCACTCGTTGATTTTCATTTCGTCGATTTCATGCACTCGCGTGCCTGCACGAAAACGATAAAAATACATATTTTGTATTTCATGGATCATTTATTTATTAAAGGATAAAAGTTGATTGTTGATCAAAGGAACCCGATGATCGATCGTGAATGTATATTGAGTCTATTGAAAATTTAATGACTCAACATTTGAATGCGGATAATGAGCATTGCATTTCAATTCCGTTGTATTTGTTCACTTGTCTTTACAACCCATTCGCAACAACCAAAGAGCGTTTTTGAAAAAATAATGGGCAGAATTAAATACCGATTAAAACACCCAAATTCCGTCCTATTTCACTCCATTTCATAAATCAGATAACAAAAAATATCAGATATAAATAAATTATCTCAATAACTGTTTAAAATCTCGTAAAGAAATCAGCGACCGAGTGTTTTGATTTGTCAACCGTAAAAAACAAACACCCGCACATTATGTTCCGTACCAACATTCTCTTTACTACACAGGGCTATGCAAGGGTACTTTTGGTTGGGCTTTATATTTCCATGATATTTAATAATCCTGTGTAACAAACGTTTTCATTGTCTATCACTAGTGCTATTGTTATCTATGAAATTGAGGAATGCAAATATTCGAAGGAAGTTAAACAGTGTTTACAATGCGATGATAATAATATGAAGCGTTCTTTGTGAATGTGCATGTATGCATGATGTAGACTGTAAATTTGAGCAAACAAACGAATACGAGCACGACGATAAAAACTTGTTCAATATGATGATGATTGTTTGCTGTTTTATTAATGAGGAGTATTGTTTTAGTGGCAGAAATATACCTGCAAATAGGATTAAGGCGATAGCAACAAAAATGATGCTGTAATTGATTATAATTATACGGATTATGATGACAACGGAAGCGAAAATGATGTTGTTATAGCTATCGCGATGTACACTCATTGTGTGCACAAATTGGGCATTACATCAGTTTCATTTGCATTTTAAAAACTATACTTAAGTAGGCAATGTAATATATTTTATTCTACATGATCAGATGCCTGACTAAACTCGCCCATTGTTAAATCAACGAATTGTTCAATGCACATTTTTTCATACTTTTTCGCAGTCAATAAGCGTTACAAATATTCACTGATTGTTGGTGTTTGATAATTTCTAAGTACAGCATCTGTCCACATAACGATTAAAAGTTTATCAATGCGACAAGTCAACAATGGATTTAATTGAATATTTTTTTGAAATCTATATGATAAGAAATTTGTCGTTGAAACGACCAAAACAATTCCCAGTCAATAAAACCGTATTATCCTACAGCTAAATGATTTTATAGAACAAATACGACTTATAAAGAAAAGATAAATAGAATACTATGTTAGTGTGATTGTGTACTTAAATTTATCCCACTCGTGTCAGAAAGGCTTACAAGGCTCGGCAAGCCTCACCATGTAAACCTTTCTTCACTCGTGGGATAAATTTAAGTACACAATCACACTAACATAGTATTCTCTATGTGTTTTGCAACATAATACTCATCTTAATATTGTGAATTATCTTAATATTGTGAACTATCTTAATATTGTGAATTAATAGCAATGGTACTCAACCTATGACCTGTAATTGTCAAAATACCGATATAAGCGCTTGTTATATTTATTTATGGTTGCATTGAGCATAAGTATAACTTAAAGAAAGATTAGCCTAAGGAGGATATCTTGCTGCAGAACACATTCCATGCGAATGCATTGGGATAAGCCTTAAATCCCTCCGCTCGCATGTGAACAATAGAACATTTTTATGATATTGTACTACTCAAGCTGGTCCTATCTAATATGCTTACCTCTTAATTATATGTGCGGTTTCTTTATCCGTGTGGTGTAATGTAAGGCCATGCGATTTCTTAAGTCAATTTATACAACTATATCATTCTCTGCAATTTTGCTCTATAATTTGTCACATTTAAAGGCTTTCCTCACAGCATGATGACAGTAAACATTCGTTTATATCATAGCAATTAATGGCGGTACAAATGTGCTATGTTGAGGCCGAATGCCCGCATGTAAGCACTCCACGAATTATAGCCAATAATCAAGAATAATAAGTTTATTGTTGTTAGAATTGTTACAACATAGTATGATTAAAATAACAAAGATTTATCTATGCACGCATTTTCTTTTACCAATTCTATTACATGATACATGTATGTATATTAGCTTTAAAGTAATCAAGTTCTTATTTAACTTTCATTTTAATATAGCTAAAATAAAAATCAAAGCGCTGAAGGCACTGAAGTTGTTCGCTATTGCATTATCTTAGACGCAACTCAGTTTTCAAAATTATGTTATAGCTTTTTATATCGCAAGTTTGAAATGAACACAACGCATTCAAATGTATAAATAGTGTGTCTTAAAGCACAGGTCGAGATGTGTGTGCACTGTTTATCAAATTTATGCTATAGAGATAACGTAGACAAAATAGCAACAATAGGTCTCTGTTCACAATAGGTTGCTGCACTGGCAACCATCTTTAGAATTTTGGTTCCCTTACTAAAGAATCACAAGCCTATAATCATGTACATGTTATGTTATGTGTATCAAATACTTTATCAATTTTCTTTAAATTATTGAGCAACAAGACAGATTTGTTATGCAGCATTAAGCCCCGTTTTCCCTGAAAGCAGGTAATATGTACATATTTCAATGATAAACTGGCCAATGTCGTCGCACAAGCTGTTATAAACTTAAGACTTGCCAATATCGTCGCACAAGCTCTTAAACCTATTGTTTATAGCAGACTGACTTGCAGTTATCGTTCCTAGCGTAGCTAAAGCAGACTGACTTACAAAACTTCCTCTCTAAATTAGTTGCGAGCTAACGCTCACAGCTCAAAACGGTTTAGTTTGTTCGGAAAGAAGCAATAGCTCACGAAGATATATCACATGAGTATAACATTCAAAGCAGAAAATCCAATTTCATATGTATCTAATTCACTATTTGACAACAAAAGAAAGCGTTGTAATTGAACTCATTTATGATATTCGGTAATGCGTTAGGCGTCACGACGTTATTTGCTTCCAAAAACTCAACGGATCCGTGTTTGTATGGCAAAGCAAAATTGTGTCATGGTATTTAAGGTTGATACAAAAAAAAAAATAACTGAATTGTTATGTTCTATTTACAACTAAAATATAAAATTACATAGCGATCGGGAAGATTTCTGCATGTAATGATATACTTTGATTTGAGAAGGGAATCGTAAAAAGTATTACTGAAATAATGAAAATAAAAGTACCTTACCTAGCAATTTTTTAGGCGCTGTAAGTGAAATCAAATGACATTTGTGATTTTTCCTTATCTTTCCTTTGATTTGGTGGATTATCGATTTTAATTCACGAGTGATCATAGAAAATAATATTTTCACGAGTGTCACAGCCACGAGTGCAAATGTATATTTTCTATAATCACGAGTGAATTAAAATCGATATTCCACCGAATCCAACAAATTTTATTTGTATTTTAGACTTTTTTTCACAGTTTATATACTGTGTTTAAAACTAAGTAATATCGCTGGGATAATGACGTCATTTCGTAAAAAATGACGTCATTTCATAGTAAACAGTGAAAATTATCGATAATTTTACTATTAATTTTCACTGTTTGAAACAGTGAAATTATCAGTTTTAATTCACTGATATTTCTCTATAAACCACCGGAAAGCATAACATAAATTACTCGCCGTCTATTTGTTTAAATTCATAAAAAACAACAGAAAAACACATTCAAAACTACAAGCGCAAATATATACATATACAAAAACATGCATGTTTTACATATACTAACAATACATTTTGTTTACATGATTCATCACGAAATACATCACTCGGTTCGCATACCCACAAAATAACTGTTGTTTGTGCTTCCCGTTCGAAATAGATTTTTTGCTAGTTACCGCCTGTTGTTAAGTGATTTGTTACTAAGCAACGACATTACAAGGAATTAATGACTACTAGATGGTGTGGCCCAACGGATTACTTAAGTAATAGACATGCAATATCGCGGGCTAAGAATCATCTTTTCTTCTTAGTTTCCCATCTGTGACATATTGTGGGAATTATTAACGCCACCTTTCAATGTGAATGCTTTGAAGAAAAATGTTATTATGATTTAATAATGAAACATCGTCTGGGGCGATTGTTTCCTATAACCTAGACTAGTTTATCTATCGATTGGCACCTTCTTTAATTACATATATTCGTGGTTGTATAAGGCTCGACGACATTACAGCATCCTATTAACTTTCAAATATAAGTTTCTGTTGAAACTGTTTGCAATGATTTCTTCTTTATGTGGGCCATCGTTTTTATAATATGAGCCTTGTTTTAAGGAAACTGGGCATAATGCATGTGCGTAAAGTGTTGTCCCAGATTAGCCTGTGAAGTCCACACAGGCTAAACAGGGACCACACTTTTCGATGACATTTTTAGTTTAAATGAAGTCTCTTCTTAGCAAAAATCCAATTTAGGCGGAAAGTGTCGTTCTGGATAAGCCTCTGCGGACTGCACAGGCAAATCTGGGACGACACTTTACGCACATGCATTATGCCCCGTGTTCTCAGAATGCGTTATGTATACATGAACAATGTTTTATCCAACCTGTGGTAGATTTCATACATAAAAAAAATGAATTGTTCATCATCATGACTCATCTCACCTGCAGAGTTTGGAAGAGATATATACATGGTCTTAAAACTATTCATGATTATCCAAATAGTCATTATTCATTTGAAAATGCACCTATGTGCTATAGTTAACCACTAAACAATATCCTATTACATGGTAATCATTAATAGTGATTGCCGTAGTATCGAATAGTAATAACAAAGTGCACATATCTAAAAATAAAACCGCTGTACACTGCTCGTTTCAGGTTTCGTGGATGTCTACGTCAGTCCATGTCCTCGATGGCAAACATGATCGGCAAGATCTACTTCAACATTCTGGGCAGCAAGTGTTTCACGTTCTCCGAGGAGGAGGTGTGCGTTGAGCGGTCCTGGTGGGGCCGATGTCTGCGGTATGAGTCACAGCAGACCGCCCTGCTGGAGAGCCAGGTGGCCTTTAACGAGGAGCATGCCTTAGAAAACGTTGCCATTGATAATAAAAGAAGGCGAAAATAAATGGAATTTCGGTATATTTGTTATATATGAAAGGGCGTTTAGATAATGTTATTTGAGACATGGCGATGTTGCAAATGAAATGGATGACTGTTTTCAAGTACGAGTAAAGGACAATACGGGAGATTCAAGTGCAGGTTGTTCGAATATCGGGGGATTGCAATGACATATTGTTTGACATAGTTAATAATGGAAATAGTTCAGGAATACACACGTCATTTGGATTCTAGTTGCAATGGAAATATAGGAAGATGACATAATGCATTAATTCTGAAAAGAAAACGACGTTTGTCTTGCTACGAATTTCTAGCTTCAAAATGGATTTTACATCCATGGAATACATTTGGAATGTGTTGTTATGTCTCGCAATGATTGTATCGCAGACGCTGTGTATGAAGTTCTACTTTAGTCGTGCACTGATTTTATTGCAGACGCTGTGTATGAAGTTCTACTCTAACTGTTCTGAGTCAGACAGTGAGGTGATTAGTAAGTTGTTCAAGTATTTATTTTATACGATGGAATGTTATTGCAGAATGTATGTCGTTTAAGTGCTACTTGTAACACACATGTTGATACTAAGAAGCAATAGATAGGAATAATACAAATGATGCCAAATAAATATAAATAGACATTTACTAAGGAACAATACGACTATACTGCTGCTATATGTAATAGGTATAAGAAATTGACAATATGCCTATGTATGTAGGACAACGGTTAAGCGATTAACTGCCCGTGAAGAATTATTGAAAAGATATGAGGCCGCAATGTCTACATAAGTCTTGAAACGTGGCCTTAAAACAATACGTATAATATATGCAATACAAATTAGATATCTCCAACGCCAAATGCATACCCTCAAAACACTCAAACCTACTAGCTGTATGAAGTACAAAATAATTGTTCCTAGAAGATTTTATGTACATAGATTTATAATTTAGCAAATGTTAGTCAAGTTTTTTTGTTTAAATTGTATTTGTTACGAATACGATACTAAGTCTGTGGCTTTTCGGATTATGTTTAATGTGTAATATATAAATATCAAAGGATGAAAATTGTGCACACTCATGGTAGTGTAAATATTAACAATTTTCTAATTTCTACTTTTCCTTTATAAACCCATATATACCAAGCTTCTAGAAATAAGGCTTTGGCAAATGCAAATGCGGCGTCTCTTCAGGGTCTGCGCTGTTTGCCTAAAGGAATTTCTGTAAGAAATATTCTAAATATAGACACAAATATACTTTACATCCCTAATTTTGGAAATAAATTGATCCAATTTAGAAGGATGGGAGAGTCTACTAGGCAAAATAGGTTAATGTGTTTCATGCGCCTGATTCTGCAAAATTCTACAAAACATAATATATTCATTGGTTACACGAAGAAAATAAGCACGTTTTCGCACACACTTCTACATAATGTTATTGAAGTCGACATTTAAACACTCCAACGCAAACATTACTGAAATGAAATGTGTTTTTTGCAGGGAAACTGTAGTAAAATATAGATATTCATGTTTTGCATTTGTTGTTTTTGTAAGAATTTGTAGTTTAAATGTATGTGTTTTATTTATTAATTTTACTGATTTGTTATGTATTGAACGGGTACTTATTATGTTTGAATGTAATATCATTATAGTGAATAAAATGTTTGTATCAGAAAATAATAGCATTGTAATGTGTCATGGGTGAAATGTTATTCTTCTTTTGGAGCAACTTAATTACAGGCGAATAAGGCATACCAAGTTAACTTGTATTTTGCCTATTTTAAATGCGACATTTTACCAGAATAATAAAAAACATCCATTTATTTAATGTTTTCTAGTCTATCACAACGATTACATCAATAACAAAGGATTTTACGAAACAAAAGGTTCTGTCGCACGAAATTACTATGCTTGCATCACCTTTCATAAAAATGAAATAACTAGCGAAAACACACTGTCCATATTATATGGGTAAAAAAGTTAATAAAGTTGTCTCATAAAACCTCCCATGAGACCATATACTCAATAATTCTGATGTTATAGATTTCATGTAATTGTGTCTGGGAACAACTCATACATTACGTGCGCTTCAGAATAGCCGTGTGGGTTTAAACACTTCACTACCATGGTTGTACCAGTGAATGTGATGACAATAACCTGGTTTTGTTAAGTGCATATGACAAACGAGAATCAGTAAAATGTACACTATTGAGTTGTATGCTTTATTTGAAAGATTCTGGTTTAATATTGGACAAGATAATACTCGTTACAGTCGCAATGTGTTTTGCTCTTTTTTCAATCGTCCTATTATCATTAAATTTAGTGAGAACAATTTTACCAATGATACATCGAATCGGTTTAAAACTAAGGTTTATGTGGGTAAAACCGAGAAAACTTATACTTATTAAAGAAAAAGCTTGTGTACAATCTAGAATTCGAATTTGTTGAAAGGAACTTGCTATGAACATTTTTTTAAACATGGCTATTGACACATTTTCTTTACATAACTTGGCTACAAAAAGACTGTCAAGAATTGTTCACGAGACCATTGAAAACTTATTAAAGACAAACAGAACGATGTCTATATTGCATAGTCGATGTATTTGTCAAATAGAAGAAAAACAACTATCAATTCTAATTTCTTCAACATTTTATAGGATTTTTAAAAGGTCAGCCGCTGGTATAAACAGCTACGCCAAATAGTCACTAATCGAAAACAAAAGTTCTTTATCTATAAGTAAGCATTGAAGACGGATCTGTAATTGTGTGCAAATCGAAGGTCGAATAACGCCTGCACATATTTCTCCCGGCATGAAATGTGTCACAAGCTGTGACTCGAAGACTAGCAGATTATACAGTGGCTGCATTTACGTAACATCTCATTGTACATGGTCATGGGCTACACACCTTTCATGGTTATTATATCAATACACAACAAGATAAATAATGCGATATGATTATACAATAACACAAAATTGGTTTAAATCATCTTATATTTGTAATCATAAAGACACACAAATGATACATATACATGACGGTTTACAATTTAATCAAAGAACATTTCCCTATGAAGTGCAGTGTCCGCGCCATATGATATAAATGTGTTTGATATTCGTAATCGTTTAACCTTGGACTTGTTCTGCGACTGAAAGCAAGGGTAAAATCAGCTTAGCAGTACTAACATGTACGTAATTGCAAAATGTTTCTGGACTAAAACTCTAAATCTGATTGTGATAACCGCCACATAATGGGGCTCATCCCAGTACCGGTATTTAGGAACGGTAAAATGAAGAACGTGCTTTTTATAATCTCCTTGTAGAGATTGTTTTTCAAACGTTGTTCAAATACAAGGTCGAAAAATAACATGATTATGTATTATGATATGAATTGACAAAGTGAAAAACAACGACCGCAAGAACATAACACAGTAGAATCCGCTGTTCCGATGTTATAATTGATTTTGGGTCACCGATGAACAATGTAGCCAATTTTACAAACATTTACACCTCTGTACTGAAAGGCAATATTCTGATCATCTTAAAAACGTTATGCGCTGTTACCCATCAACTATCTAATTGTGTAAGATGTTCAACATGAATCATCTGCGCTGCAAATTGACATGCTATTTTGCAAAGGGTAATGCGATTTAATGTTAGCTATTTCGAAAAAATTAGCTTAAGTGTTTATATTTTTTTAAATATGCGGCGCATATCCGATTTGAATTCTTTTTTTAAGGAAAAATAATTATGCCGTGATAGTTTTGGGGGCTCATTGAACACGGTAGTATAAATATGTTTTTGTTTGTTTAACAAAAACATTCATAAGTCCACAAATCCATGTAAACAACGAGTTATTGTATTGTTTATAGTAAATATTTTATAACTCTATGAAAAGCACCATCGGTCAATTTATTTATCCGTGTTGTTAACCCACTATATAGCAACTGATTTTAGTAATTGAATAACATATAACCATCATACGTACATGTTCATGTTATTTTCTTAATTATTTCTTGCGTATTGTTTTGTGATCATCTGGACTATCTGATCGGGAAATAAAAAATATATAGATGCGAAACATAAGTTTGACATTCTGCATGTCTATGTGGCGATTTATTTTGAGTCAATTTTGCACAGACTTTTAGCATTTTTTTCCCTACAAAACAAATTCGTTATTTTGTAAAGTATTTAATATGGGGACGTGAAGTTTATACCGGTCTGTAAGTGAGTTACACCTTAAAGAAATATTAAACGACATCTAACACCTCATTTTTAGTGATTAATACTGTAAGTTCCTGTTTACAAACAATAATTTGATTCATGTTGAAAGCGCATCATTTCTTCAAAAACGTTTACTTCACCTAACACTTTTCCGTGTATTAAAAAATGCATTAAAACACGTGTATCGGTATGTTGAAAATCGGACCCTATTATTGCGAATAGAACGAACACTTTACCGAACTCTTGGAACGAAACATTGTTTACCTCCTCGATTGTGTCAAGAGGCATCACTCGAAATCGCGTATTAAGGAACAAAAGAGTAATAAGATAATCATCACATCGTAAAATTTGTTTTTATTTGTTTGGATTTTGGTAGCGTGTATGTTCTTTCACAGTTTTTCCTGCATAATTAAATACAAGCTGTGTTGGGTAAATATTGCAAATTGTAAATCAGATATGAAAGGTGTGAAATTAAACCTTACATTATGATAACAGACAAAGCAACTTTATATGAACCAATAACAGTTTGACATTAATGACAAGTAGATATCATATTACGTCTCCTTTCATTATTTAGAGACAATATACGATGACATTCAAGTTATTTTTTTTGCTATACATCAGAAGTAATTATGCGATATACAGTTACCGCTCTCGCCGATTATGTAAGTAACCTTTTGCGGCAACTGATGCCTTTATAGAGAAAATGATCATTGAGCGAAATGCCCAACCATATTGTAAACATCATTGCTTCCTTTAAATGAGTATTAATGAAATATTGATTTCTTTTAATGATAATTTTTTTATAAAAGCTAACGGCACATTCATTATTAGTCTGAACTAGTACTATAATTTTATGTTTTAAGTAACATAAATACTCAAAATCAACGAATATTTCACAATATATTTCGTAAATAAAGTTAACTAATAAAAATCAGTGTTCCCTATAGCATTAGCCAATGTTTCAATACTAGATGTGTTTTGTAACACAGATTAAAAGAGATACAAAATGCTTGTTTTGTGTTGGTTTTCTGTGCATCATTATATTCCATGTGAATTTCCCGCCACGATATCCGAAGATTTACGAACGCGAGACTGGCCTGACCGAGACTGCCCGAAGCCAATCTCGCGTTCGCTCGTAAAAGTTCGGATATCTTAGCCCAAATTTAACATGGAAAATATTGTGTCATAACATATAAAAACGAGCATTTTTTACCTTAATTAAACATGTTAGTTCAAATAAATTTAGATCCAATTTTACAGATTAAGGATTTCATCTCATAGAATAATATCGAATCAGGCAGATGAAATGAACCTGAAACTCTACCTTTTTAAGATAGAAAATGTCAACAATGCAATGTTCATGAGGATAAATATAATTTTTTATTACAATGTTCCTTATATGATAATATTAGGAAATTAAACATAAATAAATATTGCTGGTAAAGACTTAACATAACACAGTTTATTTAATTAATGCAATTTGGATACTACAAGTACAAACATAAATTATCTATGTTTGTATGTAAAGCATTTAGTCAAAGAAACCTGTATAGATATTATTATGATTAATTGTGTGTACAATTCAGTATAATCCATAACTAAAACTTGACTTCTTGCTCTCTTGAAGATTCGACTTTTTATGTTATCGGTATAACATAGATTATATATGCTGTAATCCAATTGTCCTATACCTTTTAATTTATGGATACTTTATTTAACAACTTATGAAATTAATAATGATCACGTGTAATGCCTTTAAAATATTGTATGTCACTATGTTTTAAACAAATACACCGATGGCCTATTGTATATTGAATAAACGATTTATGTTTTTTTTTCAAGTAGAACATACTTATAATGACAAATAAAATTTATTTGTCTCAATTTAGAGACAAGTTTGTATTTGTTAAATGTCAATCGCTATTCAAGATAGCTTAAAACAAACTGCGTGTTTAACGTTATTTATCTATATTTCTTGTTATTTTGTGAATGCGATTGATTGATTCCCTTACTGAATGCTGGTCTTTTGTCAGGAATAACGTTGAGCGGATATCTTTATACACATAACTTGCAAGTAAGATATCATTGCCCGTTGACTGCATATTCTTTAAAAGAAACATAATTGACAAATGGTTTATTCATATCAATAGATAAACCTGTGTGTTAAATAGAAGACATTTTAACGTTCAGTAAGTGAAACGCTGTTCATCCCTACGCGCTTGGAGAAAACCGGGCTAATTTCATGCTCTTCAAATGTTTCCTCAAAATAACATGTACATTCCGCACAGGCTTATCAGGGACAACCCTTTCCGCTTTTATAGATTTTTAATTAACGCAAATCTCTTCTTCACAAAAATGAAGTCTATGCGGATAGTGTCGACCCTGATAATGCTGTGACGAAATTGAAGGACACTTTAAGTACTTGAATTAAGTTCGGTTTTCAACAATGCAACTCGTGTTCCCTGAAAAAAAGTATTTTGACATGCATATTGATACCACCGTAAAAAAACACACGATAATAGCTGTTGTATGTTTAGGAAATTACCGATCATTTTAGTATTAAATTAACGTAAATTGTACGTATTTATTACCTTAGTCACTTAAACAAACATTGCAAAACTTACTACATGGAACATACCTTCCACTCTTAAGAACTGCATAGACTATATCGATACTGGTCAATACATATATCGTCGTTTTACTGTAAAATGTATCGATGCAATCATGTTTATATTAAACGTTAGGTAGTCTGCCATTTTGTAACTAAACACCCCTTATTTTATATAGCTTTTACTATGTTTGCTTTATATTTACATCTTAGAGAATGGTTACTTAATAGTTTTATAAACAGTATAATATGGGTATTATACAATGGACATACTTAACGGACTAGATAATATGTTAATAAGGTTTTGACCTAAGCGAAATATGTTAAAATGTGTTCTATTTTAAATCCGTATCTACAGGTAACGTCGAAGACGTGCCATCCAAAATAAGAAGTGCGTACGTTTACATGCTGGTTAATAATGACAAGTTCAAACGACAGCTACACATGCATATCCAGACAAACATTAAATAAAAGACAAGCTGATAAAGGCCAAAAAAAATCCCTGTCTCATACAGACACGACTGGCCCTTTCAAAAAATAGGCATGCATATAGGATCTGGCACGAGTTGTCATATCATACCATATTTTATATAAGGAATTTTGTTAGTAAGAGAGCCTTTGGCGAGCTTACTAACGAATTTCCGGGACGAGTTTAATAAAATATGGTATGAAATGACAACGAGTGTCAGATCCTTTTTATCACATGCTTTAACATGAGCAAAGTAAATAAATATTCTCGCAAACATAATGATAAATCCCGAATGTTGTTGACATTTCGTGACGTCATTTGACGTTGCAACGTCATTTTAGCAAAATAACAAAAGGCGATTGGTCAATCGAACGAAAACTAAGCCAATGAAAACGCTTAAAAAGTATATTACACATGTGTAAGAGAAAAATATTTGTAATGGTTATAGTACATGGGAAACAGGGTATGGCATGTGATAAATTTATAATAATAAATGGGCTTAGATGCCGATTCGGTTCTGCGTTCTCGAAAGTGAACGCCTTCGTGAAAAAAGTTTGATCGTTCAGTCGTATTCAATCTAATGTCATCGTTATAAATTTGCAATTAATTCGTGTCGGCATTTTCATTGCCACTTCTAAATTGATAAAGAAGCTCAAGAATATTATCACAAACCATTTATATTTATACGGTAAAATGAATGAAAAACCTGTCATTCGAGTGGTTCTTGTGGTAACAATGAGTACACTACAAACATGACGTAATCTCGAGTTATTATTCGTCTGCGTGTCCACGAGCAGCTTGTATAATTGCGTACATTGAACAACTCACGAAACAGTTACTTGATTTCTGCAAATCAATAGCGAAGATATATTTTGTTGTCATACGTTCAGGGCAAACAATGGATAAATAAATAAATAAATAAATAAATAAATAAATAAATAAATAAATAAATAAATAAATAAATAAATAAATAAATAAATAAATAAATAAATAAATAAATAAATAAAATATATATAGTTGATAACTAATGCAGAAGATTGGTGCATTGTGAAAATCAAGTACTTTTCGGAAATGTTCTTTTTGCCAATTTATTTCATTCAAGTCCAAGTATAGTATTGCAATAATTTCAATTGGTTGAATGTCTTAGTACCGTGCGGATTTTGATGCTTATTAATATATTCCGTTGAATTGTTAGGTCTTAAAAGTACAATAACTATCAATCCTTTGCTTGCAAAATTATGTGTGATGTTTTCACAGACAGATCAAAGGCAACAAAAGGCACAATTTGACCCAACGTAGCATCAGATTATTAGTAAACATTTTTGATAGAACAATTACTGTGGTTTCTTTAACTGTTCATAGATATGTATCATGGCTTGTTTCAGGGATCCGTTTTAGTCTGTCTAACATTTCTGTTTTATTTTGAAACTTCTTTTAATATGTGTGTGTGTTTAGGCGTTTGCTTATAAATATAGCTAGTTAAATGATTGAGACTACATAGATAACTCGCAATCAATTCCAAACGATGATGTCTGTTTATTTTAAACTTATTATTAGATGTAAATTTTAGCGACGAATGTAGCGTTCGCCATGATCACCTTCCTGTATATTATATTTAGTGTTTATGGTGTTTAAATCGCTGTTTTTCAATGCGTCACTATGAAACAGATATATATAAAATGTTGACGTTTTTTGTTTACCTTGTTGTTCACTCATATACCGGATTATACACAATATTAGAACCATGTGTGTTGAAGTGAAGCGTTTCGTAATTAATACATGGTGATGGGTACGTTTGCAAGCATTGACGGAAGGCGGAAGTATCATGTCATTGTGAACAGAATAAAAAGTAAAACAGAATCAATTGAAAACTCGCAAGTATTTTTAGCAAAGAAGTTTTTAATGGTAGACTTATGCCATGCCCAGTTTCAAATAGAAAATAAGTTTCCGCGTTCTAACCGCTATCCTAATCATCACCTAAAATCAAATTATAAATTTTCAAACCAACCACAAAGAAATAGTTCATCATCTGTGGATAAAAACAAGTTAAATATATTAAAATCTATAAAATTATTTTTTTCTTTACAGATTTGACTCTTTGTGGAGATTGCCATTTCTAGGACCGAGTGATTTTAATTGAGATAAATGAATAAAACTATTTAGCAGAAGATTGTACTAGAAACGGTACCCATGATAAAGTCTGGTACATTAACAAGAATACTTAAGCAACACGTAATTTTTGTTACGAAGGGATTCATGTTAATTTTACATTAAATGTAACAACATATTTTAAAACACAATGCACAATAATTCTCAATCAATGATGATTTCGCATTGTGGTTGTCTCTTGTACGCGTTTTAGAGATTAAATAGTCATTGATGAAGCTTAATGAGAACTTTATCAACACAATTAATATCGATGATATGTAAAACAGCACGGTTATGTCAAGATCTTGGGATACACGCAGAGATGAAAGTGGACCAAACAGTTCGATAGTTCAACAGAACAAAAGATAAATGGTTTATGTCCATCAAAGTGCTAAAGCATACAGATAATGAATGGCGATTGATAATGTACCAGACAATACGCGCACGGCACGATAATAACGTTTGTTAAGAACCTTATATATACGTTTAGTCTCAGCAAATGCGACTTGTTCACAGCACGTTAATGTTGCGACTTGCATTAGTGGTTAACTAATTAATATTTCAAGACAGTAACTGAGTCAGATGAATTCAGTTTAATGTGCAATTTAAAATGTTTACCTTAATTGTCATGTAAGGAGGTAACACCAAAGAACGGATGAATTGATGTTAAACAATACGTATCTCATCTTGATGTTAGTTGATTATACTTGTTGATTATGGAAACGTGTTCTTAATAAACGTCCAACAATAATTTAATGCATTCAGGTGTATCAAAACGCCGAAGCAGTCATTGGTATATGTAAGAAAAACAAACTCATAAATAATAATAACAACACATTTCCTAGTATTAGAATAATAGTTTTATACATAACAACACAAAATTGTTGAACACTATCAAAGTCCATGTAGTTTTTATCATCTCTGAGTGGTATATAAAAGGGTCCTGGTAACTATTTTTTATGATACAAATCTCGTCTGCATGATAAGTGTCGACACTTGATGACATACTTCGAAAAAAGTGTGTTCAAGTTGCCATACGCCCATACTTTGGGACCATTTTGCTTTGAGTAAACGATCGTTTCCGTTCCATAGAAGACTTTATAATTATTAAGTCAATAGTACTGGTTAAAAGTCATTCGTTAAAAAGCAAGCTAGAGGTCTGTTCTAAACGGATAGAGACCAATATTAAAATTAGATTGATATTGACATGTTTGCCAATCACATTTGTTTAACCATAAAGGTATGTATAATTATATTATAAAAATGTCCGAATAGTATATCAACATGCTCGCTATGTTTTCAATAGCTTAACAAGATCACACATAATGAAAAATTTAATGTCCTCTGATAGGTATAATTTCCATAAAAGTGTTTTTAGTTTCAAATACCTTGGTAGCCAATGACTTAATCTATGTTTTAAATGTTCCATTATAATACGACCCAAAATGGACTGCTTTTCACTTCGTTCATCTCCTTTATTGGTGGCCCATTGACAGTCAGTTGTAGAATGTATGCATGGGCTTGGCATGAATAGATTGACAGATTAACACATTCACATGAATAACGGTCACTATTCACTGAACACTTTCACTTGTTAATCTTTCTTCGAAATCTGCAAAGTGCTCCACACAGTTTGGATTTAATAAAGGACAATGTTTCCGTGGCCTTCTGCTAATAACTAGTTACCACATGTTCCGTGTCAAGCGTCTGGATTTACTTCACGTTTAATAAATATATTAAAAATCAAACTACATTTACATTTACAAAGGATTTTTTTCTAAATACCTCAAAGTCTTTTATTTATGATACTATCGATTTAAATTTATTTTTCGTTTGATCGGTCAAATTGGCGAACGAGGTCTGGTACCAATGACTGGAAATATGATAGCGCAAACATTATAATGAATATTAAAAACTTAGATTGATGCTGTGGACGTACCAGCACCTCACCCAAAAGTACAATGTATAGTATGGGCTATTAAAGGTACTCGTCAAATAATATTCAGGCTAACTTTTTCACATGCATCTACAACTACTACTGTTTGGCGTTGCTTATTTTACATTACTTTTGATGATTTAAAATTTACATCGTAACTTTAGACCAACACAAGCATGTACATCCGGCAATTTCAAAGTTAAATAACCTTGTGGCATTTATTGTACTCAAATTAAAGCTATCTTTGTGCGACCAGTTTGTGCTCAAATCTCATGGAATGTAGGTACAGAAAAGATACCATTTGCAGGAAGCACCATACGCTAAAGACCCTGCCATTAGCCAGCAAGCATTCTTGGAACAAAGGTATTGATCCCAGTACATGATTCGTTCTGGAGTCGAGATAATTTATTACCTAACATTGCGTTTCGAAAATAGTCGGGTATCGCTATCTTTTTGAAAAACAAAACGACCAACCTTGTTACAATCACAGTACTGACAGTACTTGTGTGCGATGCTTTTGAAGTGGATGAATTTAAAAGCATTAATTTAAGTTTATCTTCATCACCACAATTGTGTATGTGGGTACGAAATTTTTGTACGAAAACAAATTTGTGTTCGAACATTTTGGGTACGAAAACATTATACTCAAAAAATAATAATGGTACGACAAAAATGAGCGCAAAAAATTTGGGTTAAAAATAAATTAAGGTACGAAAAAGAATTGGGTACCGACAAAATGTGGGTACGAAAAAATGTGGGTACGAAAAAAATTGGGTACGAACAAATTTTTGGTACAATTGGGTAAGAAAACGAAATTGGTACGAAAACAATTGGGTTCGAAACAAATTTGAGTACGAAAAAAAATTTGGGGGTACGGGGAAGTTGTACCCGTGGGGAACTTTACCCATTCAGCGAAACTGGGAGGCGGGTTACATTCTCGATCAAATGGCAAAATAACTACATTTGGGGTTTTCCCAGCGTCACAGCGTTTGAAGTGCCACCTGGCAGTTTCGTGTCTGGTTCCTGGCCCGAACCTCTCGATAAATTTGAATGAGGACGGGAACCAAGCTGCCTTTACCTGTATCAATAATAATCAGCGAGGTATGCCGATTGAGAAAATTTAGCTTACTCAATCAGCTTGGCTCGGTCTTTTACATAGGTCGCCATTGTGAAGCATTTTTTTTATGGAATGATAACTTAGACGAGCTGCTGAAGCAGCATCGTCAAAAATGGCTATAGTTAGAGGCATGAACATATATTTTTCTATTTAAATGCCCATGAACCCTCAAAATCAACTAATATTTCGTACAATGTTTCGAAACATAAATTGAACTTATAAACAAATCAATCTTCCGTAAAGCAATAGCCAACATTTCAACGCTAGATATATATGCACAATAACATTATATATTGACATATAAAGATGATGTATTCATCCTTATAACATAGTTAAGGATATCTCTCCGGTAAAGCCGTGGTACGTCTGTAAAGTAGCAAACGCCTGTAAAATCCCCTCTTGTAAACAAGCTCAAATAAAGCATATATCCTTAATAAAAAGTTATCAGAATGTTATCATTTTGGATCTGAGAGCAAACCAATGTTTGCAACTAATCAATAAAGCGCTGATTGACATCATCAGACACAATTCGGAATTAATTGGCGACACCGACAACTTCATTAATATATGTTCTCTAGAAAAGATAATGTGATGCAGCACAATACACGGTGCATACGATATCCTTGTGTTAAATTATAATTCTGCGCTATATTGATGTTCACAGATATTAAAAATCAAAATTATTTTCGAAATATATATGATATCATTAAAAAAATCATTATTTTGAAACAAACAGAATTACACTACTGGCGGAATAAATGGCAGTTGTACATGAAAATATATTACAGGACATCGAAATAAAAAAGCTTTGGCTATCATCACATCACTGGACAATCCTGAACGGTTTTTGTTTGAAAAAATGTTTTAATTGGGGTTTTATTTGCAACAAGTGCAATATACGCATCATTTACACTATGGTTGTTTGCATGGCTTCCGTTGCTCATTTCATAATTACAAATACAAACTTTATGCAACAGTTTTGCCAATTCGCCTAGAATGGCTTTTTTTTACTTTTAGCATACAATTATAGCAAGTCTTTGTTAAAATAAAACATAAAAAAGGCCATTTTATTTTTGGCTGGATTACAAAACACTGAAAAAGGTTACTATGTGATACAAAGTTAATGTTATGTTGGCAAAAGAAAGAAACTTATGGATGTGTTCGACCTATATAATACAATTCAAGAATATAATTAGTCATGCTACGTTCTCTTTCAACTAGCATAATACCAATCTGAAAATCGCTGGATTACAAAATGTTTCATTGTAAGCACTTTTACTCAATCAGAAAAAACGGTTAATGGTTGGACTTTTAAGGTCGTTAAACTTATACTTAAACATAATTTCCAGTTAAATATAACCATTGAAAGCGATGTAATGTAAATACTACCAAAACAAACAAATGTCAATTCAAAGGCAACCATGACCTTGAACATAATTGTTTATTATAAACATAAATAGCAGTGTAATATGTAGATTAAATCATATAGGAATATTCCATAATCGCAAATATACACGTTCAATTTGCTCAAACGAGAACACAAAAATGGTAAGATATATCTTATTAATAATGTTTTATTAAACGTTACCATTCTGAAGTACACAAATGAGTGATGGGTTTTTATTGGTCAAATATTTTAGGTTAAGGAAGAGCCTTATCAACTTTTATCTTTCGTAAATCTGAATTTAATATCACCCATTGATAGCCAGTTTTTAAATGTATTCTTGTGTTTGACACCAAGATAGTTTGTTCACATATTTATACCCTTGCATAAAGCAAAGATAGCAATCCGTAAAGATCTATTGTTGTTATCATACCTCAAAATCAACAAATACGGATACATGTCTGGAATTCGACAAAATTAAGGGTCTTTGAAACCTTCAACTAATGACCATGTACCAGCAGGACTTTGACAACAATTGAAATTTATACCTTAAATGGTTATCCAAGTAGTAATTATAGTAACCCATCAATCGTTGATTATCAAAATGAATGTACTTTTTTCAGCACACAAACTGCAGAAATGCTTTATCACACGACATTTTTCGCTTTCATTACAAATGTTGTTTAAAAGACGTATATTCCAGTCGAGGTGGAAATGTTCGTCACATATAACCCATACTTTACATGCATGCATTAAGCCCGTTTTTCCCAGAGACTGACATAAATACGTATACAAGCTAACGATACAAAGCTACCTTGTCGAATGAGAGCGGTATTTGATATATTGATCCTGCAACACATTATGTACTGGAATGATAACAAAACAATCTTTTAGAAAATTTGCTTACATTAAACTATCATTTAGCTCAGAGGGCAGAATGTCTTTCAATCTTTCAACACTATTTAATTTTATTTTAACACTTAACTTATAATTTCAATATATTCCACTAAGTAATCGGCTATTTGTTGACTGCCGAAATATACTGTTTGGAAAAAGAAGTATTTTACATGTTAGTTTACAAACAAAACATTGACATTAACATATTTATTCTAAAAGTATATTCTAATACTCAAGATGCAAAATTCAAGGTGAATAATGAAAGGTTTACAGGTAAATTTGAGTGTCAAAAAGGTCTAGCAGTACACATGCAACTGTTGACAATCGCCTACTTTATTACATGTTTGCATTAAAATCCATACCATATTTTAACGTGTGAGAGGGTAATCATGTGTCAATTGTGATGTTTAAATAACATATTTAAATGATTGTATTAAGTTTACATGTACATTTTATTGCGGTCATGAGTCATATTTGTATCGAAATAGAATGACAAATCAATGGAACTATGATTACACTTTTATCTAATGTTTTACATAAAATTACTTTGGTCGATTGTAAACCGATTCATTTAATAAATCTGAGCCCGTTCATTATTATAATTTCTTCGAGTGCGTGAATCACCTAAGATAAGTAAAAAATAGTTTTATTATGACTTTAAATGTCGGTATTTTTTTCTTCAAAATTTTGAATTATTGTGAGAAAAATATTAACATCTCCTTTGTCGAACATAAACACGAACACATTTCAGTACAAAGGTTTTTCCTCGCTTCTAGAATAATATCAAAGTTCAGTTGCCCATCGATATCGACAGGATTTGTTTGCAATCCAGTCATTCAATGTAAGCTAATATACGGCAGCAAGGCATTGTGACCGTTTCCATTCGGTAATGATAACTGTTAATCATGATCTATCTGTAGGCGAGAAAAAGAATCGGTCTTAATTTGAGAATTGCACTCAAATGTATAAACTGTCTTTATTTTTATAACGGTCCATACGAATTCGTCAAAATTACAAATAAAGAAAAAAACGAATACAACACAATACAAGCATACATTGATGACACCTTGATAACCCCTCTAGATTGATCGAGCAGATACTATTTAATTTCTTTCCAGTAGTGTTCAAAACATCGATCTCGATTATATGATGTCTTTATACCCGTCTTGCCGATTGAGTCAGTGAAGTACATGTATTAGCAATAACAAATACATTAAACCTACCGAGATGTCGAAAAACTGTCGAACTTCCTTTAAGCATCCATTAGAGGTTTAATTAAATGTGACTTCATTATATCAAACATTTGTGTAGTGATTTATTTTCATTGTCGAAGGTATGATTGCTTTGGTGAATTTGGTTTAATATAGATTTATTTATTTATGTATTCACTTATTAATGTATGTACATGTATATGAATGGATAATATATGTATAAAATATGCCTTAAAAACTGCCGTTATGTTATACAATAAATACAACACAGGAGATGCAAGGTGTGCTATGTAGGTGGATACGCATCAAGAAATGCTAAGGAATGGTATGTACATGTGCAGGAGAAATTGATATACAAGTGTCGCGAGCGAAATGAGTTTATACAAAATAAAAATGCGTAACGATTATATTTATTTTTAATCGCAAGGTCTGCAAGATAAAATGAACCGGTTTCTTAATACAATGCATATTATATAAAGGAGGACATTTGTATGTGTATTAAGATATGTAAATATCTATGGTATTTCGATACTAATGCAATCTTGTAAAATAAAAAATGTTGATACCTGAACTTATTTACAAGACAAAAGCATTTATTTTGTAGACTCATGATACCATTGAAGGTTTCATTAGCATTACATTTTAAATAACCGCCACTGTATGCCGACACTCATTATTTTCCTTTGAATATATATGACAAATCGAGACTCTGGTGCGTAACCATATTCAGTATTGGTATATTTTATCATTGTTAAAGTCAGTATAAATGACAAAAAAGGAATGTTAACGCGTTTGCATGTGAATGTGTAAAAAAATACAAAGGTTTTTAATTTCAGTCGGCCGCTTTTTTGCCACTTATAAGACACAAAAAGCATCTAGTTTGCAAAAAAGAATGCTGTTTCTATACATAACAATGGACGTTGTCACGTTTATAAGAACAAAGGTTATATATGTGTAATAGCTTCCTGTAGACATTTCAATAAGTTACGAAAATAAGGAGGATAAGGACATGGCATCTGATACGGACAAAAACCACTTAAAGGGCTATCAAGTGATGTCCTCATGGTTTATTCCAGTACACTATAAACTTTGCTTAACACTGTAATCTCGATCGTATTGTATGCACACGGTTAAGTATGGATATCTAAATAATTGGTGGTTCGTATTATTCTAAAATGTACAATACATAAGATGTTATGATTATGGTTAGGGATGATTGTGTATATGAACCTGTGCTTATGTGATGGCAGCAAACGCAGAACAGGACAAACGACGCATTGATATTTTATGTTCAAAATTTATTAACAATCGAACAATGACGTAACGTTAGATGTTTTAACAAAAGTATAGCTATTTCTTTTCTTAATAAATTAATTAAATTAAATATGTTCATAACATGTGTTGTATTTTCAAATATTAGAGTAAATGCAATTATAATACAAAAGCAGACGTATTTTGAAACAGTATGTTATATAATCAACAAACTGTCTTGTTCGTAAAACTTCTGCGTTTCGCACGCTCGGCGATTATGTTCCAAACAGTCTTCCCGTATACTTTATTTCTCCTTTATATACTGGTTGTGTTGCATATGTAACGAATTTGGGCGTTTGTTTATAAAATAAACCTCGATAAATGGATGATATATCTCGATAACCCTCAATTAAAACAGAGACCGTACTGTCTGCCGTTTAAGTTCTGATAATTTGATGCTGTGTTAAGAAGTAAATTCAGCTACATCTGTCGAACCTTCCTACGCATACAGAAATTTAAGTTGCTCTTCTGCAGGCACTGATTGCTTAAGGATAAGACGAACAAATGTGCGTGCGATGCTTAGCTTGTTCCTTCTGCAGTGTTGTGAAATATAACATTTTTGATGCAATGACAATAACGTTTATGCACGGAATTTTTGAATTTAAAAAAGGAACCGAAAACTCAGTCGGTACACAATACAAACAAATAACAGTCACCTAATTTTGTATTTTGTGTTGCTTTCTGTCACTTATATGAAGTCTTAAGTCCGACTTCCGATTAAGGTCCTTATTACCACGTGTAAAAGATAGATGAACCAACGCCAACAATAAAAGAGGAATCTTGAAGAAGGAGGATCACATACATAATATAATTTAATAAGTAATTTATTTCTTGAAGAGATTACATCCTGCAAGAAGACAAGAAAAAGATGTATCTTTTCAGGCGTAGAAAATGAAAATAATGCGAGCTTTTAAAGATACCAATACCTTTATCTTTGAGCACGGTCAAATTGATTTATTAGCTTGTTCAACAGAACACAATATCAAATACATTTGCAATTAAGATCAGAAATACACCGTTAAATCTGGTATGTACTTTTATATTAAATTACATGTATCAACTCAAGCCTTTCACACGGTTTCTTGATGGATGATTAGTGTATTTTATGTACCTTGACACAAAATTGAAACAAATAACGGACCAAAGCAGACATGTCATGCTTAAAGATTTCGTTAATGTCTTAAATGAAGCCAACCGCGCTATTTACCATTAAGTATATATCATACACAATCATAGATCAAACTTAATAAACAAATGCAAACATTTGATCATTTATATATGAGCCGTATACATAGTTATTCTATTTTATTCTATATCCAATAAATTCATCCAATCGGCATTCTTCATATGTACCACGTGACCGTCCAATATATTCCGGTATTGGATCCAAAAAGTCTGTATTTTTTCCATATTGGACAGTTGAGTACAAGTGCACTAAGCAATTGTTTTATAACGATAAAAGCCGTTACCTAGAAAAAGTATCCAAATGTACTATAATCTGGGACCGATACAAACAATTTGTTTGTTTTGGTCCCTGCTATAATCGACTCGGGCGCTTGTCTTGAAAATAGCATAGATGCAATTAAAGCATTTTAAAATCAAAATTAAAATGAAACAAAGAGCTGAAGAAAGGGTTATAGAATAAAAAGCTTATTAGACGTTTAAACTGTACAATACGTGATACATTTGGACTCGCACACAGTTTGAAGTCAATATGACGTCAAACTATGTGCCCGTCCAAATATATCTCCGTATTGTACAGTGAAACGTCTAATAACCTATAAAAAGAATGACACAACAATTGTATCTTATGTGTAACAAGAGTCATTTTGTCGATTAAAATGAGTTTGTGTTATATGTTTACATTATTTGTGCATTTACATATTAACAAATTACAAAATGGAAATATGAATCAATATTGACACTAGAGAATAAAATTACGTGGATGATGTATTAATTGTTTTGTGTTTTCAAAATATTACTCATATATGAAAATAATTAGGCGGAAAGAAATCAATTTATCCAAGTGAAAGAAAAAAACATGGCCTGTCGAGTGTAAAGGTCACCTATCCAATAATTGCCCGTCGACCATCTGTGAACTAGCCGTCAAACATTACAAACGGATTGAATCTCAGCGAAAATATGTGCCGCAATGAATAGCCATTCGTATTGGCTTTTTAACGCTAACCACGCCGACAAAAGAATCTAATTATAGTAATAAGAGGGTGATTGACAGCATGTGACAACGAATATAATTATGGAAGAGAAACGACTTTTCATGGCGATGTTTCCTATTGAAACGTACTTGTTTGTAATAAATAAAGCACTGGCCAGGGCATATCTATTCTGAGGTTGGGTTAAATACTGAGTGATTTTGTTGGCTTAGAGGTTTTAGATTAAATAGCCAATAATATAATCTGAATGATAACTTATATCAAACAATAAATAAACACGATTTGTGAAAAAACTGGGATGTGCCAAGAGCGCGAGATACAACAAGAGATGAAAATGTATCCAGATATATCTCTGGTATGAGATATCATACCAGAATCAGTTCGGTTAAGACAAGCACATGTACTTCAACTGCATCTTCTACTAATTCTACTAAACAATGAACGAATATTGAAGATGCAGCCAAAAAAAGTAATAGTCATGATAAATACTAAGAAATACGAGCTATTACCATGTTTTATCCCACTGTCACAGATAATTTGGTTGATTAAAGCCCCATTGATGACATTTCTGCTATGTTCCACGGCACGAAATGACGTATTTCTTTCGACAAAATGACCACATAAATCCAGTGAAATTATCCAGTTAAACTATTTTTGTCTAAATAAAAAGGTATCCTGAATAAAAAGTGAGATCAAATCAAATCAAATACATTTTATTTTGAGTCGGCAAGACATATAACAAGTAACATAAGCTGCAAAGCTTTTGAACCGACTACACAACAAATGTAAACAGTAAAACATGAGAAAAACAGAGGTAATTCATATACATGTTTAAGGGTAAAACACAGATAAGGACAATAATTACATGCAGCATTGAACTGAATTTGACAATATTTGACTTTCCTGCTGGTTTTGCACATTTGGGAGCGGAGAAAGACTGTGGCTTGCATATAGACAAAGACCTATCGGTAGAATATATTCTAGGTCTTTGATGTAGGGGCTAACTGTTTTATCAAAACTATAATGCACAAAAAGCTGTACCAGCAGCAGAGTCATTGTATGACATAATATAATTTCAATAGATTACAAAAGCATATCAAAATCATATCAAAGCATAAATAAAATAGAAAAAATAGAATAAAATATTCTAGGACTTTGATATAGGGGCTACCTGTATTACAACACAAAAATGCACAAAAAGCTGGACCTGCAGCAGAGTCAGTGTATGACATAATATATTTTCAATAGAATACAAAAGCATATCAGAAAACATATCAAAGCATAAATAAAATAGAATAAAATAGGAGGCAATTAAAAACTGTGTAGGAAGCTGCTGATCTAGACCTGCAAGTAGATCTAAAAACTGCAATAAGACGGCAACGTAAGAAACTGAATTCAAAAAGAAACACAAAAGAGCGACAGATAAAAAAGTGCTTAAGACGAATATCACCTCGAATCAGATTCGGGATGAACTGATCAGCAGCTTTCTCACAACAAAAACAGAATAAAAGCATGAAACAAACTGTAAATAAGCTACAAAATAGAAGAAAGAAACAACTATATGCAAACTATAATCAAACATAAGCAAACTAGAAGCAAGCACAGGCAAACAAAATCAAATAATAATACATAAGCAGCGCAAAGCAAAGACAGCAAAAGCAACTAATCACAGTGTGGCATGCAGCTCCAGAGAGAATTGTTCCTAAGCAACTTTACAGGCAGAACATTTGCATTCTTTGCCGTTCCAGTGCATCATAAAGCTTTTGAATTGGTTAGAAGTACTAGTTTTTCTGTAGCTTTCTGGTAAGGCATTCCATAGAGCTGGAGCTGCATGCTGGAAACTGTTAATATCATACTTAGTAGTATTGACGTGGGGACTCTCTAGAAGATTGGTATATCTGAAATGATAACGAGATTAACGTTTGATGACCAGGTCATTAAGAACAGGTGGAGATAATTTTGAATGTTTCAAGGGCCATAACTCTTCTGGTTCTTCTAATATATAGACTAGGCAAATTAGCTGTTGTTAGTAATTGGTCATACAAACTGTTGTTATCGTCGTATACAAAGCGAAGAGCTATCTCTTGTATTTTTTCAATTTTGTCTGTGTTGCTTTGAGAGCAGAAATGCCAAGTTAGAGGGCATACACTGAAATTTGAGAGGATAAATGACTGGAAAATGGTCAATCTACTCAGACGACAGAGGTTTTTACCTATTCTTTTCAAAATGTTAAGCTGTTGTGATTCCTTACTACAGATACTACTTATGTGGTTATCAAAATTTAGGTTTGAGTCTAAATTTACTCCAAGAAGTTTGACAACATCGTCACATTTAATGTTTGTGTTTCTTATATCGAAAGAGGTTTTTTTTGGAAGCGGTTATTTTTCCAATAGCTATAGCTTGAAACTTGTCGGGATTAGCTTGCATACAGTTAAAAGAAAACCAGTCTATTAGGACATTGCTTTCTTCTTAAAGAACTTTAACAAGGTCGTCAAAATTTGTGGAGCAATAGGAAAGTGTGTTATCATCTGCATAATTATAGAGTGTGCCCTTGTGAATAAAATAAAATATATCATTAATAAAGACATTAAATAGGAGAAGCCCGAGTATGGAGCCTTGAGGCACGCCCTTGATAATATGTGTCTTGTTCTGAGAAAACTGGACTTAATTCATGTGCGTAAAGTGTCGACCCAGATTAGATTGTGCAGTCCGCACAGGCTAATCAGGGACGACACTTTCCGCTTTAATGGTATTTTTAGTTTCAAGGAAGTCCCTCCTTACCGAAAATAAAGTTTAAGTGGAAAGTGTCGTCCCTGATTAGCCTGTGCGGACTGCACAGGCTAATCTGGGACGACACTTTGTGCACATGAATTAAGCCCAGTTTTCTCAGAACAAGACACATATAAGCCCAGGAGATTACAGAACTACCTATTTTTATTTGTTGTTTCCTATGGGATAAATAGAATAATAGATTAGTGTTGTTTATAGATCAGGTTTATCATGCTCGACACGAAAACGAAAAATATTTTCTAAGCCTCGCATGATAAACCTGGGGACGGTTTCAATAAACATCGAAGTACACATTTACGATACGATACATTTTTCGAAGATATATTATTGCTAAAGTCCATATCATATGATTATAAATTTTCAGAACTTAACTAATTACATTGGCATCTCAAGCGCCGTATATATTTGACGAACATGGCGAGCTAGTTCGTCTACTTATTAAGATTACAACATTATTTCGTGAGATTAAATTGTCGTATGATCGTTAATGAAACGGCCCCGTGATCTACAATCAACACTAACCTATTATTCTCTATTTAGTTTTGAATGAAAGGACAATTTTAACGCAAAAAGGTATAATTCAACTTAAGGCTATACAGGAATAATGCATGAAGGGAACTTTATATGGAGTTGGTGTTATAGATTGAATTAGTGACCAAAACAAGGATGTATGGATCAACCGCTATGGAACGCCATTACTGACTTCATATGACTGTTGTCGTTGTTTGCAGTACATTAATCATTATTTTCAGTGGAATATACATTATGCGTTGTGCAATTTTCTTTACGTTCGGTACATTCGTCATTTTATGCAGTAGTTAAAGCATTACGCGAAGTAGTAACAACATTATGTTCTGCCCAATCTTCTTGACGTTCTGTACATTCAACATTATGTGTAGTAGTTTTATCATTATGCGCTGTGCAAACGTCTTTACGTTCGGTTCATTCGTCATTACGTGCAGCAGTTACATCATTAAGTGCAGTAGTTACAACATTACGTGCTGTGCAAACTTCTTTTCGTTCGGTACATTCGTCATTGTTTATGTGTAGTAGTTAAATCATTATGCGCTGTGCAAACGTCTTTACGTTCGGTACATTCCTCATTACGTGCAGCAGTTACATCATTATGTGCAGTAGTAACAACATTACGTGCTGTGCAAACTTCTTTACGTTCGGTACATTCAACATTATGTGTAGTAGTTTTATCATTATGCGCTGTGCAAACGTCTTTACGTTCGGTACATTCGTCATTACGTGCAGCAGTTACATCATTATGTGCAGTAGTAACAACATTACGTGCTGTGCAAACTTTTTTCCGTTCGGTACATTCGTCATTATGTGTAGTAGTTTTATCATTATGCGCTGTGCAAACGTCTTTACGTTCGGTACATTCGCCATTACGTGCAGCAGTTACATCATTATGTGCAGTACTAACAGCATTACGTGCTGTGCAAAATTCTTTACGTTCGGTACATTCAACATTATGTGTAGTAGTTTTATCATTATGCGCTGTGCAAACGTCTTTACGTTCGGTACATTCGCCATTACGTGCAGCAGTTACATCATTATGTGCAGTAGTAACAACATTACGTGCTGTGTAAACTTCTTTACGTTCGGTACATTCAACATTATGTGTAGTAGTTTTATCATTATGCGCTGTGCAAACGTCTTTACGTTCGGTAATTCGAACGGAAACAAGTTTGAACAGCACGTAACGTTGTTACTACTGCACATAATGATGTAACTGCTGCACGTAATGACGAATGTACCGAACGTAAAGACGTTTGCACAGCGCATAATTATAAAACTACTACACATATGTCGAATTTACGGAACGTCAAGAAGTTTGGACAGAACATAATGTTGTTACTACTTCGCGTAATGCTTTAACTACTGCATATAATGACGAATGTACCGAACGTAAAGAAAATTGCACAAAGCACACTGTATATTCCACTGAAAATAATGATTAATGTACTGCAAACAACGACAACAGTCATATGTAGTCAGTAATGGCGTTCCATAAACGGCGATGTATTTTTAATAGTTACTCGCATATCAAAATCATGCTTTAAAATCTGTCTTATCACATTATATCATATGCAATGGAATTAGTTACCATGATTCTATAACGCACACTTATACTCGTGCCTCTAAACACCAGTGCATTAGATTTGTTTGTGTTATATTGTGGTTATTTGAACTATTTATATTAAATACAAACATGTCAGTATATATCACGAACTTACATTGACCTTCTATTGCGTCGCTTGAAAGCACTGCATATACTCCGCTATCAAGAGGCAAAGCTGTTTGATATAACGTGATTGACGACCATGGTTTTATTGTTTGCCTAAAATGAATTATCTTAAAGAAAAAAATGACTACACAGGCTAATCTGGACACTTTACGCACATTCATAAAACCCCCTTTTCACAGAGCGCGGCCCATATAACTTTTTCTACAAACCCACATGACTCTTCTTTGGGGCAACTTTTGATCACAGGGGCATACTTTGAAGATATGTCGCCATATAAGTCTAGTTTAAAACAGTTCACATTAGCACGCAGGAGTTTCCTATATTGGCCAGAAATGAATTACTTGTCTGTCTGTCTGTCTGTTTGTCTGTCTGTCTGTCTGTCTGTCTGTCTGTCTGTCTGTCTGTCTGTCTGTCTGTCTGTCTGTCTGTCTGTCGGTCTGTCTGTCTGTCTGTCGGTCTGTCTGTCTGTCTGTCTGTCTGTCTGTCTGTCTGTCTGTCTGTCTGTCTGTCTGTCTGTCTGTCTGTCTGTCTGTCTGTCTGTCTGTCTGTCTGTCTGTCTGTCTGTCTGTCTGTCTGTCTGTCTGTCTGTCTGTCTGTCTGTCTGTCTGTCTGTCCGTCCGTCCGTCCGTCCGTCCGTCCGTCCGTCCGTCTGTCTGTCTTTCTGTCTGTCTGTCTGTATGTTTGTCTGTATGTCTGTTTAGCTGTCTGTCTGTCTGGCCATAACTTTTGCAATATTAAAGATAGCAACTTGATATTTGACATGCATGTGTATCTCATGGAGCTGCACATTTTGAGTGGTGAAAGGTCAAGGTCATCCTTCGAGGTAAAAGTCAAATATATGGCTTCATAGCGGCGCAGAAGGGAGCGTTGTATTCTCACAAACACAGCTCTTGTTTAAACCGAGTTTTGCTCTGTAACCTAATAAATTAACGAACAAAAACGATTTGAACAACTTTTCACCCAAGAAACATACCTGTGAAGTTGTATGTCGATCGCTAAATGAGGGGTTAGCCACGGATGTAAAATACTGTGCAAATAGTGCCATTATATAAGGCACACGTTGCGTTATAAATAACTAATTTAAATTTTTGGTCACGTGCTATCTAATTTCGGAAAGCATTTCAAACTTGTTTTCCGCCCATAATATCAAGAGTTAATACTTTGAGTGAAGCAATATTCCGATGTAACGTGAAAAGTATGATTATGGGGACGTTATTAACTTAAAGTAAAAGCTTTTCTCAATATGATTGTGTATTTACCGGTCACACACTATTTTGCTTACAATATTCAATCACAATACTTTGACATAGCTAATAAATATACATGTTTTATTAAAAAAGAGTGTATGCTTATCAAAAACGTATTATAAATTATCAGTATAAATCATTGAACATATGATAACTCGAAAATGTTAAAGAACACAAAGACATTACTATGTCATACATTTTACTGAAATATATCACTGAGGTGAATTCGAAAACGTCTCGATAAACCGATATGAGTATTATTTGATTATCAAATGTTAAATCGTATTCGTATTTCAATTAAACGTTCATCGTACCGTTCACGTGATTTTAATATGGTATATGGGTTTCCAGTCTAGAGTTCATACTTGTATTTGACACCATATTATGACGTTTAGAGATGTATACACTGCTGTACACATCAGACAACATTTATAGTTCAGCCTTTTTTGTTTGTCATTTCTTAAAATCTGCAAACGGCAATTATTTTGAGACCGAGAAAGGAAAATATATTTCATGCAATACAAGTATTAAGCACTTATCAACAATTTAGATAAATATTACAGATAATCATCTCTGAACTATATTAATATCCTACACTAAGATCCATTATGGTATTTATGGACATTTATGATGATGGTGGTGGTGGTGATGATGATGATGATGATGACGATGTTGATGATGATGGTGGTGGTGGTGGTGATGATGATGATAAAGAGGAGGAAGATCGTGGTGGTGATGATGATGATGATGATGATGAAGGCCTGGGCTAGATTTAATGTGCTTGGGAAGAAGTATTGTCCGAATTTCTCCCTTTGTTGACCCTAGCGGTTGATTGCAGAAGCTCAGAGACTGTAAGAAAATACAATATTTGTGTATATACAACAGTGTACAAAGACGGTGGAGGACTACACGATACTGGTGGTGGGAACGATAACCTTATGTTCAACTCTACAACTCTGTTAGAGGTTCGTCTACATAGGCGATGAAGATGCAGTATACACAAAGACCTATAGAATACTTATAGGTCTTTGATATAAAACAACAACAACAACATGGCCGCAAAATAAACTGTTATTGCTGGCGTCAAATAAATCACTTTCAATAGCCTAAAATAGCTTTTTATTACATAATTTACAGATCAGGAAAACACTCATACTTCCTTTGTAATGTGTATACAAAATAAATTCCACTTACCCTGATAAAGAACGGTGTACAGATGGTGTACTTCGTCTCACGTAGAACTTTTCGCGCTCGATATGCGCGCTAATCTGCGCAGTGAAATACCATTTCCGGTTACTTCGTCTATTTCCGAGAATGATCATGAATATTTGTTGTTTTTTCATTTTCTTTTTTCTGGATTAACGCAAAATAAAATAACAATATTTTAAAATATGTTTATAAAAACCAAATATAAGTCTTCACAAAATGTTTCAGAAAAATATTTATTCTGTCTCCTTAAACACTCGTAACTTTTCGGCCTAGACCGTCGAGTGAGGAACTTATCCTCGCATGAATATGTAAACGATAAAAACTATGTCGTAGCCAATGCTAAGCAATTTTGCTTCTATAATATTTTTTACACGCTTTATGACACTGTCATGTTAAATAGTGATGTTCTGTATTTACACGACGGGTTATTGAGATCTGCAAAGAACTTCTTTTATTGCGCATGAATAAAGTGGTAAATCGAAGTTTTTTGGAATTTTGTTTTTGGAAGATAGCCACTTCGGATACGCTCAGAAATTGGTATCATTACTTTTGCCTTTGGGCTACGCCCCAGGCCAAAACAACGATATATCTACATGGACATCAGAGAATCAAGAGTTGATATATGGTATAACCAATGAAGCATTTTAGGATATTTAATATTTCTATAGCGACACACGTTTATATACTTAAAATTCCGAATAAATGCTGATCAATCAATCCTTTTATGTTAAGCAATACAGAAATGTCTTTCTGCTTAGTATATTGTTTGGAAATAGTAAACATGTTTGTATTGTATTGCTTATATGTACCTTCGAGTATCTAAATCAAAGCGCTGAAGGCACTGAAATTGTTCGCTATTGCATAATTGTAGACGCAACTGAGTTTTCAAAATTATATAAAGCTTTTTATATCGCAAGTTTGAAATTAACACATTCCATTCAAAATCATAAAGAGTGTGTCTTAAAGCACAGGTCGAGATGTGTTTGCACTGTTTATCCTCATATTTATATTATAGAGATAACATAGACAAGATAACAACACTCTGTTTCTTTTTCGATTGGTTGCGGCACTAGCAATCATCTTTAGAATGTGTGTTGCCTTGCTAAAGAATAACAAGCCTAGAATCAAGTACATGTTGTGTTATGTGTATCTAATATTAAATCTATTTTCTTTAAATTATTTAGCAACAATTTTGCCGACATGACAGACTTGTAATGGATCATGTCTTGTTGTGAGCCGGAATTGAATCATTTTCTAGGCCTAATTGATCCATAGTCGCCAATTTGTATTATATGTGTATATGAAGACCTGCTTATTAGCCCAACTGAAACCAACGTTTGAAATTTAGTTTTCTGGGCTTAAATCTACTGGTTATTAGTTATTCATGATGTAAGATCTGACAGTGTATTGTACTCATTCAATTTGAAGGCATTAAAGGGACCTTTTCACGTTTTGGTAAATTGACATTTTAAACGATTTGATAATTGGGAGAGTTCTGTTGTTGTCGTAATATTTATTCATACTACGAGGAGTGCTTTTATAAAGTAGATGTGTAAATACATCTCTCATTGTATGAGCACGGATGGCCGAGTGGTCTAATCGATATACTTTTAGTCCAGGGGTCAGTGATTCGAGCCCAGTTGAAGGTAACTTTTTGTGTTTCTTTAATTTTATTCTTGTTTTTTTATATTTTAATGGAGCTTTATTTATCAATATTAAGCATCTAATGACAAACTGTGAAAAGGTCCCTTTTAGAGGTTTACTAAAAAGGCCACAAGGTATAAATTTAGAACTCATTGGTTGTTTATATCATTTAAAAGTGATTTTGTTTATTTGCCATGTTAGCGAGGTTACTTTTAAGTTATTTTCACTTTTATCTTTTTTTTTCAAATCATGAATAGAAAATATAAGCTTCATTTTGGGAAAACACGGTTTAATGCATATGCATTAATTGTCATCCCAGTACCAGAGACTCTTTTTCAAATAAAAACACCTTAACATCAGACAGTGTCGTCCTTGATTAGCTTGTGTGCATTGCACAGGCTAACCAGTGTACACAGGCTAATCTGGGACACCATTCATTTGACATGCATTAAGCCCCGTTTTCCCTGAAAGCAGCCAATATGTACAGATTTCAATGACAAACTGGCCAATGTTGTCGCACAAGCTGTTCAACACTATTGATTACATACACTCACTCACTGTTTGCAGTGTACCAGTGGTGATGTATAAACAGGCAGATGCGGTGGTTATCGTTCTTAACGTAGTTAATAGCAGACAGACTTGCAACAAATACCACTTACCTACGGAATCAGGATAGGGCCAAGTTGATTGTCGCATGTCGACCTTCGAGGTCGACGCACGACATTCAAGCGACGCACGATATGACACTCGACATTTGAAGTCGACTTGCGACAATCAAGATTTGAGTGTCGCATATCGCGCTGGGTTTTAGCAAAAAACTATTGCAGAAAACACGATAAGACACGCGATATGACCCTCGACACTATATAGAGCAAATATCGCGCAAATGTCGCCTGTCGACCTAAGAAATTTCCTAGGTCGACAAGTGACAATTGCTCGACGCACGATACGACGCGCCACGCACCATATGACACTCGATTGCTTTACACTTTATCGAGCAAATACCGCGCAAGTGTCGCATGTCGACTGGTGTGGGAGTAATTTTTTCAACTGCAAGGACGGTGTTATAGTAACTTTTTCAGCTAAAAGTAAAACATGGCAGAATTTGCTTTGTTTGCTTTGTTAACGTTACTTGTATAAAATGTACTTTAAACATTAATTGATGCATGTAAACTTGAGATTGCTAGGTCGCCTTTCACAGTAAATGTTTCCATTTAAATGTAATTCACTTTCTAATAAAACCAGTAACACAATTCGTTTTGATACAAAAAAATAATGCAAATTGCGATAGTTTCTTAACTAGTGGTGGAAAAAAAGCAAAATGGTAAATCGAGAAATTGTAAAATACGCCTAAAACGTGTGTATGTTATGCTGTTTGGGATAAACAAATATGGTTATTTGGATAGTGATATGCCTTCTTTTTTAAAATACTGTGTTGAATCTTTGTTTCCGTTATTGCGAGTTTTCGATTTTCCGATATGAAACTGATGTTATCTGTAAGCATATAGTAGAATGTTAAGTATTACAATAAAAATAATACGCATTGTCATCAAGTATTTCCAGTTTCCTTCCACGTACACATTTTAATTTAACAAATCTATGACAAAATGTATTAATTGTTTGTTATCTGTTCGGTTTCAAATACAACTTTAAAATATTTTAAATAATTAAAAAAAAAATCGTATTTAAAAGGAAATAAGGAACGAGGTAAACTGTGCGCTCCAGGTGGTACAATCATTGCAGGGGATATGACAGGAACATAAAACTCATTTGTTATCAAATAACAAATACATAGAATATAAAGAACAGTGAGATTAGTGAAATGGATGAAGATTTACGAAGAAATCGGAGCAGTTAAGAACGTTGCAATGAATGAATTTTAAAATGCTTAAGCGGCGGGAATGATTGTCAGAAAAGGTTTTTGTCTGCCCGTGTGTGGTACTTGGAAATCTCTGATTGCATGTTATTCTTTACTTTTAAATAAGTAATGCGACGTGACATGAATTTGTCAAATTAAAAAGAGTGCAGTGTTGTGCCACACAATGCAAGATAAGAGTCTTTGCGATTTATATTTTGAGTGAGAGAAACGTGGGTTACAAAAGGCTCGAGTCTATTTTTTTTTCGTTTACTCAGGTGAATACGATTAATTAATTAAATAAAAAATGAAAATGAGAGAGTATGTTAACGGGAAGATATTGATTTATGTCAAGGTACGGCATGTGTAATCCATGTATGACATTCTCATACAAAGTATGCATCATTATGTCTTTTAAACTACAGTTTTAGAGGGGTAATTATTTGCGCTTTTTAAACAATATCGTTGTTGTTTTATTTCATTTTTCTTTTATTTCTATATCTCGTTTTTGCCGTAAGTCCCGTCTGGGACATAGTACGCAAATCAGCCTCCTCCAGGCGTCTCGGTTCTGGTCGAGTCTCTCCAGCTGCCCTCATGTTTGGCATTTCTGCTTAGCATCTGCATCCATGTGATGGCGCCAGGTGGTCTAGGCCACCCTCTCGCCCTTTTACAGGTTTGCGAGGGGGTGTGACCAATACACCGCCAACGTCTGAGAAGGAGGTCTTCTTCAACTGGCAGCTTCCTTGGAAGTTGGATCAGGAACTGATGTCGCCTTTCTTTGGGTTGGTGAGGTATCCCTCTTTCCACTCTGTTTGAATTTATTATTCTTCCCATATACTGCAGGTAGAGTAGCTACACACTTGCATCGACGACAGCCTTATGCGCTTCTGTGGGTATGCTGTTATGTCCCGTAGATTTGCCGTCCTTCAATTGCTTGATGGCGCTGTAGCTGGTGGGTTCCGGTGGGTTCGTAGGAGCTGCCTTGTTGAGTAGATCGTGAAAGTGCTAAATCCATCTCTTCTTATTATGTGTACTCTTCTTGTGCTTTCACTTTTTGCGGCTAATGTTCTGCTGTTTTTGACATCGCCTTCTCGTATCGTCTTTCTTTAACGTTTTGAAGCGTCTCTGCTGATATCCACTCCTTTTGGGTGTAAGACTTTCGACCCTGTACTTGATATGTGGAGGTCACTGCTATTTTTACTTTCTGCCCTTCTGCTTTATTGTCTCTTCTTGAAGCTCTTCTCAGCTCCTTAAGGACCTGGAACTTGTTAGAGAAAGTGACATTGAACTCTTATTGCTTCCAGTTGTCTTTCAGCATAGCAGTGTTGTTACGTTCGCGTTGGCTGGGCCCCCCTTTCCAATTGTTTGTCAGCTTCAGTATCAATCGGGCGACAAGAAGATGAAGATGCGAAGCCACGTCTGCTCCTCGATTGACACTTACATCCTAAAGAAAGCGACGAAAGCGTCATTTCGATGCACATGCGGTCGATCTGGTAGATTTGATAGGTCTGGTTACACCCAAGTGTGTATTCTTTGCTTTGTGTATTCTTCCGTGATGGAAAACCCTTCATCCAATTACTAGGTTACTTGTGGCGCACAGGTCGGCGAATCTCTACCCGCTGTCGTTTAACTCTCTAAACCCATGCTTCCTCATGATCTTCTCATATCGTCGGTTGTCATTGCCACTCTTGGCGTTAAAGTCTAACATTAGAATAATTAGGTTTTCTTTGGGCTGCCCTGTATGCTGGCTGACAGTCTATTGTAAAAGTTGTCCTACACGCCCTCTTCATTGTCGTTCATCGGGACGTAGCACTAGATTATGACCACGTTGATCCTCTTCCTCTTTTAAGAAATTCTATATAGAGTAACAAAAATCAAAACATTTATAAAGCAGTAACTGCATATGTCTGTGATGATCAGGTCAAGGAGAGCATACCTCATTGTTTTCTATTGTTTATTAATTCCATTCGATGTTCTTATATCAAGCGTAATCATAATGTGATTTATAATTCAGAGTTTTTCCCGTTGACACTATATTATTACGAGTCTTAATACTGAATTTGCGTGTTTGAGAACGTTCGTTTTCCAAAAGATCCATTTATATGAGATCCATCTTTTTGCAAGATTGATGCATGAAGAATGCTGTGCACATCAAAACATAATAGCCACTAATGTTACAAACATTATGTACCACTATACGCACGAAATCGAGTTCTTGCATCACAGATCGGAACATAAAATGCAAAGGAAAATGCTTTATTCATTTGCTTCTTAATATTAAATCACCTAAACTTGTTTTATTAGTAGCACAGCCCCATTAATATTTTTTATTTAGTACTGCCCTTGGAATTTGTTCACGTCATTATGGATTTTTGTGACGTCATACGACCGACTTTCCCAGTTGTAATCTACATGCATAGGTCATTGGGTTTATAACGTTCCATTTTATTTATATTTTCTCTCTGATAGGCGTTTCTTGTTTGATTTAATTATTTTTAATTTGTTTAGCAGTCACATAAACAACCAAGCTATGTAATATGGAATTTTACACCCATTATTGCTGCTTCTTCCTGTATTTGCGCGATGATTATCTGAGATATTAACTATATGATTCTATATTCTCAAATCTTTTCTATAAAGAAGGAATGTAGTTGACAATTGTTAATAGTTTTATTTGATCGTTCGTCAAATAGTTGTAATTCTGTTACTCATGTATCTTCAATGCAATTGAGTAATTAAATGGTAATTAAATTGAATGCGTTTTAATTCCCTTTTATTATTGTTTAATTTGAGTTACAATGCTATGACGTTAAATTTTATTTACACTTAAATGTATTATGAATATTGCTGGGCCAAGTGTGAGGTTGAGCGCTCTATAACCAGGTTTAAACCCCCAATGCTTTGCATTGACCGTTCCAAGGCGGTGACCCCAGCTTTATCCATATTTTGTGTTTATGTGGGTTTGTATTGTGCTGTATTGTGCTGTTTTGTACTGTTTGGGCAATCGGTCACTTGCCTTAAATAAAGGACCAACTAATTGTTTGTAATGAAAATTCAATACTGCCCCAGCAGCTGGAGTTTCACTTCTTTATATTGTTGTATATTTCTTTGTGGATACGTACATAGGTTGGTTCAACGTTTTCGAAATAAAGTTAGATATTGAAATCGTATACCAGTATACTCGTTTTGCGCATGTGCAGATTTGGTATAATTAAGAAAATGACGGGATATTCCTATTGATTTAAAGGGGCCTTTTTATGTTTCGGTTAATTGACAAAATTAAACAAAAATGTTTCAGATTCGCAAATTTTCGTTGAAGTTATGATATTTGTGAGGAAACAGTAATACTGAACATTTACTATGCTCTAAAATATCCATTATATGCATGTTTGTACGATTTAAAAACCTGACAATTATAAAGCATTGCAACGCGAAACGATTGAATAATTTGTAGAGTTTTGTTGTTTATCGCACATTGTATAAGCGCCGATAGCCGAGTGGTCTAGACGACAGACTTTTACTCCAGGGGTCAGTGGTTCGAATCCAGTTGAGGGTTACTTTCTTTCTTTCTTTAATTTTATTCTTGTTTTACTTAAGCTTTTTAGATCCAATGTTTACATTTATCAATATAAAGCATTTAATGACAAACTTTAATAAATGCTAAAATCTGTGAAGAGGCCCCTTTAATTGGTTGACATGCCGTAAGCATTGTTGGCTGACATATTTAAAGAATATTTATATGTCAAAACGTTTATTTTATTTACACAAAACTCCAGTATTTACATAATTAAGTTAACTGTCAACACAACGTTTTTTCCAAACATGCCCGGATTTCCATAACGTGCGACCCAAAACGTGGACTTGAACCAATATGCTTTTATTTAAGTTGTCTCTATTGTGAAATGGTCGCTTACACGATTTTAGCTACTGTGCTCGAATATTCAATATATTTCGCTTATTGAAGTGCCATTCCATCATTCGTACCAATGCCAAATACAATAGACTGAGTTTTACTTCCCAAAACCACAAAATTTCCTGAAAGTATTTGCGTTTTGATTGCCCATCAGTCGCGCAATCCCTTGTTCTGCAATCGCCATCATTAAATCTGCCATTTTGTTTCCGTTTGTTACACTTTTCATTATTTCAATTAACACATGTAATATGAACTACACAACACATGTTACGTCAAAAGACAGCTATGACACCTACTATTATTTTCCTTTTGTTGCATTTTAAAATGTAAAAAGACACAATTCTAATGACTTGCATCAAAAAGCGTTCTTGTAATAATTTGAACGGTATTTTGTACTTTTCCATGCGTTTCCACTAAATACCAACTTGTCCACCTGCATAATTTTGTTTTGATTCATGATAACATGTTCCAGGTATAAATGTGTGTTCTTACAGAAACAGTTTTAACATTTAATAACTTAAGCTAAATTCGTTATTGCATTTCCTTTGAAATGTATTCTTCACGCGTAAGTGTAATCTCGTTAACGGAGAGCCCTTGAAGATCTTGTAAGGCATACACTTGAAATAGTATAAAAATATATTGGATTTTTGGTGTTCGCAAGTGTAGTGTATTTCTATCAATATTGTTGATATACGTCATGTTTATGTTTGATACTGAAGCGCTTGACGTCGCCGATGACTGCCGCGTGAACGCCGTGCTATCGCGATATAGTGAAAACGCTTAAGAAGCAAAGTACGTGCAAATATAGGACACCATGATCCCTTTGCGATTATTGATGGCATGTTAATGCATGATACAACGTTTTCAATAATATTAAGTCAATGAATATGCTTACTTTTTTTATTGAACACATGCAAAATATCGGCTTAAAAATACTGGATTCTAAATTTGCATATGGGTAAAATGTGTACACAGAGAATTAATTTCCGTGTATTTAGACACTGAAAGCAACGTCCCCGTTAATTTGAATGGGTATTAAGGGACATTGTTTCTCTTTTATATTGTATTTTAGTAAAATGTTAATTTAAAATGCGTAATTCTACTCAAATGGAGATACACATATTTATTTGATATATATTTAAGTGGTCTATAAATGGCTTTCTGTTTATAAACGCCAAGAATGTTAAATTAGTGAATTGTTTTGGAATGCACTGAATATGTTTCAATTGATTATATAAATCATCAAATAACACCTTCATTTTCAAAACAATACTTTTGGTGTTTATTGTGTGTAATATGCATTATGTATAATGATGCGGCTTACAGGTGTCCTTGTTATATTTAAAGTTTTGCTATTTATATAAAACATTATATTATTTTTTTATTCTATTAAAAAGGAAAAGCATTAGAGATTAATCTGACTTAATTGTGAACGTTTTCGCTAAGTTTTTTTGCAAATGAAAATGTTGTATACTTTCCACCAAATGCGTTCTTGAATTATTTTGATTATGACATCATTCATACAGATACGCCTACATACCATCACGTTCAGTCGCAAAACTATCAAAGTATCCGTCTTTATAACTACAAAAAACGGTATTTACAAATGCTATTTTAAATCGTTATTTTAATATTGGAGTTACTAGATCAGATTTTTTCGTTTGTTCAAAGTATGGCTGGTTTTGAAGAAGATGAAAATAAAACGCAAAAAGTAGACATACAATGCCACAATGTCAATTGAAAGAAAACACGGCGGTAGATAAAAAAGTATGTAAGATAAGGTTCACAAGTATAACAATCATATTAAAATGTTTAATAGAGGTGTCGGATATCGAAAGAGAGCACCCTGTTAAAATTGTGGCGCCTTGTATTTTAAAGTGCGGGCTATTGAATTTAATATTGTGTGAACCTTTTCACAGTGCAGTTATAAATGTAAATCTAGCCTTGGTTTAAATAAATAATAGTTCTGAAACACGCAAACCCAACCTTAATGTATATGTAGCTAATAAGCCCACTTATTTTAGTCATAGTATCATTTTCCTTGTGTTGGCAGGTCATTGATGCTGGCATGTTAAATAAATTAATAAAACAGGGCATTCAGTGTACATGATACCTCTGGTTTCTACTTTCTCTATCTATATGTTCATTTAATCATGATTAAGTTCATTCATTTTTAGGATTAACCTTTGTCTTTTTTGCATAAAAAACGAAAAGCATAAGGTCAGCGAACATTAATACCAAACGCCACTCCACTAAAATGACATATGACGGAATAGTTTTTTGAACTGCAAATTAGGTTGGCAACCAGGGTCACTTTGGCATCTACGCTCCAAATTTTATTCCACGATTCTCTTTGACGTTGTTTTCGGTACCATTTAGATAATAACTTCGTCATTTTATAAAACAAGAGCTACATCACATTCATTTGACATTCATTGTACTGGATATAAACATAGATATTAGCATAAACAAAATGTTATTTAATTGCGCAGTAGATGCTTTAAAAAATACATTAGCTGTAAAGCCGTTAAATAATAAAAAATCTTATTTATAAAGTCTGTGTTGGGTGATTATCTATGTAATTCAGATTAACCCATTTTTGTCTAGTGGACTCTCTCATCCATCTAAATAGGATCAATTTATTTCCAAAATTAGGGATGTCTAGTGTCTTTATATCTATATTTAGAATATTTCTTACAGAATTTCCTTTAAACAAACAGCGCAGACCCTGATGAGAAGTCGCATTATGCGGCCTTTTTTTCTGGGTTTACGCTGTGTGCCAAGGCCTTTTTTCTAGACGCTAGAAATAAAAGGGTTAGTTTTTATAGCTAAGATAGCACGAACCGTCTATCGAAACCTTCGTGGTGTCTTATCGAAATTATTATCAATTCAATTAATGAATGGTTACATTTCGTTCATAAATTGTATTGCTATATAATTATTAGCAACATAACATTTCAGACAACAAATAAATTGTATCTTGGAATCGAATACATCGAATGGGCCATACATGCTCTAGAAAGAGTCTAGTCTGGCACTGCAAAAACACGTTGCATTGTTGTTTTATGTTTGAGGAATATTTTTCTCCTTGCATAATGTATGCCCTCATGGAGTGGTATGCATAAAACACAGCACGTGTCCGTACGTTCGTAATTACCAACTTCCAAACACTTCCATTCGGAACTCCTTTGTAACTGCTAAATGGATTTCTCTAAAACGTTGAATGTTGAATGACCCTGAGGTGAAGATGTTTGTAATAAAATAATTTTGACTGCAATGAGTTTTGGCAGATTTATGACCATTTTACTGCTTGTCCATTATAGTATAATATAATTATATTACAGTAATATAATTCTTATGCATAGTTCCCAGATTGAGAGCGTGTTAAAATTATCTTACTGCTGTGCAAATTTGACCTCAAGCTCTCACATCTGAATATGAAAATGGTCTTTTTGAAAGGAAGTTGCCTGTGTAAAAAATGTTGACATACTTTTAAATATTTTTTTTTTATATTTAAATCACGTTTTTTGATAACGCGTGTTTAAATAAACAAAATAAAAACTTATTTGAATGAATTGTCAGCAGAAGTAATGACATATTATTTCGGTTCGCTATCAAATATGAAGTCCTAGCAACATTAACAGATCATTTATTCAATGCAAAAACAAAGGTATTACAAGAGCATGTTTATAACACAGTTCTCGAGACTTTGACTGCTGAAATTAAATCACTTGGTTTGTTTGCACAAAATCGTGTCTCTTCACAATGTATCACTGACAATACATATTGCACTTTGAGATGTATTTTAGTTACGAAACTTATGAAACAAAACGCATACTTGAAAAAACACACTGCGATCAATAAGGCGTATCGAAAACGACTTTTTTGTGAAGGAACAGATCGATCAATTCGATTTCTGTCTGTAATATTTTATTTGAACGATGTTCACACTTTATGAAAGCTCTTATTTTGAGAAAAATACGTATTTCACCGAAATGCTTCAAACGCGTTAGCAATACTTGTTGAAATTATAAATGAATAGAACTAGAAAACATTATACAACTGCAGCTCTTCCACTTTTAGTAAAAATGATTTAATGTAAAATTCTCAATATGATTTTGAGCGACGAATGTTGATTTTAAATCGTGTTTGTATTTGCGAATAAAATGTTAAATACGTATCATTATTAAAAGAAATACGCGGTATTTATACTTAAATGTAGTTTATATTTAAGTCATAATAAAGGATATAAAAACAGTACTGCCTTGTTTAAATTATATCTTATGCCATCTTGTTCTTGTTTTCAGAACCTTAAAAATGATGGCGTGTTCTCGGATTTCGAGTATTAACCCATTATAAGGTTTCAGCTTACATAATACCGACTTGTCAATTAAATACATTTAATGTTAAAAGGAAACACATTCTAAATAAATTATAACTTCTAATGTGACCTTGAAAAACGAGATTTTGATCAGTTTGACTTATTAAATATAAAAAATGTCAATATATTAGTCACCTGCATATATATTAATGTGTCCTACATAACAAAACATGTTGGTACAAGTAAAATTTACTTGTAGCTAATAAATTTGTTAAATGCAAGAACATAAATGTTGTATAAAACAACAAACGTCATTAAAGAAATCTTGAAGAATATCATGTTTAAAGCGGCGCTAAATCCCAACGTGTTGTTTTTATGACACCTCATATTAAACATATACATTTGAACAAGTCTAGGTGCACGGGTTTAAAAACCATGAACGTGTGAAAAATGACTTTAAATTTGTGAAATATTGTTTAACCTCATATTATGCTAACATCTTGTAAAAGCTCTCATAGCAGAATGAAGGTGAATAAAATTACGGAATACGCCGTAAATAATTATATTTTCAAATGGGCTTCCGTTTTAAACTCGTATTTTAAAGAAAATAAGTCGCGTCATGTCATCATTTTATCACCGATTTTACATGAAATTAAAATAGACCGTACGTTATTACCCAATCTAAATGATCAGATTCTTACTTTGTTTCACATCGCTATCGTGGCAAGAGGTTCTGTGTTTCACATCGCTATCGCAGCAAGTGGTTCTGTTTTTCAAATAGATATCGCGGCATTTTGCTGTTAAGCAATAGTTGCCATTCACAAACGCTTCCGCATAGAACTTGAAATATATCGTATACAACACTTCAGCATGTTCTTGTAATTATGACATGGTAACGGTGTTAATACATAACGATATTTTGACCTACGTGTTCGATACTTAGAGGTTATTTATTCAGTCCTGAATTATGCAGTACACGCCAAAAGTAATGTGATACAGATTTTTTAAAATAGACTTTATGTTTTATAGTCGTCTAATGGATCAATACGTAAAATTTAATGAACACAAATGACAAAACTATATACTTAAGAGATTGCGTACTTTTGTAAGATTGGTTTACAAGGAAGAAGAGTAAGCATTAGCCGATTAGTAACTAGCTTCAATTAGTGGTCAAAGCATTGAATACTTTATCATTCTGAAACAATTTATTACAAATAGATGTAAAGCATTTGATACTTATGCCATTTTCAACCCCAAAACAAGAAGAAAAACAGATTAACGTGTTCTTTTCAAATGATACGCAAAGACCGCCGATTTCTCACATTAATGTGTAAACAACTTTGTTTCAATTTGTTATTGTATTCATGGTACATTTGCAAGTGAATCACGTGCTGTATGAATACAGATAACGTTCATGCTAATTGAAATGCCCATTTTCGTGTTCTGTTATTGAGGAATGATATAAAAAAGGATGTTTTAATTTGGTTAAAATAAGACCGCAATTCTAGATTATCCCATATATTTCATGGCTTCATAACTGTGTAGCTAAAAAATTATCAACTTAGACTTTTATGTAAATACTTTAATACCAGGGATGAAAATTACTTTAAAAATCCTATAATGCATAAGGAATTAAAATATTTATGATTCGACTTGTCAACTGTTTAATTTGTACATCCCAGCTACATAACAGAGGGACATCAACTGGAATTCTCATGGAGGCCACGCCGTCTTTCTGCCCGTATGTAAATAGAGGAAGATGGCGTCAAGCTTGAAGTTAAGCCGCGTATCAGCTTTGGATTTACTTAAAACTTGTTACAAAAATGTTCAATGAAGTACTTTTGAAGTTGTGACCCCTTTTTAACAACGAATTTTTAAACCGTGAATATTACAACGTTCTACAAAATACTAAATACGGCGTTATTGGAATTTCTTAACTATACCGAGAAAGTCTCACTTTGATTTGTTTCAAGAACGTCGCGTTCATTGAGTCTTAACACAAGTATACACGTGAAAACTTGTGAAACGAGTTGATATCATATCAGACGTATAGCGTATCGTTTACAGCCCATATCACTTTATGAATGTTTAATCGTTGGCGTATGTATGTTTTAATTGCAAAGTAAACTTAGAATAGTTTACCTCATGGGTGGTCATGGAATTCTAAATTCTAGATCATATTAGCAACTAATCTGACGCGCATAATCCGGCTTAGACTTTACGGTAAATGATGTAGAAGGTGATACTTCTATAGCTGCAACATCAGCGTTGGTCGTTCCTATTGTTCATATAATAATTTAAAAACTATTTCAAGATCGTCAATACATTGTAAAAATCAAAATGCTACGTATGAATAAACCGTTCAAATTTCTCGCATGCGATATTCCACGACAAACTGTTATAGTTGTCTGTACAACTAGGATAGCAATACATGGACCTTACATACTACGATGCATTTTGGAATGTTATATGTAGTTTACCAGCTTGCAAGTGTGGTTATTCAAAATAAAAACATATACAAAATTTAAATAAAACATTCGAAATACTATTTTTAAAAAATCGGCAACTTCGTTTTCTTATCCCATGAGTCTTTTCAAATTTAGTAATCAGTTGCTTTATATTTTAGCAGGTAAGTAAAATGTTTCATTACGGCCGTCCATTGGTCCATAATAACATGTTCTGATGAAATGAGTGTTAGATTTAAATGTGCAAAGTCACGATCAATCGAGATTCTCCTTCATCTCTGTCAACGTCGCCGCTGTGTTTACGATGTTTATCGAAGTAGAATTCTTTCTCTGTCTTCTGATATCAGCAGGACCTACCGCGGCGTTGCCAGGTAATAAAAGAGGATTATTAGTACACGTGTTGGTCATCTTTTGTTACTATTACCTTTCTACTGAATATACATCTACATGGATTGATAAAAACCTTTAATTCAATATAAGATATTAAAATTCTTAATCGCTGTTGCCTGTGGTCACTTGCTTGTGGTCACTTCATTCGTAAACAACATAGCGAGACTGTGGACACATTTCAAAATGGATAAATTCCGTTCATAGCATGAAATATTGCGCTCATTATTATTATTCTTATACTTCCAAAGAGGATCATCGGGTTTACGGATTGTTTACTTAGCGAACTCTACAACTAGACCTCCTCTATGAAGTAATTGAATGTTTTGATTCGTCAACCGTAAAGAACGAACGCCCGCACATTTTGTCGCTTACCATCATTCTCTTTGCTATAGGCTATGCTCAGGTACTCTCTCGGTTGGGCTTCATATTTGTGTGATAAGTTTCTGTCTTTCTTCTGTTGTTACTGCAATTTACACAGTTATTGTTTAAAGATTCCCTGTTAAACCTGCATGTTAAACATCAGGCTTACTTCTAAATTCATGTTTTCTACTTCCGGTGAAATTATAACGGACTAAACTATGTAACTGTTTAATAAGCTAATTGTTCAATACACATGTTTTCAGCATTTTAACCGCAGTCAATCAGAATAACAAATTATCAATCTATGATTGACTGTTGGTGTTTGATGATTTGTAAGTACACCACCTGTCGACAAAACGGTTACGAATTAAACAAATGTATTAGTCATTCTAATCAGCGACGATCCCATAATTGGTTAAACTATCTGATGAACTGATTGCAAATGATTGTCATCAACAGTAGATTTATTTAAATGGTTATTTTAATTCCATAGGATAAGCCAGCGAGTAATTTATCATTCAAACGGCCAAAAACGATCGCCAAGGCATTCGCACCGTTGTGTTTTGAAACATGATGCTCATTTTAACTTATGTATTAAAGGGGCCTTTTCACGTTTGGGTAAATTGACAAAATTGGACAAAGTAGTTTCAGATTCTCAAATTTTCGTTTTAATTATGATATTTGTGAGGAAACAGCAATAATGAACATTTACCATGCTCTAAAATAGCCATTATATGCATCTTTTGACGATTTAAAAACCCGAAAATTATAAAGCGTTGCAACGCGAAACGAATTAATAGTTTGAAGAGTTCTGTTTTTGTCGTTATATTTTATTAAACTACGAGGATTGCTTAAATAAAGTATAAAATACATCTGGCAATTCTTGATTTTTAACTGGAGCTTTTTATATCCAATGTTTACAAATAGCCATATAAAGCATTTGATTACGAACTTAAAAACATGCCAAAATCTGTGAAAAGGCCCCTTTAATAAGTACTCAACCTATAACCTGTAATCGTCTACCGGTACACGCGCTTTGTATCTTTATTTATGACATCGAGCATAAAAAACTTAAAGCTAGATTAGCTATAAGAGAATTCCTTCGGTTCGCATGTGAACAATACAAACATGATAATGATATTGTACTACTCTAGGTAGTCCAAACTAACGTGCTTTTATAGTTGCGGTTTCTTCATCACTTTGTTTTTATGTACGATTCACGTTATTCAATTTACATATCTATATCATTCTGTGCAATTCTGCTGCACGTTTTATCACATTTAGAGGCTTCTCCCACAACATGATAACAGTAAACATTCATTTATATCACAGCATTTAAATGGCAGTACAAATGTGCTATACTGCTCATTACAGAAATAGAAGCGTCTATTCCGACAATAAACGTTTTCTAAATTCAATAAGTTGTATAGCTTTAGTTTCAGATAAAATGTAAATGTTGTTAAACATGTTGATTAACTGCTACATGCTAATAAAGGTAATTTGTATTTTCTTTATTATTTATTTTTACCTGAAAGTCAATAAGTAAATGATGGGCGGCTTGTCTTTAACGTGTGTAATCACAAATTACCAACGTGTTCCAAAGGCAAGAACGACAGCAGATTAAGTGAGTCAGCGTATCATTAAACCAACTTAAGAAGTAACCTATGATTGAATCTTACGGATAATTAAACACCATTTCGATCGCCCTTGCTATAACTTCGGCCGGATAATACGTATTTTTCCGAAAGACATGTATTGGAAAACAAAAAGAAACTTACGAATGTTCACAAGTTAAGGTGGAGAGTATGCATTCAAACATTACATGGATAACAGCAAATAATCGAGAATAAAAGGTTTATGTATTTAGAATTATTAGAACATATTATCCATAAAATAACGCAAATTTATCAATTCACGTATTTTCTACTAGATGGTCTAGTACATGATATTTATAGTAGTTTTTATGTGAACATGTCCCTATATTAGTTTCATTTACGTACAAAATCGGTTTAGTTTGTTCGGAAAGAATCAACAGCTCACGTAGATATATCACAATGTTATTTGTTTTTCGCACCCAGCGGACCTTAATTATTAATCCAAGGCAATACTTTGTTATGGTACTTTAGTTTGATTTTGCAAAAATAATTTCGGCTAAATTTGATCATGATTAATAATTAATAAATGTATCATTAAGTTTGCGATAGTGTTTGCTTCCTTGTATAATATTGGCTTTATTTATCTTTTAAAGACTACTTCAATAGAGTGACATAGACGTGAAAATATTTCTACAAATGTTACTGAAATGATGGAAAATTATATAACTCTACTGACTGACCCTAATTTTGTAAACTTTATTAGAGAATTAAAATGACATTTGTGTTTTTTTCCTTATCTTCAAATATAACATTACTCGTCTAAGCGTTTTCAATAATAACAAATCAGAAAAATAAATTAAAAAAAGATGCACAAATAAATACATATACCAAATATGTATATTTTTACATACTCTAACAAAAAATGATTACGTCATTCAACATATAATAAATTTTTCGGTTCGCATATCCACCAAAATACTTGTGTTTGTACTTCGTGTTCAAATTAGATTTTTTTCCTTGTTACCACCTGTCGTTAAGTGATTTGCTACCATGCAACGACGCGTTCTGAGAAAACTGGGTTAAATGCATGTGCGTAAAGTCTCGTCCCAGATTATTCTGTGCAGTCCGCACAAGCTAATCAGCACAGGCTAATATGGGACGACATTTTACGCACATGCATTATGCCCAGTTTTCTCAGAACACGACTCATTTAATGATTTCATAAAATGCAGGATTTTTTCCGGTTGAACTACAAAAAGAACATACATTTTATTTTAATGATATCAGTATATACTTGATATGTATGAGCGTAAGTAATAACTTTATATTAAGAAATATGATCAAAGAGAGTACTTGTTGACTTTAAACGGACACATTTACTGAAACAAACTATTGTACATAAACTTACTCTAAACATATTCTCCTTAATTTTGTTATTTTGCAAGACTGATATATAGGACACTGACTTCCATATTCAACTATTAACGCGATCTCATACGTCGGTGCTAAATGCACATGCGTCAGAACATTTCGGGACTTACGTAAAAACTGCTTTAAATTTGAGACATTGGAATAACTAAGGGGCGCATAATTCTCAAAAAAGGCATGAGAGAAAAAAAAACTAAACTAACAAATGCTAATTATCTTTTATCACAGCAAACAGACTCTTTGGCACTCGCGTTCACCTGTTCTAAAACACCGAATGGAATGACATATATTGTGGGCGCTTGTTTATAATCAGTGCGTTCGTTCTTAGAAGGGTACACAAATAACAGCGCCATATTGCAATCACATAATGGCGACTGTTCGACGGTCTTATTGGTTAAAGTGTTGACTCTTGCATAACAAAAATATTATTATGCAAAACTTGTCTACAGTCGGGTTTACTTTTTTTAGGTTTAGTGAATGTTTTATAATGTTAACCATCATGTTTTGTTCGTATTTAAGGTACACGTAAAATCTTGAGCGCACTTTTTAATCAATGTTCAATTTTAATCCTATACATCAATGCTTATAATGTAAAACATCAATAACAAAAATCACACACGACCAAAGTGAGAACCGTAATTACTCTATCTGATAAAATGAGTCGCGTTCTGAGAAAACTGGGCATAATGCATGTGCGTAAAGTGTCGTCCCAGATTAGCCTGTGAAGTCCACACAGGCTAATCAGGGACGACACTTTCCGCCTTAACTATATTTTCAAGTAGAAGAGAGACTAAACAAAAAATACAATAAAAGCGGAAATTGTCGTCCCCGATTAGCCTGTGCGGACTGCACTGGCTAATATGGGACGACACTTTACGCACATGCATAATGCCCAGTTTTCTCAGAACGCGACTCAAATGAATGAGCACTGCTGCAGAATTGAAATCGAACTGGTTCGCGTTGTAGCACATTCTATTGCTTGTTGGCACTTAGAATCGCTAGGTCCGATTGCATTTCTCGTGACATATATATATATGTGATGACAGCTGCCACAAGCGCTAATATATGCGCAGAAAAGAGACATTAGACAACTAGACTTTAAATGTTGAGACGAATGCAGGCTATTGTTAGTGTCTGTGTCTGTGTTTTGTGTTGTTCCAAATACTAGTACCCGCCGCTGCATCACAAAATCGTAAGGTTTCAGTGCAAATTTTCGTGATCATATTTGACATCGGCTACATGCTCAGAAAAATACCACGTTGCGAAATGATATGCGATACATTTATGGTTTTCAGGTAATATTTCATCATAGTTATCGGCATAATTTTGAGACATTTTTGATGTTGATATAAAACTTGTATCGCATAAAAAAAAGAAAATAATTCAGCGTTGAGTTACCACGTCTACACCATCCTTTGTTCATTAACCCAAATAATTAAACCCGGTTTAATGTATATTTTATGAACTCGGATAGTAGACCGAATCTAGATTTAATTAGAAGAAGTGTCTGTTTAACCTTGTCAAACGGCTCGAGTCTATTAGAAGTACGAACCACTTGTATTTGGTCCGCACCTGCACCGCGCACTCTGGCCGCATGATTTGTTTAATATCTGCACTTATTTTGAAAGCACCGGCGCTATTTCCGATGCCCCTTAAACAGCATATTCGCCTCACTATTTCGCGTGCCGTCCTGAATTGAATTCTCATTAAAATGTGATTTTCGTGTGGCTTTTCATTCACCCATTTGCGCTTACATCCATTATTTTGTATCTAACAAGCCAAACAAGCAGAATTGATACATTTTTAAAACGATGAATGCATTGATATGCATTTCTAATTACCCATTGAACAGTAATAAGAGCTCAGGGTCGTGAAACTTGTCTTACACCAAATATCTGAGTGCATCGTGTCACAGGCTATGGCGAACGGAAATGAAATATTTTTAAACGCATGAACACGCGCGGTGTTTATATTAATCATTCCATTTAAATTAATTTTTCACTGCAATTTTGACGAATTCACTCTTCAACTAACCCGACGAATTGGTGCACTTTACTCAGAGATTTTTGATGACTTAATAAACCATTCGTTATACATGTACTTTAAAACCAAAACGTGTCGGTATTAAAATATAAGTATGCTATAACAATTTTTCGATCTCCGAAATAAGATAACACTTTTAGATGTCACAATTAGCTACATTCGACTTGAAGATATTGCAAGTACCTGACGCCATGACCCACTTTTATTGAGTCCTTGTCGTTTTGTTGATATATGCTTTAATATACTCCCAAAATGATGTATATTTTTGATTAGCTTTTAACGGCTATTTTATTTGGAATTAAATGATAAAATATCCCAATGTTAATATGAGGTGACGTCACAACGGTGTTTAGCTTGGAGCAAGATTTGAGTTTACCCATTTATACCTAGTAGACTCTCCCATCATGCGGCGTCTCATCTGCGTTTACGCTGTTTGCCAAGGCCTTTTTTTAGATGTCAGGCATAAATGGGTTAAAAAGAATACCCTGTATCGACAAAAGACATTACTTTTATTCAATAAATACAAAGTATACCCATGACGAAAAGTAGCGATGGTGGAGACAGTGATCTAGTGGTATGATGCTGGTCTAGGGATCGGAAGGTCCATGGTTCGAATCCCGCCCAGGGCACTGGATTTTTCTGAGCAAAAAATTAATCCCACGCTTGCTCCTCTCTACCCAGGTGTATAAATGGGTACCTGTGAGGGAAATAAGCCAATGTGCCGTTGCTGCATGGTGCGCCATATGAAAACGGACGACTTAGATCCCAGTGATCGGGAGGTTAATGTCAAAGTCGGCTGAAGATGTATATCGAAGCAGACTGTAAACCGCACCTTAAACCTTTAGCGACAGTTTTTTTTTGTCAGAATCTTTTTGACACATTCAAAACCACATACAGTGCACATTATGAGTTAATGTCCGGTCTTCTCTTGAATTGTCAGGCATGTTTAATTGAGAAATCAACATCTGTTGCGCCTGGATCTATACAGTAGACATTAAATTGATTATCAAGATACAGTTTGTAAATACGTAGACCATAATTTTTTAACCGTTTGCTAATAAAATATGCACATTTTAACTTGTTTGAAACAAAGGATCTTATTGATTATATAGAGAATACTAGGTTAGCGTTGAATACAGAGAAGTTTATGTTGCGAGGCTTAGAACGCCGGAAGCGCGAGCCTTGGCGAGCGCTTTCGGTGTTCGAGCCGAGCAACATAAACTTCTCTGTATTCAACGCTAATCCTAGTATTCTATTTATCCCATTTGATTTTTTCAACGTGACATTTAACATAAATAGATCTAATAACCTTAACAATAATTTTAATTCAGTCATAAAAGCGCTTAAAATCTGACAAATGTAACCATGCGTAGTGATATACATGTATTTGTTCTGGTACGCAAAATAGTCTTTAAAAAATTCACACACAAACTGTAAAACAAGTAAAAATATCACCATATGCCTACATTCAATTTTACGCAGTATGCGAATTTTAACACATTACGACCGCGAAAAGAAGATTTTACTTTACTATAATTCATTTTATTTTCGAAAGAAAATGATCAAAATCCAATATGGCGGCGATTGCTCCTGACAAAATGCTGTCGATGTCAACATACATGTACACCATCGACGACCTAGTTCTGGCTACCATAACTTTAAATGTCGCTTTTTATGATTTTTGACTGGCGCGACTTTGTACAGGTCTGTCAATACTAAATAACTGTACGCTGAAGTTTCTTTAGCTATGGAAGACCTTGACAATTTTGACGAGTAAACAGACAATTGCAGCGACTGACACTTTATTTGACAAAATACAGGGCAATACGTTTTCCGACTTCGGACGACGAATTTAAGGACGCGCATAACGTGTTTTTATATAATGTTATGGGTATGCCGTGTGTGATCCGATGCATCAATGGCGCCCATGTATGGTGGACGAACCAGTTATCGAACACCTAATAAATTACGTTAAATTTCCTTAAAATTTAAACACTTAAAATGACAAAAACATTTTGTTTTAACAAATGACTAACAGTTCAATCATTGAATGATTAATCTGTAAAGTTATCCAGCAAACTTCCTTCAAGAATTTATAACAATGATTCCCTGGTTATTGTCATCTATAGCAGACAAAACAAAATGGCGGCCGATGTAAACATGACCTATTACCCGACACTTCATAAATACTACTCCAGTTTATACAAAGTCACATGACTATCACGTGACCCGGACTCGGCGAAAAAATCTGCGTCTGATGCAATCAAAATTGCAAACGGAAATATGCTTTTTGGTGTGTAAATGCACGTTTTGATTAATGCATTCAAAAAGTAATAGCAAAAAACACATAAAACGGTGTTAATAACAATAAATGCATCCCTTTAACCTGTTTTTGGCGCATTTGTTTCAAGCTAAGTAGGCAAGTAGGTCATGGACTTCATGTGCGACCATTTGTTTATCAATGTGACGTCATGCGCACTTTTGCGCATGTGCATACAGAACCAAAACAAAGCGTCCGGTAATAGGTGCTGTTCGATAACAGGTACTTACACGAAAAGCCATTTCCCCAAGAACAGGGAACGACAAAAGTACAAACAAAAATCAAAACACGTAAGAACTAGTATCTTACCTTTAATAATCCTTTAAAATCCATCTAATAATCCATTTAACTCAATAATTGACGATATTGCATCTAGGGTCTTTAATAATTATTTTAGCATAGTTAAATAAAGACCCTTATGCCATTCTATCACTTTATTCAAATGAGTTTATGAACGCGATAAACTTTCTTCTTCGTCACACGCTACGTCATGTACTCTACATTACTGCTGTTCAAATGAACCGGAGCAGTTTATCTAATAATAGCCGTTGGTAAACTCGGTTGCATTTGCAGATTTCTGCATACAAACATAATTATGTTTAAACTTTCACAATGTTTTATATATCTATGGTAAATGCCCTTATTGTACGAGAAAATAATTTAATATATAAATACACAAAGAATGGAAAACATTCCAGTACACAACAGATAAATGAGTAGAAAATACCCGTGTACAAAATGGGACGTTCCAAATTCCAGTGTGGTGCTATTTTTACCATCTTATACTTTACACAGCTCTATGCCTAACGTGAATTAAATAGGAAAGCAGACATAGCAGATTATTCATGAACTGTGCGATATGTGTATGGCTTGTTGTACATTCTGAATATTTAAGTTAAATGTCAAAAGTATATGCTTTGGTTATAAACAATGCACATTACACGAAATAAGGAAAATGTGATCAATTGACAATTCAGATATGTCGACATACAGTACATCGAGGGCTGAACGGAAAACTGCAGTATCTCCTTCTTAATATAATATGAGTTACAACAGTCTTCCGTTCACCCCTCGACATGTAGAAAACATGTGAAGTAAGTCGCGTTTATAATAAATCGTCAAAAAAATGGGGAAAATGACGCAATAAGTTTGTCATTTAATGACGCCATCAATCAGCTGATTCATTATACGGATGGCGAAAAATTATGTCATATGACTAGATTTAAAGGTTGAAGGTCGTATAATTTTGAAGCTTAAGTTTTGTCGACTGTGTTTCTTATGAAAAATCATTCAGCGGTAAAGTAAATATAAATAAAAAAATAACAAAACAAAAATCGTGTAATTTTATATTTTATTTCAACATTTCTTTTGGTGAATATGTTATATATATATATTTCTGCAAAATATGCACATTTTCTTCTAATGGGTGACCTTATAATTCGATCAATGAACCAAACAATATCGACCAAATTTTAGCGCATATCGCATGACGTCATTTAAAAAGTAGTCCGTGCACGCGACAGGTATATTCCACAGTGTTGAATACAAGCAAGTATATTCCACAACGTGTTATACCGTCAATGTCGCGGTGAAAATGGGATAAAATAATATGCATTAATACGTCAAATCATTCACGTAAAAGTATGCATAACCTAAGTAAGTATAAAAACACTTAAAATCTTTCGGAATGTTAAAACGAAAACGTTTAAATCAGCGAGTCCACACATCAAAGGCTGTGAAAAGGATACTGTTGAAGAAACACTGTCACGCTGTTAAAGCGTTTATTTATTGTTCATTCTTAAACGCATCGATTATGCGAATTCCTAATTATTTTTTTCTGATATGCAATTTTACAAAACGTGAGTTATTTTTGCTTAATTAAATTTTGATAATACTCGTTTAACTATTATGTTTTTATTTTGCCAGTTTCAATAGGCATTAGCCACGCGTCTGGCCTTAGTATAACCGCTTAGTAGAAGTATGATATACCGAATTTTCGTGTTATAGAACGAATACATGCACAATGTTTGACTGACTGAGGTGTTGAAATTTACGTCTTGGTAGACATCGCTCAATCGCCCGATTGTAATCAAAAGCTTTTAATTACATAAAACATCAATTACGTAATTGGAAAGGCTGGATTGCATGACATTACGACATTACGACACGCAAGAATCACATACTTTAAATGTAAAACGGTAAATAACACACTACAACACTCTTAGTAACTACCTTTTTGCAGGCCAGCTAGTTTGTATTGTGTAGTTAATGTTCTAGTGACACGATCACTTCTCACATCCCAGAAGAGTTCCGCTCATTCAATTATCGAAGCTGGAACACGTTGGAAATATCGGTGACTAAATAAGATGAAGAACATTAATCCATTTATGCCTAGCGTCTAGAAAAAGGCCTTGGCAAACAGCGTAGACAAAGATGAGACGCCGCATGATACGGCGTCTCATCTTTGTCTGCCCTGTTTGCTTAAAGGAATTACTGTAAAAAAATATTCTAAATAAAGAAATAAATATATTAGACATCTCTATTTTTGGAAATAAATTGACCCAATTTAAAAGGATGGGCAAGTCCACGAGGCATACATTGGTTAAAAAGGCTTACCAGGTTATTTGTTCAGAAGAGACTCTGCAGACTGCACAGTCTTATCTAACGACACTTTATGCGCATGCATTAAGCCCTATTTTTGCATATCGCAGCTAAAATATTAAACCATTATAGTAATAGCACCACGCACACATTCAAAGTATGAATTGGTAGAGTTAGATTTGGAACTTTAACGATATTCTGGAATTGAAACTAAGTATTTAATAAATAAATCCACGTCATACGTGCAAATACTTAAAATAATATATATTGATACTGGTAATGGTTTACAGGTAAGGAACGCAGACTATGATTTATCATTAATGAAAATGGTTTCACGAATATCTTCGCCATCGTGCCTAAATACATGTGTTTATAATTTCACAAATTCTTGGATGATCCACGTACTAAACATTAAACTTGTATTTTATGATTGACTTGGTTTTATATTACACATTAAGTTGTGTTTGAAAGCAAAACTATCACAATATAAAATACCAATTAAACGATCAGCGTAATTCGTTTAATTATCTAGCGAACACGATTGGATTTTAATTCCAGTGAACTATGCTCAACAGCATGGGTGTTACACCTTACAGAAGGCCAGGCTATAATTTCCTCGTACCTATGTGCAAGAAACTATAAACAATAAGGCCACGACTTTTTTTTTAATTGGTTTACAAAAATTATTTTGAAAATGGTCCATCGGGCGGTCGAAAAAAAAAAAAAAACATTGGAAAAATAAGTTAATACTAATAACATCAGAACAAAGACGTTATATCTTTTATAACCTTAACACAGAGACGAAAAATCAAATTATGCAATGAAAGACATCTATATCTTCAAATGAAATGAGTCACCTAAAAGCACCTTTTGTAACATCAGGGAATTTTAAACACTCCATTAAATGACATGCGTTCTTCTCCCATTAAAACGAAAAACTGCGCTTCATTTCCGTAATTCGATGCGCACCATTACGCAATGAGATGCCTGTTGCATAAATCTTATATAAGATAAACTACTCATACACAAAGTATGTGTTTGCTCTTATTCGACTTATGACATCGTCCATGAAAAAAATCAAGGTAGATCGATCCCCGCGTCGTCGCGGTAATGTTTGTTAAAGTTGTTGTTGTCATGAATGCTCGTTGATTTACAACGCAAAACGTCTTATTTGATCTGATGCGAATTAATACAATCATATTTGTCAACTTGGCTTTTGCTTTATTTTGATAATTTAATCCAAAGTTTAATGTTAGCAAGTGTTTTTACTGGAATTGTAAACAAGGAGCCAGTTAAAGTCTTCCGAAAATGTGCAGTCTGTGTGAATTGACAGTTTGACGTCATGAAAGGAAAGCCGCTTGCTGTCTGAAGCAATAAAGCGACAAATTTCGCGCCGACAAAATTGGCTTCCTTTGTCTAGCAATCAACATGCCGAACCAATCGTGCGTTTGTTTCTCAATTGCAATCCTCCAATTTAATAATAGCACGTGCATAGCTCCGCCTTCGAATCTTTTGCAGAGAACGGAGGCGGAGTTTAACGGTTAATTGAGCTAGTATTTTACGCAAGTTGAGTTCCGATTTGCCGAAATTACTCGGCCCTAAGCATAAAAACGACAAATACATTTATCAATGATTTTCCGAGATATACCGATTTGTTCCGATTTCCAAACTTTCTGTACAGTTCCTATAAACTATGGCGGACGTGTTAACAAAATTCCTAAACACATATATCGTTAATAATGGCAGTTTTTTATTGGATTATTTATACTAATTATCAAATTTCAAGGTAATACTTTTTTATCTACTATAATATCGGGTTTGTTTAATATAATAAACATGTTAAACAATATAGTTGCGTCACAGACTCGGAAATAAATTTTGATGCTGTCGACATTTTACTGACGCTGATTTTCCTATTGTCTGTATTTAAATAAATTTTGAGAAGTGCCCATAAAAGGACTGGTACATACTGTGTCACATTGAAAAATATCCCGATCTCTGCAATATATGTGAACCAATCGTTGATTGTACTTACTTGATTTTATTCGCAACCGTACTCAAACCGGATCGTTTTTTTTCTCGTTTCGCTCGTTTTTCAGTGCGGTCGGGAATAAAATATTTAAAAAAAGACGATTTTCCGATTTTATTTTTTTTCCCATTTTCCAAAAATTAGGGTCGGCGGTTTTGTAAACCAAGAAATATAAAAGTCGTGGCCTAATGCAGCCAGCACTAAAAACACTTGCATTCCAGCATTTGATATCGCTGTTTACACGTTATGCCAATGTCGAGGATATAAAAGCTAGTACGCGGTATGCTCACGTTTAACTATATCGCTTATTGCCATTTTATATTCGAAATCATCAGTTTGTTTACTTTTCTGTTTTATTCTGTTAACCACGTGAGTCGCGTTCCCTTGTTTGGAATCATTTGTGATTTCAATTTTTGATTTGTAAAACGAAACGCCATCTGTTTAAACCGATTCAATCAGTCATCGTATGTCACCTCAAATACTAATTACGTGCATGCTTGGTTACAGAATGATAGATAAAATAATAGTTTAAATGCGATTCGTTATGTTATGCGCTTCACGTCAACATTACGACTGCACGTGTTCTATAAATTCTTATGTGCAAATTTGTGGCATGCCTTTAAAAACGAATACATCTTTCCAAGTTCAGAATGAAATAACATTCGTTGACATTAACCCATTTATGTCTAGCGTCTAGAAAAAAGGCATTGGCAAACAGCATAGACCAAGATGAGGGTCTGCGCTGTTTGCTTGAAGGAATTTCTATAAGATATATTCTAAATATAGAAATAAATACACAAGACATCACTAATTTTGGAAATGAATTGATTCAATTAAGAAGGATGGGAGAGTCCACTAGGCATAAAAGGGTTAAATCGCAGACTGTGCATGTTTTGACATTTCTTTCATGGTTTATTCATTATTAGCTGGTTGTAGATCGAATGATCTTGGATCGTGAATGAATATTGATTCCATTGACAACTTTAAGTCTAGACATTTTAATGCGGAAAATATGCATTATATTTCAAGCCCGTTGTATTTGTTCACTTGTTTTTAATACCACCTATGGCGTTTACGTCAAATTAATGGGCAGAATAAAATTCAAACAAAATCACACAAATTCCGTCCCATTTCACTCCATTTTACATAACATTTAAATAACGCAAATATCATAAATAAATAAATTAGCCCATTAATGCTTTAAATCTAGTATTACACTCGACGATCGAGTGTTTGATTTGTCATCCGTAAAGAACAAACTTCCATGGATTTCGTTACGCATCAGCATGTTACACAGGGTAACGCTCTGGTCCTCACTCGGTTGAGATTTCTATGATCGATCGCATATATAATAATCAAGGTCAGTGTTGTCTTCCGCGTATCAGCGTTACTATTATGCTATTAATTAATATGAGTCGTGTTCGGAGAAAACTGGGCATAATGCATGTGCGTAAAGTGTCGTCCCAGATTAGCCTGTGTAGTCCACACAGGCTAATCAGGGACGACACTTTCCGCTTTTATGACATATTTTTGTTTAATTGAAAAATCCAATTTAGGCGGAAAGTGTCGTCCCTGATACGCCTGTGTGGACTACACAGGCTAATCTGGGACGACACTTTACGCACATGGATAATGCCCAGTTTTCTCAGAACGCGACTTATATAATGAGCCCATAAACATTTTCAAAAGAATAACACAACGTTGTCTGTGCTGTTTATAAAGGCGATATCAATGATGATTTATAATTTGTTAATTATGAAAATTGTGAATATTAAAAAACAGAGGAAGACGAGTATGATGATTATATCGAATTGAAAAAATATTGATGTTGCATGATTATTTTGATGACACTTATCATGATGAAGATGATGTGGGGATATGATGATGATGGTGATGATGATGATGATGATGATGATGATGATGATGATGATGATGATGATGATGATGATGATGATGATGATGATGACGACATCGATGATGATGATGATGAGTAGTAGGAGGAGGAGGCGGAAGTTAATGATGATGAAGAAACTTGAAACTTGCTTATGTGATGAAACGCATATTTATATTATTATATTCAATAACGTTATACAAAACATGTACATGTACATACAGTTTATAAAAAAAAATAAGAATGATTGATTCTGTTATGAAGCATTAATTAATGGATTAATAATCTAAAATTGTGAGATATATATATATATATATATATATATATATATATATATATATATATATATATATATATATATATATATATATATATATATATATATATATATATATATGCTGTAAGAAACTTAAGCAATAAAACAATACCGGCTACACTATTTAAATACAATAAAAGTAAAATATTATGTAATAAATTAATATAACTAGCGTTAAGACAATAATTCTTAGATATTATGAACACATTTTTTGGAGCATAAAGACACTGTTTTTCATTAACTGAAAGGATACGTGACAGGATATTTCTGCACTCCGGCTGTCGGATTCCACATCTACCGGTCACCTGTCACCCTTACGGACATTTCTTTTGGGTTTAAACTTTATTTGAACTATTCTGACTACAATCATTGTGATGATGATAATGTTGATGATGATGATGATGATGATGATGATAATGAGGATGATGATAATGCTGCTGATTCTGATAATGATGACGGTGTGGTGGTAATGATTATGATGATGATAAAGAGTGTGGTGGTGGTGGTGGTGATAATGATGAAGATGATGATGACCGCAACATCAGACTTATGATAATACTGGCGGCGATTTTGATATTGATGCAGAAAATCATCATGATAATCAAATTAAGAATATATTTCTTTGTTATTATTAATTATACAATATAATGCAGATGCGGATGTTGATGGTGGTGGTGGTGGCGATGATGATGGCTATTTTGTTATTGATAATGATGCTCATGACTGCAGTGATGCTGATGACGATATTGATGGTGAGGAAGATAATGATGATAGTGATAATCATGGTGGTGGAAGGGTAATGCATGGTTATAACAGTGATATACTTCGAAGTAAACCATGAAAAAGAGCATACATGCGCGACACATACCATTTCATTTTCCTATATGATTTACAGCCACACGAAAGAAATGTAATTAATTTGATTGCAATTAATTATTTATCATCGCTTAGAACACGGCCACTTGAAAAAGTTTGTTACTTTAATCCCGTTATCTCATACATTGTCACAGCAAATTATACGGTTTATAAATAACGCATATATATATATATATATATATATATATATATATATATATATATATATATATATATATATATATATATATATATATATATATATATATATATATATAATATTGTTCTGTTCTGATCTGTTCTGATAATGTTCCTGCTTTTTTTCACAAGAAAAGTAGTTATGTCAGAACAATATTTCAAATTAGTTTGACGTTAAACAATCGTTTATATATTTGCATTTATATGAATTTTACACGTCACAATACTAACTTTATTTTTATTCAAAAGCATTTCGTAAGTTATTATGATCTTGAAATGTTATTTAATTGAACATTTTTCTCAATAATGCACACAATTGTGGAATTCGAATTGTGCAATACACCTGGTGTCAGCCTCTAAAATACAGCAAATCGCTGAACGATAACTCTAGTCTCTATGATTGACTATCGGTGTTTGATGATTTGTAGTTTAACACCTGTCGACATGAGGTTAGAAATTTAACACCATGACCAGTCATTTTACCCACCCAAGGACCAATAATCTGTTAAATAAATCAGCGTTGATCTAAGTGCTAATGATTGCATAATTGTCATCAACATCGGATTTGTTAAGAGGATCATCTGAAATCCCTAGCGTAGGTGATTGGCCTATTTGTCATTTAAGCTACCAACTGAAATCCCTAGCATAGGTCATCGGTTTATTTGTCAGTCAAGCAACCAACTGAAATCCCTAACATAGGTCATTGGTTTATTTGTCAGTCAAGCAACCAACTGAAATCCCTAACATAGGTCATTGGTTTATTTGTCAGTCAAGCAACCAACTGAAATCCCTAGCATAGGTCGTTGGTTTGTCAGACAAGCAACCCAAAACAGATTTAATTCCGTATTGTTTAATAGCAAACTGCTCGTAATACTATTGTGCTTTAATAGTCAATAATCAGACCCATTGTATCGAATAAGGCTGTTGGAATCGGAAATACATAACCTGATGAAAGAATAGACTGAAAGATACCTTTTCACTTTTTTGATATAAATCGCAAGTTTCAAACACACTTGTCAAATATTCCAAAAATATAAATTCTAATAAGCAAACCATTCTGACAACGAAACAAGCAAACAACGTTTGGATTTTTTTTATAGTTATCAATCGACATTGGAAAAAAGTGAACTTTTGTAACGCATTTGTTTAAAATACTACACGAACTTATAGTGCCGACACATTTTTAAACTACCCTACACATTTGTCGGACTGTTGGGTGTAGAGGTAACATGTTTGCTACGACATGTCAAATATTCAAGCCCCAAGTGAGGCACGTTGTTTTTCTTGTCCATGATATTATAATTATTCGTAACTATTCCAAACATTACAGATTTGTGATTAAGGAGTGTTGCGGCAGTTTATTTAACCGAGGATATATTTATAGCAACACCGATGATGCTTTTATCACAACTCAATATTTTTCTTATCAGTATCATAAGAAATGATCGAGTTGGTTCATAATACAATTGTCAGTGGTTCGATTCAACTGTTTTTTTTTGTTTTTTGTTTTTTTTCTTTAATTTAATTCTTGTTTTATACTGGAGCTCTTTAGTCCTGTTGTTTACATTTATCAATTTAAAGCATTAAATCACAAACTTCAAAACATGCCAAAATCCGTGAACACGTACATGTAAGTTATAAATGATTAAGGTCGAGTTTGATACTGTATGGTATTACGTTTGTGATTTAATATTGTTTTTTATTAATGTCTTTTGGTATCCTGTTGTGATCTTAGTTAAGATTGTAAACAATTTCTAATGTGTATACATATTTCTAACAATCAATTACCGGTACTTGGGTTTTGCCTAATTGCTGTATTTTATGAAATTTGACGTTGTTTCGAAAATTCTATTAGACAGATTTATTTTAAATTCCGTTTATGTGGGTGACATAAACATTACAACAATGTATAAAAAAAATAATTTCTTAAAATTTAACTTGTGTACACGATTTTATTCGTAGTGTGTGGTTTAATTAAATAGTATATAATGTTTCTTAGTTTATATAATATCTACATGTTGCCAATTTCATAGGTTATTAATTATGTTAACGCAATTAGAGATATTTCAGTTTTATTTAAAAAGTGCATGATATATAATGGTGAATAAAATCAACAAAAGGCCGGTGACCTCTCCTATGTTTTTATTTCATTTTTCATTTGTATATATATAAATATCTTAATTATAAATTTTGGAAAAAATCTATTAGATGGAAAAAAAATCAGCAAAACGGCAGCAACACCCCTTCAATTCATTTTATGACATTTTAAAGAAAACACACAGATATATTAACACGTGCTTTCGAGAGTATTTCGCGCTTTAAATAACATTCTTTGTGTATGCCTAAAGGATCAAGTCGGCTCATTCACGTGAACGGTAGATATACTGGTATTGTGCTGATCTAGGGGAACACATGCACTATGTTCGGCACACCGATTTATGTTGTCTTCATCCATTTTACTTTTCAATGAGGTCAACCAATACGATTTGCGTTAGTTAATTGATACATCTAAGTTATTATTTGCCATTGTTCTCCCGTTTGAAGGCGTTCATACATAATGATATAAGCAAACAGTATTTCATTTAATAGAATTTCAGAAGCATTTTTCATGACATAAAGCTTGTGTCAGATTAAATGATATACTTTAGCGTTTAGTGTGTTACTAATTGTGTACTTATTGCACATGTAGCAATAATTAAGAAATGATGGCTTAAATGACACTTATCAAGAGAGCATCCTCTTATATGTTATTAGCGCTCTTATTTGTAAAATAATGTTCCTCTATCTCGAGCACCTAAATCACAAATGATGGTCGTGTATATTACCTGTACCAGCACTAATTACTCCAAGAATTCCAAAGACAATAACCGAACGAAACATTGCCACTGACCGTATGATTAAACCAGCTTCAAGTAACAAATCAGAATGTTAGGTGTAATAAAACGCCATTCTAATCGCGCTTGTTATTACTTTGTAATAAAAAAAATATGTGTTCCCGAAAAAATATGATGCAAAACACCATGAATCTTTAACGGATGTTATGTGAAATTAACTACGCGCATTCCAGGCATAATATCCAAGACTTGAGAAGAATAGTTTAATTGCTGTATGAATGATACTTATGTAAGGTAGGTTTATGCTGTGTTCGGTTCGTTTAATCAGAATCTAACTTTAAGTTTTATTAGGTTTCTTAAAACGAAAGGATATCAACAGAGGCGTAATCGCCTTTTGTCCGTCTTGCGCAGAGCGGTGTCAAAAGTTGCATTGTTTATTCATGGTACTGTGTTAGAAGAGCTGTCCATATGATATCTTGGACAGGTTCCGGTTGGTTGAAAATCATGACCACCAAGGAGCAGGGCATTTTTCAATTTTTCTATGGCTATGCTTAAACCATGTAAACACTCTAGATGCCACGTTTCTTGTCCGATATTCATGACAATTGTTCTGGTTTGTTGAACAACTTGGCCGCAAGGTGGTGGGCATTTTTCCTTATATGACTATAGTAAAACCTTGTTTAAAGTTACATTTATAGGCCAGTCTTATTGGACATGGTCAGAACATTTTTTGTATTGATATCTCGGATAAGTTCGAAAACAGTTCCGGTCAGTTGAAAAGTATAACAGCCAGGTTGCGGGGCACCTTTCAATATATGGCGATAGTAAAACCTTGTTAAACATCTCAACGTCACATTTATAGTTTAATCTTCAAGAACGCTGGTCAGAACAGAAATCATTTCAGTTCCTTTGTACATCAGGTGAGCGACATTAGGTCTTGAAGGTCCCTTTTTTATTTTTAGGGCATACACTTAAATAAAAATGATAAAATAAAATTCAATATGCATTTAATATAATTTTGTGTTAAAAAGATTACTATCACTCAATTGTTAAAGGTATCTACCGAAATACACAGACCATAGTCTGTGCTAATATTCATTAATTGTACTGAATTTCATTTATTTATTATAATTAACATTAATTGCCTCCGAGTATTTTCATACCAAGCAAATCAGAGTTAAATCGCGTATTTTCTTCTAAGTTACACCCTTTTGTTTGGCATCTTCTTCTCGATGCTGCTGAAGTTTGCCTTTGACTCGTCCACTGATGGCATCTACATTCACACCAGGTCTGACGGGAAACTCTTCAACCTCGCTCGCATACGGGCCAGAACAAACGTGACCAAAGTCCTCGTCAGAGAGATGCTGTTTGCGGACGATGCTGCCCTGGCCACGCATACAGAAGAGGCTTTTCAAAGACTCATAGACCTCTTCGCTACAGCATGTTCAGAATTTGGGCTTACTGTCAGCTTGAAAAAGACTAATATCATGGGCCAGGATGCCAGCAACGTACCCTGCATTAAGATCGGGGACTACACCCTGGAGGTGGTGGAGGACTTAACCTACCTTGGTTCCACCATCAGCGGAAACCTGTCCATCGATACCGAGCTAAACAAGCGCATCGCAAAGGCTTCAGCTACCATGGCCAAACTGACAAAGAGAGTCTGGGAAAATAAGCTTCTGACAGAGAAGACCAAGACCAGGGTATACCAGGCCTGTGTCCTCAGCACTCTGCTGTACGGTAGCGAAACATGGACGACCCTCATGCGACATGAACGCCGCCTCAACACGTTTCACATGCGTTGCCTAAAGCGCTTGTTGGAGATAAAGTGGCAGGATCGTATCCCATCCAATGACATACTGGAACGTGCTGGGATCCCAAGCATGTATGCCCTACAAGCTCAACGTCGCCTCCGCTGGCTTGGTCATGTGCTTCGAATGGAGGATGGACGCCTACCAAAGGACGTCTTGTACGGCCAGCTTGCAACTGGCACGCGATTTGTAGGTCGCCCAGCTCTCAGGTACAAAGATGCCTGCAAGCGGGACCTCAAAGCCTGCTGCATTACAGTAGAAACCTTGGAGACTCTTGCCGAGGATCGCACCGCTTGGCGACAGTCTTTACACAGAGGTATCGAGGCAGCTGAGGAAAGCAGATCCGGACATGCAACTCAGAAGAGAAGCTTGCGAAAAGCGCGCGCCGCCATCCCCTCGACTGCAAGCCCCTTTGTGTGCGTATTGTGCAACAAGGACTGCCACGCCTGAATCGGCCTGCTAAGTCACAGCAGGCGTTGCCCCAAGAAGTGACAAACAGAGCGCATAAGCATAGTCTTTCGAGACTCAGATCTGCCAACAAAACACCCTTTTATATTTGACGCCACAAAAAAAGCGAAAAGAAAAGTAATTAACTGCAACACTCTTGTATGATATATTTGTTTACATACAAAACATATCCCAAGGAAAAATGAATTTTTACCTACATATATAATATATTTATGTTCTTCCAGTTTGAAATGAAGCATCTTTGTCAGTTACTGTATAGTGTAAAGTGATTTGTTTCTTAGCAACAACATTACAAGGGAATATATATTTATCATATGGCGATATTACTCAATGGATTACTAACAGAAAAGTTTTTCCTAGGACCAAGAGGCATCTTTTCTTCTTAGTTTCCCAACTAGTAGCGATTATTAACGCCCAATTTTCATTTAACTTTCATGAGGGGCATATTTGATAATAAGATTTAAATCGAAAACGCGTCTAAGGTGATTGTTGCCTATTACCACAAGTATTGCGGTTGTCATTTGACAGCTTTTATTAATTACATAAATTGTTTGTGGAATGAGTTACTTACGACGGCGACAATAACGTATCCAAACACAATGTCAATATAAGTTTCATTGGATGATGTGTGTAACTTCGTATTCATCATGCGATTTATTGTTTCATTTGAAACCTTCATGAACTAATGGCCCGTAATTCATTCCATTAATAAAAAATATCAGGAAAAATAACTCCAAAAACAATATCAGAATATACATTATTGTTAACATGCGTCAGTCTTTTATTTAAAGCAATGTCAATTTGCCTGTTCCACGTAACGTAGCAAATGTGCTTTTTCTTCAAAATTGTTGCCATTTTAACAATTGCGCACCTAACAATGGCTCCTGTGTCATTACTTTTCGTAGGTCGATTTTAATTAAATTGCATTTATATGCAACTAAGACCTATTTTAAACTTCTAAAATATAATCCCTCGCCGGGTGAACTTAATCCTTAATTGACACAGAATCTAAGAATCACATACGACACCGTAAACTCTATTATTACAACACACCGTTATACTCGTCTTATTTAAGGTTTTGTGGATTTCTGCGTCAGTCCGTGTCCTCGATGGCAAACATGATTGGCAAGATCTACTTCAACATTCTGGGCAGCAAGTGTTTCACGTTCTCCGAGGAGGAGGTGTGCGTTGAGCGTTCCTGGTGGGGCCGATAACTGCAGTATGAGTCACAGCAGACCGCCCTGCTGGAGAGCCAGGTAGCCTATAACGAGGAGCATGCCCTAGAAAACGTCGCCACTGACAACAAAAGAAGGCGGAAGTAGTGCGAATTTTGAGACAATGAAAATGATATTTTGCTAACGGTATTCAGGTGATTGACAAATTGGGAAGGACACGGAGCCTTGTTTTTATGTTCATAATTGTAATTGCACGGTTTGCTCTGATTTGTTTCCACTTATATGCCAGCGAAGTATTGACAGATTGAAAATGATTTTTTAAAGAAGGTATTCAAGTACTCGGGGTTACTGACAGACTCTTTATATCATTCGGATAGATTACGGGGTTATTCCAAAAGGAATTGCTAGTGGTATAATACAATAGAAAACGAATTAATGTGGAAGTTTGTTTCAGTCAAGTGCTAAAGGTGGCTATTTGTTTATCATTTGGCAACGATAGACTTCACTGTTGTTAACACTGTGTGAAGTCAAGGGCTGATTCTTATTGTTATTATTTATGCCAAATGGTTTGTAAGCAGTTTTGCTCTAATAACTGTTGAATAATCAGAATGTGAAGTTCGTTTTTAAGGATTCATGTATTACTCGATTGAGTGTTATGGCATGCATGTTAATGGAATTTACCTTTTTAGTCATGTTAAAAGAAATAGATTTTCCTTTAACATAATTTGTAATTTGTGGTTGTATGGGATACCTCAAAACAGTTGAAGGCAATACACGTTTGTTTCTTATGGTAAATATATCCAACTAAAGTATTTAAAGGCGGCTTAAAATAACAATCTTTAAAACATACAATTGAACAATGGCACACCTTAAAGAATCGTACCATTTTAAAACAGACTTACACATTCGTTCGTTGATTAGTTCGGCTACATAATTCAATCCATCAGCAGACACTTGTCAAGTTAGTTACATAAAGTGTCTTGTGAATAGTATCGTTGTTTCCATAATATTTCTGGCAAACTATGGGTCTTTTCCATTGTGCCTTAACACAACCATGTGGATTTGAATATTTAGTAATGATTTGAATATTTTTTCTGCTTTCTCTGTCAAGAATGAACGTTAACAAGATAAAATAATGTCTTATTTCGCACATTTTGACTTCCGGTGGCATATATTGGATTGAAGATGTTTTAATACATATAATATAATAAAAATGATATCTTATAATATAAGAAAAATGAATCTATTTGCGTACACGCATTGTCTTTTTTTAAATGATACCATCTTTTATATTTTACTGTTATCAAAATATGTGTTGCAAGTGTCTGATTGCAAATTGGAGAAACAAACTAAACTTCATACGAGCTCATGGGTATGTATTTATTACATCACCGGGTACAAATAAAATCGTAATATTATTGTAAAAAAAAGACCGATTGCAAAATATAGAAGTTGTTTGCATTTGTCATTTCAATTATTTACACTCTACTCATATTTGTAAACATGTGTGTTATAATAAATAATTTTGAATGTGTTGTTTGTTAAGTACGTAACGGGTAATAATTATGTAAATAATCTTGTATAGATCATAAAATGTTTTGTATTAAAATAAAATAACGATGTCAATTTAAGATTTTTTAAAAATAATTGATGCCTTTGTCTTGATTTGTCATTAAATAAGAATTGAGAAAATTCGAATATCTGAAAGTTAAGATTTAATACGAGTAATTGAGGTCACAGTGAAAACAATAGGAAGATATAAGAAGATGTAAGCTATAGAACACTGGATCAACTAACAAGAAACTACCAGAATCGCAGCATGAATTCAAACATTCACCGCTATAGTGGTTTTAGTGAAAACGTCGACATATATCAAACTTGGTTTTGTTATTATTGGTATGTAAAATCGTGAATGGAATTCAAATAGCATGTTTTCTGATTTATACTGCAGAAAGCATCTTCTTGAATGTACTATTAAATAAACAGGAAACATTAGATAAACTGCACTGGTTTGTGAACGATTATACTCAAATAAAACTATTCTTAGGTAATATTCTTCCGTTTTATTTAAGTTGTTGGTGCGTTTATCCCTAAACGTGTACGCTTGTATACTATAAAAACTATAAAACGATAAATTAATAAAATGCAGCGGGTTTTCTGCGCAATTTCTTTACTTGTATATGTGTTTATGGTATGAAGTGGTTATGATAAGAGGATATATCATGAAAATGATTTCGCTCTATCGTTTTATGAGATTTAAATTTGGCCTTTCAAAACTTTAAGCACATCAAGTTGAATGACCTCGTCGAACAAAGCGATGGACAACTAAGTCAACATAAATTAACTCCTCATTATTTTGAAAGTAAAAAGGAAAGAACATAGCAAACACCATCGCACAGAAGATTAGAACGAGCTTCATAATAGACAAAATAAGTATATTACTTAGTATTCGAACTTAAATAAAACTATCAATGTAACAATAAGAAAACACCCTTTAAACACAGAAAACAATGTGGCTAACAAAAACAATTTTGTCATGCTATCTATCAAATATCTTATTGTTTTTTAAGTTCATCAGGTTTTTATTTGTATTACTTTAAGTGTTAATATCGCCGCGGATGAATGAGGGCAACGGTTTTGTATCAGAACGCATGTTGCGTTGTTTTTTTTACTGAAAAACATGATAGACGAAAACGACTCATTGAACAGATGTCAGGTCTACGGTCGAATACGTTATGCACGTGTAACATATTCGTTTCGTGACATAGTAGATTAAACACTTCCGATTTCTCATTCTTTGTTACTCGTATATATCTTAAGTGATATAATCACTTTATTAACAAAATACCTTGTTATCTGTTATTCTGTAGTCGGGAAAAAGAAACAATAAATCACATCGAAGATTGCTTGCTTATATTCATATGTATTCTTTATTATTGTTAACTGATATGTTTGTTTAATTATTTTTTTTATTTATAAACAGTATACACTGACAATAAATGAAATTATATGCATGTTTGTGAGATTTGCAAATAAGATATATGTCAACGCATGAGCAACACCATTATAACATACGTTTCGTATTTATATACAATAATTTACAACATCATTATAATTGCTGATTATACTTTACTATTTTGCGAATCATATTCAATTGTGATTAATATTTTTCACAGCGCTGTTATCAATCAATGACATTGCCTTTAAAATGTTATTTTTTACATCGCAGGATCTTATACAATGGGGGTAATCACGTCGAAGTCAAGATGGCGAAGTCCATGCCGAGGCAAGTATTTTTCGCCGCTTTATACCCTTATACCCCTACCATAACTTGTATTAATTGTTTAGATGCCACTCACTTTCCAGCCATGTCAGCAAGAAAGTTACTAGCGTTTATTTCGTATTAATACTCCCTCTTTATCGCGACTTTACCCCCTGCAAACTTTCTTTGCGGGATCACCAAATGACAGCTTAACTAAGGCAATTTGCGTAGAGTAAAGTAGAGATATATACCGAATTTGAATACGAAATAAACGCTTATCACCTTTTTACTGATATGGCTGGAAAGTGAGCGTCATTTAAAAATTAAGCAAAAGAAACAAAGTGTATAAAACGGCGAAAAATTACGGTCTCGGCATGGACGTCGCCATTTTGAACATCACGTGATAACCTCCTCTGTTATATAATGGAGAATAGAGAATAAATTGCGTTTGATTACAACGTCGATAATTAATGGAATATCCACCGCCTACGCCTCTGAAGGATGTTTTCTTCATCTGACTGCCGCTTTGTTCTTCTCCATAATTCTTCGTTGGAGATCTTGTCTTGCCAGCGGATCTTGAGAATCTTCCTGAGGCAGTTGTTGATGAAGACCTGTATTTTCTTTTGGTGGTGACAGTGGTTCTACAGGTCTCTGCTCCATTGAGGAGAAGTGGCTTCACGATGGTATTGAAGAGCGTAATCTTTGGGGTGATTTCGCTTGATCCCCAGATGTTCTTCAGTTGATGGAAGACTGCTCGTGCTTTACCGACGCGGTTTCTGACATCCGCATCCGTTCCGCCCTGGTTTTCCAGAATGCCGCCGAGATAGGTGAAGCTGTCCACCTCCCCCAGCGCCTCGCCGTGGACTGTGATGGGTCTGTTGTTTGATGTGTTAGTCATGAACACATTGCTCTTCCCTCTGTTGATGATGAGGCTCGGTCTAGCTGAGTTGTTCGCTACCATGTTTGTCTTTTCCTGCATATTTTGTTGGGTGTGGGAGAGAAGAGCCAGATCATCGGCAAAGTCGAGGTCTTCCAACTGTTTCCAGAGAGTCCACTTAATTCGATTCCGCTTCTGCTCCGTCGATGTCTTCATTACCCAGTATATGGCCAGCATGAACACGAAAGATGAGTGTAAGCAAGCTTGCCTCACTCCGGTTCTCACTTCAAAGGCATCCGTAAGCTGTCTTACATGAACAATTCTGCAGGCCATTCCTTCATAAACTTCCTGATCATGTTGGTGATCTTTTCTGGGATTCCATAGTGTCTCAGAAGTCTCCTGAGAGACCCCCGGTCAACGCTGTCGATCGCCTTTTCATAGTCAACGAAGTTGACATACAACGGCGAATTCAACTCCAGGGATTGTTCCAAAATGATGCGCAGGATTGCAATATAAACTGTGCACGGCTTCTTTTCAAAGTCTGATTTTTGGTCACGGGAATGATGATCTACTGCGTCTTTCATTCGGTTCAGCAGAAAGCGTTTAAACACCTTTCTCGGGATGGAAAACAGTGTGATACCTCGGAAGTTGGAGCAGGAATTGAGGTCGCCTTTCTTGGGACGCTTGATAAGGTTTCCACTCTTTCCACTCTGATGGAATTTCTTCTTCTTCCCATATCGTGCTGAAAAGCGGGTGTAGTAGCTCCACTTTGGTCTCCACGTCAGCCCTAAGCGCTTCTGCAGGTATGCTGTCCCCCAAGGACGGTCCCACGCCCGCACTGAAAAAAGGGAGGGTTCGGCGAAGGGCTAGCTAGCCTATCCTGTTGAAACCTTATGCTACAGAGACGATAAATAGATATCACAGATTAAATGACGTGTTTACCGAATTTGGCTTCGAAACATATTCTTACCCGCAAGACAAATACATATGTACATAATTATTTTTCTCGTGTTTTGATATAAAATGGATTTCGATACACGTTCACAACTATTGCATTTAGTTCTAACACATATACAGGATATATAGGATCTAGGGATAAGGATCACCCAAGTAAAGTGTATTTATTTTGAAATTTCAAACACCATGAATAATTGATCTACAATAGACGTGCAGTCCCAAGTGAACGCGGAAAGCTATTTATGTCGGACCACATTGGAATATTGGCATCAACATATCACGGAATGATTGGCGGACATCAAACTATTCAAAAGATCAAAGCATATCACACGCGATGCAAGCATTTGATGTATCTGTTTCACCATTACACATAACGTATTCTATGAGCAGGAAAAGTATCACTATTTTTTAGTAATCCTTATATAAGTGAACGAGTGAAATCTTGAAGAAAGGAAGTACTGTATCTAAATTACGATCGTAACTTTAGAACGACATCATTGTACATTGTACATTCTGTCATCGAAATCGGAATTTGAGTGTAATACCCAAAACATATATTCTTTCAATTATATTTTACTTTGTGCATGTATGGTATCATTTGCTATTTTTCTAAATGTTCATGTGAGTGAATAATTTATAGTTTTTATTTAATCGATTATTTATTATTATAAAACACGATAAAAGCGTTCCTTTTGATTTCGATTGAAAGAAAGTTTATATATAATAAAGATATTATTTCATTTTAAAGTTTTAACGAATGTGTGCTATTGTCATAGCAATGATAATCCATTGAAAGTTAGTGTTTGAAGTATTAACATATTAACAGGTTTTATCAAACAAGTCATTCCTCGTTCGTGTTAGTCCAGGCAAACACTGTGTCTCGCACTGTAATATAATTAACGTAAAATGTGTAGAAGTTGTTCAGTTTCAACAAGGGATAACAAATGATGTACATCAGTCGTAAGATGCAATGTGAAATGTACGTAGTAAATTAAAAAGCTTGACGCACTTAACATCTGATTACAAATGCGTTGATGTATTAGATGCTATATTTACATCAAGTACCTGGCCGTGTGAGCTGTTAAGCAGGTGTCGCATTTGTTGTCTATTAAGTTGTAATTTAGACTCGGATAAATGTAACATTTTTTGCGATTGTGAGATATCATTTTATAAAAATGAGCACTTACAAATACAGTATGGAATGTTATCTGTCTTAGTTGGGTTTTGCATGTCAATGTAACTTAAACACACCATATTAAGATTGTGACTCATGCATTAGAATATGATTACTTGCTATTGGTTATTGCTGATATTTAGAAACAAAGCCCACTGTTTAAATATAAGTTTACATTAAGTTTGAGTCACTGTTTGTTTAGTTCTGTTATATTTTTTTATTTGAAAGATAAAAAACTACATGGCTGAATTTATATCTAATTCACGTTTGTTCATCACAGTCCTCTGTATCGCATTTGCTCTAAAACGTTTTATTTTAAGTAATTTATTCCAGTTGTTAGTTTTGTCTTGAATGCATGATGTAATCGACTTGTTATTATTTCGCAAATGGAATGAACCGCAGTTGTTATAATAGTTTTGAGTACATGCCCAGCGTTACGAGAATTGTCGTCCTCTTATTTTACTGTTTATCAAAAATCATTGGCTCAACTTGCATACGCTTACATGCCGCAGTGGTCTTGTTTATCATATTTCTCAAAATATTCATGTGTTTTATGATTACACGTTTGTTTTCCATAAACGAAGAAGAAAATAAACAATGTATGTATTTTAGAAAAAAAATGTTTCATACAAACAGATCAGCACACTTACTCACTATTCTCATAGTTAAGTCAAAAAGATACATATATGTGTGCTACTGTCATATCAATAGAATCACTGCACGTAAACAATGCCATAATCTGTTTCATAACAAAATGTATAATATGCTGTTGACAAAATATCGCGATACAATACGTTTATAAGATCGACTGATATTCATTGATGGTAAAGGAGCAATTATTAGATGGGTGATTTTTTCACTCAAGAGTAATGTTATTTATGTTTTGATCAATGGATTATTTTTTTCCGCTTCGATATGAATTGTTGCATAAATATGGTCATTTACCATGAACGCAAGTGTGTTATTGTCCAATCTCACTTTCCTGATTGTGCATTAACATCGTTACTAAATCGCAGAAATAAAATGGCGAGAAAAACACACACACATTATGAGATGACATGCAAAACAATTTGTCATTCTGGAAACATTTATTCACAAAGTTGAATCTGACAACATATCAGGCACACAAGAACGAACTCTTACCTTTAAAAACATGAACAATATGCACTTCGCTAATGAAGCAATAATTGCTACATTATATATGAGCAGTGATGTGTGAAAAGGGTTTTTATTGCATTTGCATAAAGTGTCGTCCCAGAATGGCCTGTGCAGTAAGACTTTTGAAACGAGTCAGTGTGTTCTTGTAAATGCGCATAATATCGCACATATGCTCCATATCAGAAGTCTTTAATTGCTTATAAATAAATAATATCAGTTAACTTACCTACATAGTTTTTAAAATGTATTTTACAAGCTTGCGTTTAAAATGAGACCGTTTTTCAAGAACACATTTAAAAGTGCTTCAGTTTTTAATATACATAAAATTAAAAAAAACGTCAGTTTTTCATTGTATGCGACGTGAGAACTCATGTTTATGTTGAAGGCTTTTGACTGATGATTAATGTTATAGACCCCTATTCAAACGTCATTAGCGATAGTTGAATACTAAAATCTCACGCACTGGTGTACACAATTCACGAACATGCATAACGGGTATCAAACTGCATTGCAAAACCTTGTTTCACCAAATTTCGAAATGTAAGTTACACTTAAAAACTGGCTGTGTGATGCATTCCTTAACTAACTGATTGTCTGAAAGAATGAGTATAAGATAAGTGTGGTTTACTTTTTGAATGCAACCTGTGTTTACTGACAGGTGTCCTTGTTGGTGTTGTTTCTATATTGACAATGTTAATTTATTTGTTACATATATCTATGTGTACATGAATTCCATGAATACCATTACACTCTGACACATGCTTGACACATTCTGAACGAGTATTCATGTACTAGTGTTGTTTATGCAATGTTTGAATAAAGAATGTCGGCGTACGCCTTTGTTTTAAAGGGGCCTTTTCACAGATTTTGGCATTTTTTTAACTTATTCATTAAATGCTTTATATTGATAAATGTAAACATTGGATCGTAAAAGCTCCAGTAAAAAATCAAGAAAAGAAATAAAAAAAGGAAAAGAACATTGCCCGGAGCAGGTTTCGAACCAGTGACCCCTGGAGTCCTGCCAGAGTCCTGAAGTAAAAACGCTTTAGCCTACTGAGCTATTCCGCCGAGTACATGTTCGTGACGTATTTTATACCTTATATAAGCAATCTTCGTAGTTTCACAAAATTTAACGACAAAAACAGAACTCTCCAAATTATTCAATCGTTTCGCGTTGCAACGCTTTATAATTTTTAGGTTTTAAAATCGTCAAAAGATGCATATAATGGCTATATTAGAGCATGGTTAATGTTCAGTATTACTGTTTCCTCACAAATATCATAACTAAAACGAAAACTTACGAATCTGAAACAACTTTTTTCAATTTTGTCAATTTACCAAAGCGTGAAAAGATCCCTTTAAAGTTTTCAGTCAGATTTGGGACTTAGAATTTCTAGTTGCAATTGGCGATCAGTGCATATTAGCTTTAACATATTACATATGCGGCGTCTCATCTGGGTCTGCACTGTTTTCTTAAAGGAATTTCAGTAAGAAATATTCTAAATATAGAAATAAATATACTAGACATCCCTAATTTTGGAAATAAATTGATCCAATTTATAAGGATGGGAGAGTCCACTAGGCATAAGTGGGTTAACATGTTGTTTCAAAATGCGTCATCCTTGCAAGCCAAACCAAGTCTATAAGCGTCTTAACATAACAAGTGCTGGAAATGAAAATAGGGTTACATGTAAAATCTAATCATTCAAAAACAGAACAATTCCAAACCCACATATTTTAATTGTTAAGCTTAAATTTACTATGAAAATATATATCTTTATCCCTACTGGATATTAAACTGAGAATAAGCTTAAAGACAAGTTTTTTTTTGTATTTTAGAATGTCGGACGACTGTTATATCAAAGGTTACAATTTAGCGACAAATGTAAATTGACTAAATTAATCACATCATATCATTTTTCAATCAAATAAGTTTGATTGAAAAGTGCGTAGAACCGTGGCGTACGCGCGTCCGCCCTTTACCCTGTCTTAGCATATGATTTTACACATTACAAAACTGTTAATATTTAACTGATTAATATTTCTGCTTCAACATGTCAATTTATTAACCCAATGCATGTTAACGGAGAGGGTATTACCCAAACAGATTGTGACGCGTTTAATTACTTAAATAAAGGATCTATGCATGCACATTTATGTTGCATGTCAACTAGGTTTACAGTTCAATAATATCACATCAATTATGTAAATATATATAATTAAATGGTCGCAGCGCATACAATTGAACATTCGCGCAAATACATAATTTCTGATTATGGTCTTCAGATATCTTCTTAAATGCTTTGCAATATTACTAATATGGCTGTCAATCGTCAAAATACAAATAATTATAGTACGAAAACGAGCTAAAATATGTCTACGGAAAGCTATTTTTCATTTGTCAAATACAACATACAATGTTTTATAGACAAATCAGATGCAATCTAGACATGATAACAATAATTTTACGTTATTCACTTGACGTCAACTTAATTGAATTTACGTAAACTGGGTTAAAAGAGCATTTTCACTTATTTGTATGCCGAACTGATTAATACCGACATAATATATCGCGAGGTGGTATCGAAGCAGATATGAGCTCGAGGTACATTGAAATAAGTTCATACCCTATGCCCATATATTAATATCAATCCAATATATAAATCTGGAATGCCTCGTCTCTGTTGGTGCTGCTATCGCATCCTCCTAAAACACATGCATCACTCGAGATATGCTGTTTCTTATTGTTCAATTTCTATCTTCGTTATTTAAATGCCATCAAGGTGGAACCTTGCGAATGTTTGCCCAATATTCACATAATCTTATTCAGCATGAGCATCATCTTATCATGCAAAATCATTGACGATTATCTAGAAGTCATTTGCGATTTCCAAGCGGTTTTAAGTTTTGCTGTATACAAGCTTTTCTAAAGCTTTGGAAAACGGCTTGCAAGTAACGTGTAGCTTATAAAAAATTAAATATTGATAGAGTTTAGCACAAATGGTTTTTGTTAAATATTCAATTAGCAGGCATTCAATGGAAAGGTGTATCAGTTTTTTTACAAATAGCATCAAAAGCATTTTTTTTTTACTGTTAAGTCACCGATTGTACAGGAAAATGGCTTTAAGTTAACATTGATGTTTAATTTTAAAACTGTAATTTGTTGAAGGTTGCTGGTTTCCGTTTGAATCGGCCAAATATGGCGATTATGTAAATATAATGAAATATTATATATTAACACATTTAGGGATAATGTGTCCCCTTTCATGTACAACTATTCAAGATTAATGTTGTACCTTCTTTTTTATCTAGTATGTTAGTTTTATCATTAATTATTCAATATTGGTATGTAAAAGTTCATTTAAAGAATTTGTTATAGCATGAAGCACGTACTAAAAGCTGATATATTGTCATCTCGAGAATTTAGGTTTAGATTTTGAGAGTAGGTCAAGAAAAAAATGTTTGACACATTATTGGCTGAATAACTGCAGTCTTTGTACGTGTGAATTTGTAGATGGTGCTGTATTTCAAATAAAATTAATGTTCGTTTTGCATGTTCAAATAAATACGAACCAGTCGTGCATTAATTTCTTCAGATAGATTGAGGGATACATAGGATTGTTCTTACTTTATTTTTAGCGCCGTTATTTTGAATTTTAATACCATTTTATAGGCGCATAAGATACTCAGAAGTGGATTTGGTTAAAAAGGTTACAGATGGATTATTGCTGTTAAATACGTTTGGTAAAAAGAATATCCTTTTTATTCGTCCGCCTCTTGACAGAATGTTTGATTAACATATTTATGGCGGATTTGCTGGTGGGCTGTCATCTGCTGGTTCCCGCTCTCAAAGTCGCACCGTTTTCATTAAGTCTTCGACAAATTTCTGGAAATGTTTATGACACTATTATATTGCACCTAATGCATATGACCTGGCAATCAAACTAAACATGATATGATATCATGCTTAGTTTGATTTCCAGGCCATATGCATTAGGTATTTTAGAGTTCATGACCCAAAACAACGTGACATTCGCCGATTCAGATCTCTTACTAAAATATTTTTATTTAATCTGCAGCAAACTTTCTGGAGATCTTAGTTGTCAGAAAATGAAAACCAAGCTCGATTACGAGCTTAAGCGCACCGGGGACTCCAGAGTTATTGCAATTTGTTATCGCCGCCGTTACAGTTTTCAAACTCATTTACCTGTCACCAATTCTTCACCCAATTTGTTTGTGCCAATGAATTGTATGTCACATTCGAGACCCCAAAAATACCGCGTCACGTTTGGTTTGGCTTTTTTACAACGGGACAATATTTCTGTCCATGATCATGTTCATTTGCGAAATGCATATTGAGTTTTTTATCAATACTATATCGACCGATATATTATTCATTCCATGAAAATACTTTTATACGAGCATTTAAGATTTGTATACGTATACTTGATGTTATCATCACAATTGTCGAAATTATTTAAGGGATTGTAATTACTCATGATTGTGATAGTTTTATAAGTGGATCCATCTTAGCACACGCCTCTACTTGTGTGATTTCCTTGATTATCACTTAAATTTGTTTGGATGTTAAGCACCAGCACTTGATCGGTAGTATTTTTCTGGCGTGTCAACCGAGGATACGTTGATATCAATTTTATTGATATATGTTTTATTTTGAGGTCGGTGTCTTCTTTCATATGCTAAAGATGTTGACGCTCTACGGGATCATACTTTTAAGAAAGTAATTTAAATTAATTTGTAATATGCCACATATAATAAAAATTAAACGTTATTTGTTTGAAACATACTCATTTGTTATTGATATTGTGAACACGTAGTGTTATGACAGCTTTGTTATACACAATGAGTTGCAACCAACATATTTCCAAACAGATCACGTGTTACTAAATATGACTTCACATTTGTCATTTTCTCAGATACATATGATGACCATGACTATTATGAAGTTTTCTTGTTATTTAGCTCTGATAAAACAAAAAAAAAATTAAACATCCGTATGTGCAAGGTCTAGAAGAAAACGAAAAGTATCACTATATTTAAACGCACTTTATGTTGAATCCTTTTATATTTCATTTTCAGATATGTGCATATGTTTGCTTTTTTGCATGCGGTTGTAAAGGGCAGATTATGTGATGTTTTGTTTTGTTTCGGCGTTATCCTTATTATGATTTTAATACAATGGTGCATGTAAATTTATCTAATTTAACTAATTGCAACACAGCTTGTTAATTTGAAGAATTGGATCAATGATGAGCGTGTTTGACCTAATTGTTCGTATCTATTAATTAATTCTGCTTGAAGTTTTTTCATTATGCACTCGTGTCAAACCTGCGCTGTACGTTAATTCAATTTTGCAATGGAAAATATAACTGAATGTGTTTTGTCTGACATACAGTTATGCAGCGTGTATTAATATTGCGAGATGAACGATAGTTTAAATTAATGTGCGAACATTATAAATTAAATGCCACTTATATTTCGCAAACTTTTTTAAATCATCCTGATTTATACTCAGGCTCGAATGGATTTTTTTCTGCTCAGATTGGTTTAATTACTGACCAGTTTTATTATTGAAATGCAACTTATATTAATCACTGCTATCACTAATAATAATTTGAAATTAAACACATAAATAACAACACCATTAACACCATTCAAGCAAAAATGGCCAAAAAAACAATAAATCTCCAATGTCTTTAGATACTTGCAATAAAAGAGCGAACCATTGTGAAATGTCCTCACTTTTCTCTGCATCTTTCTCGATATAATTTTGAAAGTTTTCCCCCACCGTTTCCAATAAAAGATACAAATCATGTTACCACATTGAATCTTTCTTATGTAGTCGAGCCAAAACGCAAAGATAAGTCTTCATAAAAGAAAAAATTAACTTGTTTAATGAAGGTTAATATTACAGAGGATTCCAATTTGTTTTGTTTTACTCGTACTACCGTACAGATAATTCCAAGCTTTAATTCACTTTTTTAGGAAATGTTCTTAACTGGCTGTGAGACTTTTCTCAGAAGCATTTCTATCGTTGTGAAATGTATTTGCAAAACAAAAAGCGCATACATTATGCATGCTTCTAAATTCAAACATATTCGCTTGATGCATTTACCTTTCACGGAATGTATGTTAAAACTCGGCTATAATACCAATACACGGGTATGATCAACCTGAGAGGCATTAATACGAGAAACGTTCTTTGAACTTGTATCACTTTAAAGAAGGATAATCAATGTGCATGTTTCCATATCAAATGGCCAGCTACTTGTTTTAATGGCATTGCGCTGATCTGAAGCTATTTCACAAGCGCCACGGAATGACAGGTTAAATGTTGGTGGGTTGTATATTTAAATAAATGTTAAGAGAAAATCGCGATTTATCGACTCCGAAATACATTTTATTTTAAGAAATCGTCTGTCCGAACCACATGAGAGATATCGAGATTTGAGTTTGCAACTGTTACACCTGCTCATACAATCAGATACAATAGTTTCACTTTAAGCCTTCGACAAACGGCTTTGTATATAATATAGATGGGGATCGCTTACACATCATCACGAAACGTGTTTAAACATTCAACTCCTAAACATGTTTAAAATTATTAGCATGAGTATAAAATTATAAACGTAACACGAGTAAACGTTGTAACAATCGTTATCAAATTTTGTGGTTTTGTTATGTATCATTAATCTTCACAAATTTATTAAGCTTGTATTATTCGAGTATGTTGGACATTTTTTCCTTCACATGACTACCAGCAACACGCCACCAAGTCATGCGGTAATGTTTTGTTATAATTATACATGTCCATTGTCTTTTTGTTGACCAGGCCATGCTTTATGTAAAATCCGTCGAATCATTGGCAATTCCTTTGCTACAGTGTAAATTCGGACTGCATGTTTAATTTATAATAATGGAGGTTGCTTGTGTACTGAAGACAAATGTGCGGTATGTGGCATACGACACTTTTTTGTAAAGGATTCATGCGTGAGATTGAGAATTATTTAAGTGTCAAATACATATGGTTTATTCGAATGTGGTTTTGTGTGTGTGTGTGTGTGTGTTGAAATACAATATGGCATATTCATTTTTGATATTCAAATGACAGAAAACAACCGTTCTCTATTAAATTGAAATACAAAAAAGATAATATGATGATGTCAATTAAGAAACGATATATGGTAGAGCTGCAAACAACCGAGACTAAACACTTTTGCATAAGTAGGTATTCAAAACCCTTTAAACAGAAGGATTTCAGTAAAACTGTTATTCTAGCTATATTAGTTCGCTTTGGTTATCGTCCGTGCGTTTCACTGCTAGAATTCATAACGTATTTTATGAGTAAGTTGGTTTTGAAGTAAAATCGACATAAAAGTGACCAGCTATGAAGTCCCAGATTTTATATTGACCGAATGTACATTCACATTTTTTGGAGAGCCTGGCTAGACACTGTACTACCTTTAGGCCAGAAGTAGGGCTGTACCTCTCTTTTATTATACCAAACGTTTTCATCTTTGAAAATTTGAATTGCTGCCTTACTTAATAAATGTTAGTATAAAACGATTAGATCTGACCTTTGTAGATAAAGGGTTTCATCTCATAGATTATTGAAATTGATTCAGGCGGATGGCATAAGAAAAAAGCTATACCTTTTTAAGATAGACAATTTCAACATGAAAATTATTTGAATGTTCCGTACATGATTTTATTAGAAAATTGTATATAAATAAATATTACTGGAAAAGACCAAACATGATTAATTAATTGAATAAATGCAATCATTTAAAGACATAACTATGTATGTTCATAAAGTATCTCGTCAAAGAAACCTGTATACATATTATTATGATTAATTGTATATAATTCAGTACTCAACATGACTTCTCGCTCTCTTGTAGATTCGTCTTTGTTGTTTTTGATGTTATCGTTAAGCATTGTTAAATAGATTATAAATGCCGTAAGCCAATTGTCTTCGAATTTTTCATGCATTGATACATTTAACAACTAATGAAATTAAATACTGATCAAATGGCATGCCCTTATATATGTAACTATGTTTTGATCACGTATACTCATTAACTGTATGTCCATTTTTTATATTGAATAAACCATCTTTTTCATTAACCAAATGATTATCAATCAATTTAAACAGCACACACTTTGAAAGAAGAGTGTATAAGTCTTAAAATAATATCTCAATTTCTCTGTGCATAATATCGCGTGTAACTAATATTTAACAACTTTATTATAAGTTATGCATTGTATTGTGCATATGGATAAAGATATGTATTCAGAACATGTATAAATGCGTAATGAGAGAATTGCAGCGGTGTCCATTATAACTTGAAAGAGGTTTTAAGAGCATTTCATTTATTATATGGTAGCAAGGACAAATTGCGACCGGACGAACGAACATCAAATATCAAGCAACAGTTATACATGCTGGACAGTAATACAGTTGAAAAATCGGAAATATATTATTAACCATTTCGTGATGTTTTATTACTTATAAATGGTGAACAGTTAATAATTATAGGTTATTAGACGTTTCACTGTACAATACGGGGATATATTTGGACGAGCACACAGTTTAAGTCATATTGGACGAGCCGTTAGGCGAGTCCAATATGACTTCAAACTGTGTGCGAGTCCAAATATATCACTTATTGTACAGTTTAAACGTCTAATAATCTTTTTATTCTATATCCCTTTCTAACGCTCTTTTGTTTCTTCTTTAAAATATATTACCAAACCAGCTTTCCGTATTTTTATTTTCATTCACCTGATTACGCAATTTATGACGTATCTCGTGTGACGTCATTTCTCTGACGAAACATACTAGTATAAGCAAGACTTTCTGCATTTTAGGGACAACGCTAATCACTATGGACGTGTTTGTGTTTAACAGTAAATTAATCATAATATTTTTTTAAATCATCGAACGAATCCAAAACGTATTTCGGATTGTGTGTTTGTAATGCATAATTGTTAACTTCGATAGGAATAAAACAACTCGCTCCGACAGGATTACGAATTCGTAAATCGTGTTTTGGGTCAGAATGGTTAGCATGGGATACAAACGCTTTCAAAGAAAGTGTGGATTTAAATACATTTCGATAAAGGGATGGAAGAACAGAAAATGGAAGGGCATACTGTCATTGAACTGTGTTTCTATAAGCATTGGATTAAAGCTGTCATTGAGGTTAATAAAATAGAGTTTTTGTTTTGCTGTTGCATTTGTTTTTCAATTTCAAACAATAACAATGTCACTTGCTGTTGCATTTGTTTTTAATTTCTAACATTTATCCAATTTATTTATTTAAGAAATACAATCTAAATATCGCCTGTCAATCGTGATACATCGGCTATCTCGGATTCCTCCGTATAGTCCAGTCATCCTATGAAAAAAAAGCACCTAACCATCAACTAATTGCAACAGAAACGGTTTCACGTGTAAAATCATCTATGACGTATAACAGATGACAGAAAAAAAGTCTAGCGAAATATTTCCAGGGCAAACCTGTTAAAACTTCATTTTATTTATGCCCCTCGCGGACGTTTTTTTAAATAAAGTATATTTTCCATTTTCTATTCAAACAACACATTTCGAGCAAACCACCCGACAAAAACAGTATTCAGTAATACATCAGTTATGAAAACAGTATTATTTTTCTATTACCTAAGTGTATCATGAAGTTTCTTAACATATTTACTCATGTAAATAGTGCATTTATAGGGGTAAACTTACCCCACCCACCCATTAAATACATGTTACTATTAAATCATTGTTATTGTTGCTTTAATATCCCTTATATCAGTTAGCAATAGTTGTGCTGCTGTTTTTATTATTTCAATTTTATAAGCATCAGAATCGCTACTAGACTTTTGGTAAAATGAATGAAGAATTGATGATGCAGTGTTTCTAAATGTGATTACATTCTGCTTTCCATTTAATTCTGTGATGACAATAGAGGACCCAAAATGCTCTAGTAATCTCTTCTTCATATGAGTTAATGTATAGGAGAGTTCTCCACATAGTTCTACCATTTTGTCAACAAGGTCTTTTAGTGTTATTTGTTCGTCATCATTTTCAATCAGGAACTTTGCTATTTCCTGGAAAGCAAATTCCTGTGCCATGTTCACTGGTCTTCCACACTTCTTTCCTTTTTCATTGCCTGACTGTGGTATATTTTTACCTGTCCTAAAATTTACGCTGCATGACTAATGGTATATAGCAACAGCAGCCGCTAAGTCATGTATTGTTTCCAATCTGCTCTTAATATCTGAACCCTGTTTGTCATCCCTATCGATACATATTTGTTCTATGTTCTTTTTAAATTCAACTGTTCTAACAGGGTATACATTATAGCCTCGTTTTCTTCCAACAAATTTGGCACGTTGAGCACAAAATAGACAATTTGTACTGAAGTTAAATCGTTCAGTGTTAGATCGTAATGGTGGAGATAATACAGTCTTTGTTGGCTTTTTATTTAAGGATAGCTTGATTCGAATTGGGTTACAATAATCTTTCCGACAATGTACGTATGAACGGTCTGTCCGGGTATGGAAGTAATCTTGTCCAAGCGAACTTCGCTGGCAGCATTTATGCTATCACTTCCTTCTGGCGTAACTTAACATGGTCTTGGTAATCTGCAAGTGATTGACATCATATCAGGAAGGTATTGCTGAAAGAATATATGAATACATGCTGTTTCAACCATTAGGCAGAACAATCTTTTGTGACATTCCCAATTGTGACAAAAGGAGCATTTGCTCATAACAAGCAATTTCTTCATTTGACACAATGGATTTTAAAGCCGTCTGCTGCAGATGCATTCAAAAGCGTTTAATAGAATGAAGGGTTTATGTCTTCATACATATTGTGTATTTCAGAATGCAAGTAAATGCATTGTTGAACTTTATGTTTATAAAAAAGCTATTTTTAAGAAACAACAATTATCGATATTCACGCAATATTGTGTTTTGTTTTTTTCAGAAATAACAATAGTGGATATTCACGCAATGTTATTTTTGTACTATGTACAAATGTTCACAGTTCCAGTATGAATCCTGTAGAAAATTTTGTTTTGCACTCATTAATAGTTTGACTGTACTGTGGGGTTAATTTATTAATATGTTTGTCATTGATGCTTTTGAAAAATGAATTATTATTTAATTTTGCCTTCAACTGCAAGCTGTAAATGTTGAGTATTTACTAGCATTGCGTGTAGAATAAATGGCTATTACTTTTCCGATGCAGCTGCAGCAGGTTTGGTGCTGATCAGATTGTTTGGCAGTTCCATATTAGCATCTGTAATAGATGAAACAAATTAAAGTCTCTATAACGCTCAAAATCAACCAAAATTACGTAAAGTCTTTCTTAAAATAAAATTAACACCTAAACAATCTGTGTTCCTTATAGCAATAGCCACGATTTCAACACTAGATGTGGTATGATAACATAGATTTTTGTAGATACAAGATGCTCGTTTTTATTTATTTGTGACACAATAAACTCCATTTTAATATATATTCATAATACACACGAACACCATGTTAGTGTTCATGTGTCGTATGAATAGATATCTTTGAATTTAAAATGGAAAAAACAACGAGCATTTTGTATCTACAAACATCTATTTTACCAGACCAAATCTGGCGTTGAAATATCGGCAATTGCCATAAGGGGCACTGACGTTTAATTGGTTAAGTTTATTTTACGAAATATTGTACGAAATTTTCGTTGATTTTAAGTTGTAATGTTACTTAACATATATTGAGAAAATAGAGAAAACAGAAATGGAAAAATTAAACTTAAGTTTGATCAAAGCTGTACTTATTTACCTTCACATGGTATGGCAGATTTTTTTTAACACACTATCTTTTGTTTATATAAATTTACATTATCCTGTAGCATTTTGTCATGGCATATGAATCATTAATAAAAACACTTTTAAATGAATATATATTTATACCTTTTTTTGAAATTCTAAACCCACACCTTTGACATCGTTGATTGTTGATCTAACATCTGTAATAAATCAAACACATGTATTCAAGAAAATAAGTGTTTGATATGTGTGTAAGAGAACAACTTATTTATTATAAACAGCTTTTGATTTTCTGTTGTAATAATACTAAATGAAAGATTTACGGTATAGCTTAACTCAATATTTCGGATTATATTTGTTTATAGTTTAGAATTGTAAATTTAAGACCATAACTTATTATTTCTATTTTATATATGATAATTATTCATCATGAAATCATTAAAATGATTCAAATATGTGGAAAATTGAAAGCTTTTTTAACATTAGGTAAGAACATTCTCAACAGTTTCAATCAGTAGAATATCTTAAGAAGTCTACATCACGGTCAACAATCCCACTGAACAAAATACCCTGCAAGAAGATCTAGATCGGCTACAAAAATGGGAACACACTTGGGATATGGAATTTAATCCTTCCAAGTGTACGGTTATGAACATCCCCAGGTCAAAACGTCCCTACAAATCCACTTACACACTCCACGGTCATATTCTAGAAACAGTTAGTGATGCTAAATACTTGGGTGTTAGCATCACATCTGACCTCAGCTGGAATAAACACATAAACCAGGTTACTGCAACAGCCAGTCAAACACTAAACTTCATCAAACGAAACATTCCCATAAAACACCCACGCATTAGAGAATTTGCCTTCAAAACCCTGGTCCGCCCACAACTTGAGTATAGTAGCTCAGTGTGGAGCCCACACACACAACACAACATAAACAAGATCGAGATGGTCCAACGCAGGGCCGCTCGATGGGTTACAAATGATTACTCATATCACAACAGTGTCACACACATGCTAGACAAATTAGGGTGGCGTTCACTTGAGAACAGAAGGTACGACTCCCGGCTACTGATGTTCTATAAAATTGTCCACGGACTGGTTGCTGTACCAATGCCTCCCTATGTCACTCCTCCGACCCAGCTCACTAGACATTTGCACCCTCTTTCATTCAGACAAATCCCTACTCCAAGCAACTACTATAAATTCTCCTTCTACCAGCCACTATTGTCCTATGGAACTCTCTACCAGCCAATATTGTACAGGCACCTACCCTGGACCAGTTTAGGCTGGGGGTGACCAAACTAGACCACAGTTTCTAAGCAGGTTGGCTGTTTTTAACCTTTTATCTGTATATTCCTTCTTTTAACTAACACTATCACCTTTGTTTCTATGTCTCACAAATACATTATGTATTACTTTTATCTCCTATACACTTCTTCCTTAATTTCCTAGCACTGACACGCACCTGCTTGTAATGCTTATTGTTGGCGACTAGCAGTATATATAGATAGATAGAAGTTATAGGGAAAAAGAAGTAATACGAAAACGTTATGGTACAAATGGCCACAACAAAAACGTTATGGTACAAATGGCCTTCCGTAGTTTAAAAAAATATTAAAATCTCGATCTTTTCTCTTTTATTTTTCATATTTGTTTGTGTGTTTAAAGCATTCCTTAGATGCCTACATATGTATATTTGTGTAAAATGTGTGTTTGCTGCTGACTTTATTGCATATTTGAAGAAAACTATAAGTTCCTGCATCATCCACGAAAACTAATTACAAAGTGGTACGTAGTCTATTACGTAGGCAACCTTCTATGACTGACGCATTTGTTAGGAGAAAAACATTAATTTCCAAGATGAAAAGAATATTATTCAACAAAGACATCTTAACTTACCTCCAAAAATGACTTAAATCTAGGATCTTTCATCAAAAGCAGACGATCACATCATATCGCGCGAACGCTTGTATACCGTGCATCTGATCATTTTATCTTCTACGGTGGTAATTTAGGGCCATGAAAATCTGTCATATTAAAAGTCATTTTTCGGTAGTTTGCCCTGGCTAGACTTTGCTAGACTTTTGATATGTTGAAGAGGTGATATTTATCTACAATATTATCGAAAAATTATTTCTGTTGCAATTAGTTGTGGGTACAATTACAGATTGACTGGACTAGTAAGATAGGCCTCGTGGCTAACGGTCGCCATATTGCCTTGTATTACTACTTTACTACCCAAAAGGTTGTCAGTCTATTGTTATGAGGCTGTATACGATGCGCGTTGAACTAGCGCCAAACTTTTTACCGAAACTTTGATATTAAGAGCACTATTAACGTTCATTTGTGTTGCATTTTGACCTATTATCCAAGTGATTTACTTTTCCATTATTATTTAATCACCCTATCATCCAATTTTTAAGATGAAATTACGGTGTTTACAAAACCAACCAAACCGAAAGTGAAACTGGATGCATTACGTTTCGCGATGTAAACATTAAATATTGCCGATTGTTGTACTGGCTAAAAAATACCTTTTATGACAGGTCATGTATAGAACGTTAATCAAATAGTGACCATAAATCACTACAAGTGTCTGCGTTGTTCATTAATATAATTAATGCACGTTTCTGATCTAATTGCCTGTATCTAGATGTTATTACCATGATATTGATAAAAATAAAAGTTTTTTTTCATAAATTAACATTACATGTTTTATTTTTATGATTTAGGGAATAAATAATTGTATCATTATCATCATTAAATATTCTGAAAATAATCTAAATTATCATGATTACTTTAAAGTATAATTTTTAAATTTTACTCATTATTTTTAATGAATTTCCACATTTGCTTGATTCAAAATAAAATGTATTAATAAGGGTTTCAGTTGTTATTTTTAACCCATTTTTAGTTCGATTAAATTTTAGTTACTAACTACGTACATGTATGTGAAATGCTCTTGAGTTCGTTTCCTGGGCCTAGAACCAGTACTTGGGTGTCTCTTGGAGATTTCTTAAGAATGCTCCCACACTGGGGATCAAACCAGTGACCTCCAGATCATTAGGTGGACACCACATCCATTACACATCAGCGACCTTTAATTAGTAATTTACTTTAGTATTGCAACATTATATAAGCGTATGTTCAGTTTTGTGACCCCGGGCAGGGTCAAATTTGACTCAAGGGGCATAATTTGAACAAACTTGGTAGAGAACTATTACATGTCACTACATACCAAATTTGGTAGCCCTATGCCTTATGGTTAAGGACAAGAAGAGTTTTAAAATTTTCACAAAATAGGCACTTTATAAGCATATAATTTATTTTGTGGCCCCCGGGGCAGGGTCAAATTTGACCCCTGGGGCATAATTTGAACAAACTAAGTAGAGGACTATACAATGTCACTACATACAAAATTGTGTAGCACTAGGCCTAATGGTTATGGACAAGATTTTTTTTAAAGTTTTCACAAAATAGGCATTATATAAGCATATGTTCAATTTTGCAACCCCCGGGCCAGGGTCAAATTTGACCCTAGGGATTAAATTTGAACAAATTTGGTAGAGGACTATTAGATGTCACTATATACCTAATTTGATAGCCCTTGGCCGGATGGTTATGGACAAGAAGATTTTTGAAGTTTTCACAAAATAGGCCTTATATAAGCATATGTTCAATTTTGTGACCCTCGGGGCAGGGTCAAACTTGATCCCAGGGGCATAATTTGAAAAAACTTGGTAGAGGACTATAAGATGCCACTACATACCGAATTTGGTAGCCCTAGGCCTAATGGTTATGGACGAGAAGATTTGTAAAGTTTTCACAAAATATACCCTATATAAGCATATGTTCAATTTTGTGACCCCCGGGGCAGGGTCAAAGTTGACCCCAGGGGCATAATTTGAACAAATTTGGTAGAGGACTATTCGATGTCTCTACATACCAAATTTGATAGCCCTAGGCCCAATGGTTATGAACGGGAGATTTTGAAAGTTTTCACAAAATAGGCCTTATATAAGCAAATTTTCAATTTTGTGACCCCCGGGGCAGAGTCAAATTTGACCCCAGGGGCATAATTTAAACAAATTTGAAAGAGGTTCACCCCAGGAACATTCCTAAGAAATTTCATCAGAATTGGACTAGTAGTTTAGGAGAAGATGTTTAAAGGAAAAGTTAATGCACAGACGCACGATGGACACAGGACCTTTGGCCAGTGGAGCTAAAAATCAAATTAAACATTTAGTTTTGATGTAAAATCAGTTTTTATATGCAAATGTCTATTTCACTTATAAATTAAAACAGCATATTATACATTATTGAAAAGATTATTCCAAGCTTGATGTCATATTTCAACTTTGCATAGTGTAGTTAATTGAACATTGTATTGAACTGTATGGGCAGCTATATTTTTTAATTTATGTATGTTGTATTATACAAAATGCATTATTTCTACCACAAGTAGACCATATAAGGCCTACTGCTACTAAATAGGCACTGGTATGAATTTGACACTGTTTTTGATGCTCATACAAAACTTTAATTATTACTTCACTTTAGTATATTAAATATTTTCAAGTTTTTGTTCAACATTTTTTGCAAAAGAGTGTCTTAATGCATTTGAAAATATACTTAAAACAAACTAAAAATGCATTTTAACATACCTTTTTCCTGGTAAAGTGTATTTGGGATGATAAAAAATACACTTGAAGAGTATTAATGCTGGAAAAATGCAGAAAAAAATACATTTGTTTCTGTTAGAAGTGTGTCTGGTCTGCATTTTTAAGTGTATTAAATGCACATCAAATGCAGATAAATACAATGCCAATACTGTTACATGTATTGAAATGGACATAAAATGCACTTGTTCTTGTAATTAAATGCTTTAATGAATTGAAATAACCTTTTATAACGCTTTAACAATTAATAATACCTTTTTATATAAATTTTCTTTTGAAATGTGACACTTAATTGATTTTTGCACCACTAGTAAGAGATATAATTTGTGCTCATAATGCTTTACACTATATAATATCATTTGTTGTATGAAAATTACCCGTAAAATTCATGTGAAAGCTCAAGAGATCAATAGCAGCGTGCTATACCCTGCTCCTTTTTACATGACTTGATGGTATTTAGTCCCCAATTCTACATGGCCAAGGGCAACTTAATGTGCAGATTTGACAAATAAGTCATAACTGGGATCCAATAGGCAGACTTTCATATTACTTGTATTTAATTTAAATCATGATCTGAATTGCTCTTTGGCAAATCTTCGTTGGTCACAGTATTCAACTGAATTTTGTTCACGTTGTAGTGATTATATTTTCAATATTTATCAGACAACATCTTTCTTCAAAAGTTTAACATGATTGCTTTGTTAATTTAGAAACAAGATCAATGCATCATAACATAAAATGAAAAAATGTGTAAAAGTAAAAATGGCAGCAAAAAAGCACTAGATTATCTGCCTTAAATCTGAGACGTTATGTTGATGTATTCGAATTTCTCATAAATAAAGTGTTCCATAGTTGTATAATTGTATAGTCGCATGCATGAGTGTTGTCAATGTCACAATACCAATTAAAGCCTATAATTTACTAAAACAATTTGAAGTTTGATGTGTGTTTTTTTCAAGATCTGTTATATATAATTATATATATATATATATATATATATATATATATATATATATATATATATATATATATATATATATATATTGTTGAAAAGTTAACATGCAATAAGTTTACTGTAATTAAGTGACAAATAGTTTTACTGATTTGGTTGGATGCATATATGCAAATATATCATGGTTTGTGCAGAAGACAGTAGCAAAAACAAGAGCTGTCTCCATAGGATGACATACGCCCCCGATAAACGCTTTGATAGAAGTTATGAGCATTTTTCAAAACCTAAACGCCGACCCTAAGTTCAAGGTCAAAGTGGTCAAAATTTGTGTGTCTATGGGAAGGCCTTGTCCATATACACATGCATACCAAATATGAATGTTACATCTGAAGCGACATAGAAGTTATGAGCATTTTTTCGAAACCTAAATGCAAAGTAGACGGATAGACAGACGGACAGTGCGATCACTATATGCCCTCCTTTGGGAGCATAAAAATGTGTTTCACATTGTTTTGGTAAATTAGTAATGTAGTTAAAAGAACAGAATCATCAATTATAAAGTTATTGATTATAAAGTGTTGCTGGCATATTTGATGCATTCATCTAGCTATAAGAAGGTCCCTGTTTTATCACCACTGGCACTGAGCGAGGGTTCTCAAAATCTTTAAACAATATGAATAAGTACATATAGGGTCGAGAAAGCCTTGTTGATATGGGGGCTAAAGACCTGAAATCAAAGCGACCCAGGTTAAAGGCCGAGGCCAAATAAAGAAACCAGAGGCCGCATGAGCCTGCTATACTCTGAACAAGTATTGTTTCTTCTCAGAAAACTGGCTTAAGTGTCTTACTTGAGTTTCAGTGCAATCTATCTAAAATAAATTGGTTAAATTAAATAATAATTTGTAAAAAATAAACATTCTGCACAAATTCAATTATTTACTTTACCTGTATGCATGAATCATTTCAGTCTTTTATGTTGGTTTGTATTGTGCTGTATTGTGCTGTTTTGTACTGTTTGGGCAATCGGTCACTTGCCTTAAATAAAGGACCAACTAATTGTTTTTAATGAAAATTCAATACTGCTCCAGCAGCTGGAGTTTCACTTCTTTATATTACATTGCACAACAGTTTGATGTGTGCTGCGTGGATGCAGTAGCGTGTATCCCCGTATATATCTTCGATGTTGTTATATTTTCAGCCTTCAGAGGCTGGTAGCGGTATTGTGTTTTTATTATTTTTTAAGAAACCTTGTTTAAGACCTTTCTTATACTTAGATTCTTATACATTCTCTGTACTTATAAAGTAAACGTGTATGTTCATCAATTGAGAGTTCTGCAGGTTATACTGACTTTTTACAGACCATTATCTGACAAGCTGCCTCTTACTCTTTTATGTATGTTGACTTGGCAATGTGTATTAATGTGATTATAAGATTGGTGGTTTCGCCAAATAAATAACCTATGGACAGATTGATTACAAAAAACCCGAAAGTTGTTCTCTCACCATTGAGAATTCCCATTACACGTAGTATTCATTTGCCGTTAAATTATAGACAATTACTTTTTTCTAAACCTACAGTCAAATTAAGTTTACTTCGAACATCTTTCATTGGAGGTACAATGCGGCTGGGTTCTAGTTCGCAGCGTAATTTAGCTCCGTGTAATCGGTATCCTACAATAAATAAGTGCAACTCCAGGAAGTGTTTATGTTGCAAGTTTTTAAATATGTCCTCTTTTATTCTTTCATCGGTTAATAACCGCAAATTTTCAGTTAATATTAAATCCGATGTCTCATGAAATTCTATGCATGTGGTTTATGTTATTACTTGAAATGTACCCTGTTGTGGTGCGCAATACGTTGGGCAGACGGGTAGATCACTTAAAACACGTTTTAGGGAACATTTTTTTAAAATTAAAAATAACAATAAATTTTATAACTTCATTTACCAGCACTTTAATAAAACAGGTCATAGCGTAACAAATATTTCAATTCAACCTGTGGAGCAACTTATTTTTAATAATAGTACTTCAAGTCAGTGCCAATTAAAAGCAAGGTGCATGTCAGAATTTGAATGGATTAAACGTTTGCAATCAGCTTACCCACTTGGATTAAATGATAATATTCTAAATGTTGGAACAATTTCTAAAAATAAATCGATTAATTCATTTTCTCTGTTTAGTAAACGTCTAAGAAATAAACGTTCACATGGCATTAGGAAAAATGGTAACTTAAGGCGTAAATTTAAACGTCTGCTTTCTTTAAATGATTGCTACACAGTATTACAAAATGGGGGTAAACATAAATTACTAAGTGCACTTTGCTCTCTTTCTGTTTCTTCGTTGGCGCATATTGATAAGGAATGTAAACTTATTTTACTTCAATCTGACCCTCTATATGAATGTGCTTGTATTATTGAATCTTTCACTGACTACTATCTTAAACCTTTTATTGAAAATGTACTTAACAAAACTAGAAATCATATCAAAATTGAGTTTTGTAACAAAGGTTTTGATTTAATTGACCTTCCTAAAATATTCAATGATAAAAATGTACGTCGGTTGATTCCCCCTTATTTCCGCAATACTGAATCACCACTTATTTGCTACAAATATAGTAGACCTGTAAGAAGTATCGTTTTTAATTATAATTCTATTTCCACAGATAAAAATGTAATTAGAAATTGTCCTACATTATGTGACTGTACTAGTTCTAAATATATATATGGTCCAGTTGGACATATAATTACTGGGGACCTTAATTTCATTCAAAATAAAAACCTTAGAAATTTGCTACGCAGAGGCCCTAAGTACAGACTGCCTATTCCTGTTGATTTTGATGACTGCATTAAGAATATCGTAACATCCTTACATGATTATTGCACTAAATGGTGCAGGAAGGAAAATGCTGAAATTACTGCACTCAATGATTGGAAAACAAAAATATTTAGTATGGCCATGAATAAAATATTTTTTTATGATACACATCCTTTGGCCCTACCACATTCACCTAAATTTAATAAACAAAATCTCTGTAAATTGCTTGAAGACTTAAAATCTAAATTCGTCTTAGTTCCTGCTGATAAGGCTGCTAATAATGTTATCATAATATGACGAGTGTTTTATGTTCAAACTATTTCACAAGAACTTTCACAAACTACATCATATTGTGAGTACAATAAGCAACCTAATGAAATTATTACCGACCATATTGCGCAATGCATAAAGTTAAATGTAATAGTCAATATTACTGACAAGAAATTGCCATCACTTTACTGGATACCTAAATTACATAAGACGCCATATAAAAGTCGTTTTATCGCTAATTCAGTGTCTTGTACCACCAAACAATTATCAGTGTATCTTACATCTGCATTGAGTGCTATTAGATATCATATAGCTAAATTTTGTAATAAAGTTTATGAAAATAGTAATATTAACCTATTTTGGTCAATAAAAAACACCTTAGAAGTTATTGATAAAATTGAAAATAAAAAATATAAGGTGTCACAGGTAAGTACTTATGATTTTTCGACACTATATACAACGCTTCCTCACGCTTTAATAAAATCCAAACTTGTTTCTTTGATTGAAAAAACTTTTGCTAGAGAGAAATGTTTGTATCTAGCTTTAAACACTAAAACAGCTTTTTTTTTACTAATCAGATATTCGATAATTACATCATTTGGACTGGTCTTGACTTTTGTGCAGCACTTACTTTTCTTTTGGATAACTTGTTTGTTGAATTTAATGGTAAAATATTTAAACAAATTATTGGCGTCCCTATGGGTACTAATTGTGCGCCACTTATAGCTGACCTTTTTTTATATTGTTATGAAAGCGAATTTATGTTAGAATTATCTAAAACTAAGCAAGTAGATTTGATTAATTGTTTTAACCTTACTAGTAGGTACATTGATGACATACTTAATTTAGATAATCCATTATTTGAACAATATATTCACAAAATCTACCCAAAAGAACTAGTCTTAAATAGATCGTGTATATCCAATACAGACGCTGCGTATTTAGACTTACATTTAACTATTAATAATAATTTGATCAAAACTAGTTTATACGACAAACGGGACGATTTTAACTTTGAAATTGTGAATTTTCCGTTTCTAGATGGCAACATCCCTAAAGGACCTTCCTATGGTATTTACATTTCGCAGTTGGTACGTTATGCTAGAGCATGTTCGTGTATTAAAGATTTTAATGATCGTAATCTAATATTAACTAAAAAATTGCTAAAACAAGGCTTTTTGTATCATAACCTAAGAAATAAATTTGCTAGATTTTACTCTAAGTATGGTGATTTAATTTCAAAATATAATGTTTCTTTAAAATGGCATTTAAATAATGGAATCTCCCATCCATCATTTTATGGAGATGTTTTGAAGCGTGTCCGCAAATTAAAATATGTTAAACCAAATGTTCATATTAAACTTTTCAATTTAATTAACTTGTTTTTATCAAAAGGATACGATGCTTATGTACTTAAAAACACGTGTTTGATGGTTTTCGATTCACTATATCTTTCTTCCCTTAAAATTTGGAATCATTAGTGATATTATAGGCATTTTTCACTGTTGAATAAAATTTTGTCATTGTGTCGTATGAACAAATCTGCATGAATACTACATTATAGGCATTTTTCACTGTTGAATAAAATTGTGTCATTGTGTCGTATGAACAAATCTGCATGTAAACTACATTTGGACTCAAATCGTACATCAAATCATTTCTGTCTTCAGTTGTCAAAACACCTATATACTGTTTGATTCCAATAATGTCGCTTTAATGGTATTACCATTTGTATTCATTTGCTTCTTAATATTAAATCACGTAAACTTGTTTTATTAGTAGCACAGCCCCATGAATATTTTTATTTAGTACTGCCCTTGGAATTTGTTCACGTCATTATGTCATTATGGATTTTTGAGACGTCATACGACCGACTTTCCCAGTTGTAATCTACATGCATAGGTCATTGGGTTTATAATGTTCCATTTTATTTATATTTTCTCTCTGATAGGCGTTTCTTGTTTGATTTAATTATTTTTAATTTGTTTAGCAGTCACATAAACAACCAAGCTATGTAATATGGAATTTTTACACCCATTATTGCTGCTTCTTCCTGTATTTGCGCGATGATTATCTGAGATATTAACTCTATGATTCTACATTCTCAAATCTTTTCTATAAAGAAGGAATGTAGTTGACAATTGTTAATAGTTTTATTTGATCGTTCGTCAAAAAGTTGTAATTCTGTTACTCTTGTATCTTCAATGCAATTGAGTAATTAAATAGTAATTAAATTGAATGCGTTTTAATTCCCTTTTATTATTGTTTAATTTGAGTTACAATGCTATGACGTTAAATTTTATTTACACTTAAATGTATTATGAATATTGCTGGGCCAAGTGTGAGGTTGAGCGCTCTATAACCAGGTTTAAACCCCCAATGCTTTGCATTGACCGTTCCAAGGCGGTGACCCCAGCTTTATTCATATTTTGTGTTTATGTTGGTTTGTATTGTGCTGTATTGTGCGGTTTTGTACTGTTTGGGCAATCGGTCACTTGCCTTAAATAAAGGACCAACTAATTGTTTTTAATGAAAATTCAATACTGCTCCAGCAGCTGGAGTTTCACTTCTTTATATTGCATTGCACAACAGTTTGATGTGTGCTGCGTGGATGCAGTAGCGTGTATCCCCGTACATATCTTCGATGTTGTTATATTTTCAGCCTTCAGAGGCTGGTAGCGGTATTGTGTTTTTATTATTTTTTAAGAAACCTTGTTTAAGACCTTTCTTATACTTAGATTCTTATACATTCTCTGTACTTATAAAGTAAACGTGTATGTTCATCAATTGAGAGTTCTGCAGGTTATACTGACTTTTTACAGACCATTATCTGACAAGCTGCCTCTTACTCTTTTATGTATGTTGACTTGGCAATGTGTATTAATGTGATTATAAGATTGGTGGTTTCGCCAAATAAATAACCTATGGACAGATTGATTACAAAAAACCCGAAAGTTGTTCTCTCACCATTGAGAATTCCCATTACACGTAGTATTCATTTGCCGTTAAATTATAGACAATTACTTTTTTCTAAACCTACAGTCAAATTAAGTTTACTTCGAACATCTTTCATTGGAGGTACAATGCGGCTGGGTTCTAGTTCGCAGCGTAATTTAGCTCCGTGTAATCGGTATCCTACAATAAATAAGTGCAACTCCAGGAAGTGTTTATGTTGCAAGTTTTTAAATATGTCCTCTTTTATTCTTTCATCGGTTAACAACCGCAAATTTTCAGTTAATATTAAATCCGATGTCTCATGAAATTCTATGCATGTGGTTTATGTTATTACTTGAAATGTACCCTGTTGTGGTGCGCAATACGTTGGGCAGACGGGTAGATCACTTAAGGATGTTCGATCGTTTCCACTTTACGTTAATTGATTCACTATATCGTAAAAAATAAAAACCTTTGTATATTTTCACGGTTTCAAAAGATAAGGTTTGAATAAACGAGTGAAAATTCTAGTTTGACTGTTTTGATTATGCGCCTATAAATTTTCGTTAATTACATATTTTCGAGATTTACTGCAATGAAACCAAGCGTTCGATTGCTTGACGTCACTTCGTGATCGACATCGATGAAACGCTTGCTTATGCTGTAGAAGTTATTTTCTGTGCAAAAACAAGCGTCTATTAATAACGAAACGATAACTTGTCAACAATGAGAATCAGATACTTGGCTTAATAATTTTCATTTAAAATGTCTAATTTGGATATAATTCGGAATACAAAACGAAACTTAAAAGGTATTTTTTTTAAAAAACATTCCAAAGCACAATGTGGATTTCAATAGAAATACTATTTCCACCGACAATCAGGATTTCCGGTATGACCACTGTTATTTTGACGATTTTTTTATCGAATCGTCGGTAAGCGTGACCACATGTGACAACAGCGATGCCAGTTGGAAAATTGGTAGACGAGTCGTTGAACTCGACACATTGGCCGAATCGCTTTCAGCATGAAGTGCTTGTCAACTCAAGTGCCATGAATTTACTTAACACAGTAGAAAGCAGGGATTTCGGACTGGCATGTGTTTTGGACATACAGTGTAGCAATTGTGGTGCAATAAATAATGTGGCTACTGGATGGAAACATGGCAGAGTTTATGACATAAACACAAAGCTTGCATTGGGTAAGACTTTTTTGTATTTTTGGTACATTGGTGCATTATATCATGATTTATTGTCAAAATTACTGATACTTTTGAATACATTCAGATACTGGTAGTTATCTGTAAGTTATTCCTGTGTAGTCTACATGCATACATTTTTTATATGTTGTACTTGATATATTTTTCCTTCATATTTTGTCTGATTTACTACTAGTAAACACAATTACAGTAGAATGTGAATGGTTGTCCTTAGTTAAACATGTATACATGTATTTTAAAGTGACATGAGTTTATTTTCTTCCTGCAGCCCTATTTATTAATACCGGTAATAAATATGAAATTTTACAAGTTTACAAAACATAAATATTCTCAATTCGTCAAATACGTATTGGTTTTGAAAATAAAGGGCTTAAATTAATTATTATTTGTGTGTATGTAGATCACTAGGCCTTATAAAATTATGTAACTTAAGTAAATTATTGACATTATTTCATATTATTTTATTCCACATAAGCATATTTTAGCATTGTGCATTGTCAACTGTTCTGTCATGTACTGCAATCTGTTTCAGGTTAATCAGAAACTGGGTGTTTCACCTGGGACTTTCACATAAAAAATGGCCCTTCTCCGTGACCTTCAGCACAAAAAAAGAAAGGCTATAGCTGTTACTCGTGCAGCAAAACAGCGACGCATAAGACTCAAAACTGGGACGGTATTTTTAATTATGGGCATTTTATTTTTAAAACACAGTATTCTTCATTTGTATGCCCCCAATTGGTGACATATTTTCGCACTGTCCGTCGGTCGGTCAGTCCGTCACACTTTTCGTGCCTGCTCTCTAATTCAAGTAGTTTTTTATCCGGTCTTCACCAAACTTGGTCAGAAGTTGTGTCTAGACCAAGTTCGAACATGGCCATGTGGGATCCTGGGTTTCTTACAATTGTATGGATTATTTACACGGTTGTGCTTTTATATAGTTACAAAGTTTGAGTTTGGGGCATCCGTGTCGTGTGGACACATTTCTTGTTTGAGATTGTTTCAATAGATCCATCAATTATATATGCAAAGTAGTAGTAACATTTAAAAGCATATGCTAATGTTTGTAAACTGATTATTGTAAAAGCATTAATTTGCTGTGTAATCATTTCTATAAAAAAAAATCGGAGATAACCCATGAAGGTGCAAGCACATTTTCCAATTTGAAATGCTGTTTTCCTGTTCTGGCATTCAAAGGACATAGTGCAAGAAGTACGAGAGGGTCCAACATACTGTTCAAACATAGAGGACCAAGATGTTGAAGTTACAACTATACCCCCACCTGTACCCAAGCCTGGTCCGGCAGGGCTAGACACTACTGGGAAGGAATGTGTTTTCTTTGATTTGGAAACAAGAGGGTTAGGTAAAGTTTATTTTTAACATATTCCGTATTCACAGTGTTGCACATACATAAGTTTATCTTGGTCCAATTCAGATATTTAGGTACTCTAAATCTCCAAAGTTGAACTTCTATTAAAAAATATACATATTTACTTGCATGTGTAACATAATTCAACCTGCTACTACTGAGTTACTAAATGTGAGATATCGTGTAAATTGTTGGTCAACCTAGCATATGATTGAATTGCAACAAGAGTTATGTTCAGACTAATTTCTCATTTTGTATTCATATAATAAATGATTCTTAATCTTTATTGATAAAATGATAGTAAATACCTCTTAGATGATGCAATGTTACATTACCCACAACTGGCTATAGTATATTATTTTGGATCATTTAAAAATTTAAACACTCTTCTTTGCTTCTTCAGATTTATAAATAAATAAGGTGCCAAAAACTTACTTTCATATATCCATGAATCGAAGAAAAGAGCGTTTCAATTTTCATGATAACAGTTATTATGCCCCCTTGGAAGAGAGAGTTAATATTGTTTTGCTGGATGTTGGTCTGTCGGTAGATCATTTAGTTTTCGATCAATAATTTGTCAACTTTGTCACAGATTGGTTTTTAACTTTCCATGTGCATAGGAATTGGACAGTATATAACCCCTATTTAAATTATGGTCACTTGGTCAAAGGTCAAGGTCACAATAAGTGTGAAAATTGTTTCCGATCAATGACCCTTCAACTGAAAAATTCTCTTAAACCACAATGCATAGAGAACGGATGTGAAGGAATCTCTTCTACGATTGTTCAAATTAAGCTTCGAAATAAGTCCTGTCCTGGGGGGGGGGGGGGGCAATGTTTTTCCCTTTTATGTTTATTGTAAACACTGCAAATGTATTTTAAGAAGTTTACATTGTACTTGGGTGAGCGACCCAGGGCTCTCCTATTAATGTAGCTAAAATGGATTCTGTGCAATTTCTATGTAAAATTTTTGTTTTGTTTTTTCAGAGCGTACTTCTCACATAATTCAGATAGCTGCAGTGCATTCAACTGGTCAGTTTTCAACATCATGTGATGCCAGAGAAGAAGATGTCATTGAAAGCGTCAGAAATAACTGGAGTGACAGTTGTTGGCGACTCTGTGATTGTCAATGGACAAACAGTAACAGCTGTCCCCATCAAATCTGCATTGACAAGTTTTATAACATTCTTACAGAAATGTTCACCGGTTATTTTAGTTGGGCATAATATAGAGTCTTTTGATTGTAAAGTGTTGCTCCATGCTATCCATACTTGTGGAAAAATGTCTGAGTTTCAGCAAAATATTTGTGGCTTTTTAGATACTTAACAAATATGAAATCATATTAGCAGAAAAATTTAGTTAAAGACGTCATTGGTGAATTATACATGGCACATGGCGCTCTACAGGATGTTTTAGCTTTTCAAAAGTTAGTGAACTCTGTTCCTCTTGACCAAAATGTTGTTAACAAATATTCATTCAGCTATGACCGAGCAGTATTAGCATACAATGTGTAACTAAATGTTGCTTCCAACATCAAATCTTTGCAAACCATGATTGATACAAAAGTTATACGTGTGTAAGTCAAGGTGTTGCAAGGAAAGTTGCAGGAAGTGGATTGCAACTTAAACATTTGAGTACTGTATCAAAAAGAAACGGACTGAGTGGTTTGAGGAGCCCCCTGTCAGAGGTTACACACAGACAAATCAGAGTAACAAAATCAGAGAAAAAAATATGAGCAATAGCGAGTTATTTGTTGCCTGACATATAAACAATTGTAATTTTCATCTTGTATATAGATTAGCTATGAAATCTAATAGCTGTTACATAAAAAATTTTCCTTCTCGATGACAAACATAGTTGTGATTCTTATGTCAGTTGTATTTCTCATGTTTCACCTAAGTTGTAAGATATTTTTGGCAGTGCATTAAACCACAGATGGTGTGTGAAACATAATTGCCCCGCTAATTGTATTCTATGTTGTTTTTTGTAGATGTACTAATCTGATAAAAGTATTTGCGTAGCCTGAATTTTGATTGTTGTTGCTCTCATTAGTAGTTGTTGTGTACATGTGTATCCTATATATGGACAACAACACATTTTTGTTAATGAATTGCAAACATGGCTTTGCTTAATGTGTGTGATTTGTGTCACATATTTTACATTGTTCTATATCCGAATAACAGTGAAATAATCATTATCTTGAATTTCATAAATTATAATTTGGCAAAGTTAAGAAAACCATGAAAAATCAGCTTCAGATGGCCCCCAAAAAAGACAAATGTATTTCTCATGTGTCCAGCTTTTGACATCCTAAAAGAAGCCTTATTATACATGCGTACAACATAAAAAAATGAACAATACCTTTTTTATTGACATTCTTTTTGCAGTATCTGTAACAATGCCGTTCACTAAACAATAGTGTATCACAGCACAAAGCAGTACTATTTGTAAAAAAATTATATATTAATTGATGTCTGGTTTTTAGCTCCACTGGCCAAAGGGCAGTGTCCTGTGTCATGGTCCTATGTCATGGTCCTGTGTCCGTCGTGCGTGCATGCGTCCGTGCGTTAACTTTTCCTTAAAACATCTTCGTCTCCTAAACTACTGGTCCAATTCTGATAAAATTTCTCAGGAATGTTCCTGGGGTGAACCTCTTTCAAATTTGTTCAAATTATGCCCCTGGGGTCAAATTTGACCCTGCCCCGGGGGTCACTGCCTATTTTGTGAAAACTTTCAAAATCCTCTTGTCCATAACCATTGGGCCTAGGGCTATCAAATTTGGTATGTAGAGACATCTAATAGTCCTCTACCAAATTTGTTCAAATTATGCCCCTGGGGTCAAATATGACCCGCCCCGGGGTCACAAAATTGAACATATGCTTATATAGGGTCTATTTTGTGAAAACTTTACAAATCTACTCGTCCATATCCAAATTTTGTATGTAGTGGCATCTTATAGTCCTCTACCAATTTTGTTCAAATTATGCCCCTGGGGTCAAGTTTGACCCTGACCCCAGGGTCACAAAATTGAACATATGCTTATACAAGGCCTTTTTTGTAAAAAATTAAAAATCTTCTTGTCCATAACAGTATGGCATAGGGCTACCAAATTTGGTATGTAGTGACATGTAATAGTTCTCTACCAAGTTTGTTCAAATTATGCCCCTTGGGTCAAATTTGAAACTGCCCCGGGGGTCACAAGACTAAACATATGCTTATAAAGTGCTTATTTTGTGAAAACTTTAAAAATCTTTTGTCCATATCCATTGGTCCTATGGCTACCAAATTTTGTATGTAGTGACATCTTATAAACCTCTACCAAATTTGTTCAAATAATGCCTCTGGGGTCAACTTTGACCCTGCCCCGGGGGTCACACAATTTAATATACGCTTATAAAGCGCCTATTTTGTGAAATCTTTAAAAATCTTCTTGTCAAAAACCATTTGGACTATGACTACCAAATTTGGTTTGCAGTAACATCTTATGGTCCTCAACCAAGTTTGTTCAAATAATGCCCTTTGGGTCAAATTTGACCCTGACCCGTGGGTCACAAAATTGAACATTGTATACGTTTATATCTTGCTTATTTTGTGAAAACTTTTAAAATATTCTTGTCCTTAACTCTAGGACTTAGGGCTACCACATTTTGTATGTAGTGAGATATAGTAGTCCTCTACAAAGTTTGCTCAAATTATGCCTCTGGGGTTAAAGTTGACCCACCCCAGGGGGTCACAAAAGTGAACATGTGCTTAAATAGGGCCTATATTTAAGTATTTGCACATGCCGAGAATATTTTTTTCAGCCTTTTTTCAGCAGTGGAGCGATACAGGGCCATCATGTCCCTCTTGTCTTTAAATACACATCACACAGTTCTAAAAATAATAATTTTAAAATAATACATATGTTCAATTTACAACCCACAACGTGGGTAACAGGTGGGTGGGGTAATTTAAGATGTTTATTTGAACATCAACATTGTTTTTTCATTTGTTACATCTGAAATATTTTCATAACAATGTACATTATAAATATTTCTACGTGTATCACATTTCAGTTGATAATTTGATTGTTATAGAGCAGTTATTATATAGATATGTTTTAATTACTATTACAATATTAGTCATTATATTTGTTAAATTAAGTCCATATTAAAATGTCTGTAGCAAAAAAAAATCCACGGTGACCTATCAATTTCTTTACTTCATTTTAATGCTAAGCTAGTTGCCTTTAATTATTGAGAACTTCAAATGAATATGAATATTACATCAACAGAAATATGTATCTGTATTGCATGTTATCTATTTTGAACTGTGCAATAAAAAATTCAAAACAAACAAAAAACTAGTCATACTTATTACTCATTATTTTTTATGATTTCCAATATTTTTGGTTTTTAAAGTGTTCAGTATGATAATACAAATGTTACAGTTGCTAATCTAATACAATCTCAATATTACTATGCCATTTTAAATGTATTAAACACAAACATTTTACCGTACCCTCAATTTTATGCCCCGCAAAAATGACATTTTTTCAAACGCACATGGCATTTAAAAACCTTCGTTATCTCAAAATTATTCACGGTGACCTCCCTTTTTTATTTTATATTTATTTCAGATACAGATCCATTAATAACCATACAAAAAATTATAGCATTCCGGATATTTTGAAAATTTTCACAAAACGATCGAACATCCTTAAAACACGTTTTAGGGAACATTTTTTTAAAATTAAAAATAACAATAAATTTTATAACTTCATTTACCAGCACTTTAATAAAACAGGTCATAGCGTAACAAATATTTCAATTCAACCTGTGGAGCAACTTATTTTTAATAATAGTACTTCAAGTATTTCACAAGAACTTTCACAACTACATCATATTGTGAGTACAATAAGCAACCTAATGAAATTATTACCGACCATATTGCGCAATGCATAAAGTTAAATGTAATAGTCAATATTACTGACAAGAAATTGCCATCACTTTACTGGATACCTAAATTACATAAGACGCCATATAAAAGTCGTTTTATCGCTAATTCAGTGTCTTGTACCACCAAACAATTATCAGTGTATCTTACATCTGCATTGAGTGCTATTAGATATCATATAGCTAAATTTTGTAATAAAGTTTATGAAAATAGTAATATTTACCTATTTTGGTCAATAAAAAACACCTTAGAAGTTATTGATAAAATTGAAAATAAAAAATATAAGGTGTCACAGGTAAGTACTTATTATTTTTCGACACTATATACAACGCTTCCTCACGCTTTAATAAAATCCAAACTTGTTTCTTTGATTGAAAAAACTTTTGCTAGAGAGAAATGTTTGTATCTAGCTTTAAACACTAAAACAGCTTTTTTTACTAATCAGATATTAGATAATTACATCATTTGGACTGGTCTTGACTTTTGTGCAGCACTTACTTTTCTTTTGGATAACTTGTTTGTTGAATTTAATGGTAAAATATTTAAACAAATTATTGGCGTTCCTATGGGTACTAATTGTGCGCCACTTATAGCTGACCTTTTTTTATATTGTTATGAAAGCGAATTTATGTTAGAATTATCTAAAACTAAGCAAGTAGATTTGATTAATTGTTTTAACCTTACTAGTAGGTACATTGATGACATACTTAATTTAGATAATCCATTATTTGAACAATATATTCACAAAATCTACCCAAAAGAACTAGTCTTAAATAGATCGTGTATATCCAATACAGACGCTGCGTATTTAGACTTACATTTAACTATTAATAATAATTTGATCAAAACTAGTTTATACGACAAACGGGACGATTTTAACTTTGAAATTGTAAATTTTCCGTTTCTAGATGGCAACATCCCTAAAGGACCTTCCTATGGTATTTACATTTCGCAGTTGGTACGTTATGCTAGAGCATGTTCGTGTATTAAAGATTTTAATGATCGTAATCTAATATTAACTAAAAAATTGCTAAAACAAGGCTTTTTGTATCATAACCTAAGAAATACATTTGCTAGATTTTACTCTAAGTATGGTGATTTAATTTCAAAATATAATGTTTCTTTAAAATGGCATTTAAATAATGGAATCTCCCATCCATCATTTTATGGAGATGTTTTGAAGCGTGTCCGCAAATTAAAATATGTTAAACCAAATGTTCATATTAAACTTTTCAATTTAATTAACTTGTTTTTATCAAAAGGATACGATGCTTATGTACTTAAAAACACGTGTTTGATGGTTTTCGATTCACTATATCTTTCTTCCCTTAAAATTTGGAATCATTAGTGATATTATAGGCATTTTTCACTGTTGAATAAAATTTTGTCATTGTGTCGTATGAACAAATCTGCATGAATACTACATTATAGGCATTTTTCACTGTTGAATAAAATTGTGTCATTGTGTCGTATGAACAAATCTGCATGTTAACTACATTTGGACTCAAATCGTACATCAAATCATTTCTGTCTTCAGTTGTCAAAACACCTATTGATTCCAATAATGTCGCTTTAATGGTATTACCATTTGTATTCATTTGCTTCTTAATATTAAATCACGTAAACTTGTTTTATTAGTAGCACAGCCCCATGAATATTTTTATTTAGTACTGCCCTTGGAATTTGTTCACGTCATTATGTCATTATGGATTTTTGTGACGTCATACGACCGACTTTCCCAGTTGTAATCTACATGCATAGGTCATTGGGTTTATAATGTTCCATTTTATTTATATTTTCTCTCTGATAGGCGTTTCTTGTTTGATTTAATTATTTTTAATTTGTTTAGCAGTCACATAAACAACCAAGCTATGTAATATGGAATTTTTACACCCATTATTGCTGCTTCTTCCTGTATTTGCGCGATGATTATCTGAGATATTAACTCTATGATTCTACATTCTCAAATCTTTTCTATAAAGAAGGAATGTAGTTGACAATTGTTAATAGTTTTATTTGATCGTTCGTCAAAAAGTTGTAATTCTGTTACTCTTGTATCTTCAATGCAATTGAGTAATTAAATAGTAATTAAATTGAATGCGTTTTAATTCCCTTTTATTATTGTTTAATTTGAGTTACAATGCTATGACGTTAAATTTTATTTACACTTAAATGTATTATGAATATTGCTGGGCCAAGTGTGTGGTTGAGCGCTCTATATCCAGGTTAAAACCCCCAATGCTTTGCATTGACCGTTCCAAGGCGGTGACCCCAGCTTTATTCATATTTTGTGTTTATGTTGGTTTGTATTGTGCTGTATTGTGCTGTTTTGTACTGTTTGGGCAATCGGTCACTTGCCTTAAATAAAGGACCAACTAATTGTTTTTAATGAAAATTCAATACTGCTCCAGCAGCTGGAGTTTCACTTCTTTATATTGATGGTTAGTGAACTATGTCAAAAGCACCATAGCTATGTAACACTTGTATTTTGAATATTGCAATGTTCCACAGAAATGATGCTGATGATAATTCTACACGATCATGACACGAAAAATGATGAATTATTAGATATATTTCTAAATTCCATTTCCACCAACAATTCGGTTATTCCACTACCAGTTCACATGCTTCGTACACAGTTGAAAATAACACTATTCCACTCAACAACCGTGACACATGTACTCAATTTTTCAACTTTTCGCAATTAAAATTGTCTTCTACTGTTATTGTTGTTGTTGTACTTTTGAAAGTAGTTCGAAAGATGGCGACTATTAAAGGGGCCTTTTCACAGATTTTGGCATTTTTTTTAACTTATTCATTAAATGCTTTATATTGATAAATGTAAACATTGGATCGTAAAAGCTCCAGTAAAAAATCAAGAAAAAATTTAAAAAAAGGAAAAGAACATTGCCCGCAGCAGGTTTCGAACCAGTGACCCCTGGAGTCCTGCCAGAGTCCTGAAGTAAAAACGCTTTAGCCTACTGAGCTATTCCGCCGAGTAAACAGTCTTGACGTATTTTATACCTTATATAAGCAATCTTCGTAGTTTCACAGAATTTAACGACAAAAACAGAACTCTCCAAATTATTCAATCGTTTCGCGTTGCAACGCTTTATAATTTTTAGGTTTTAAAATCGTCAAAAGATGCATATAATGGCTATATTAGAGCATGGTTAATGTTCAGTATTACTGTTTCCTCACAAATATCATAACTTAAACGAAAACTTACGAATCTGAAACAACTTTTTTCAATTTTGTCAATTTACCAAAGCGTGAAAAGATCCCTTTAACCCAGAGATTGATTTATGAAATAAATCGTCTGCTGATCCAGAGTGATCGCCTGTGTGAATCGAATATTGTACATTCGGATACTTTTTCTCGGTAACGGCTTTTATCGTTATAAAACAATTGCTTAGTGCACTTGTACTCAACTGTCCAATATGGAAAAAATACAGACTTTTTGGATCCATTACCGGAATATATTGGACGGTCACGTGGTACTTATGAAGAATGCCCATTGGATGAATTTATTGGATATAGAATAATAACTATTAATAGTATATAGATGTTAGAGTTATAATTTGAAAGGACGATTTTCTTATTTATTCATATATTATTAAATTGACAAACAAAAATAATGACAATAATACAAATTCGTTCAAATGTTGATTCGCATTTTATTGCAGCAATACATGTGGTAATCAACACAATAACGACGAAGTGCTTTAACTAAGACACATTAGCTAAACTGGTGTTAAAATCTTACAGACAAGAAACAGGGTTCGTACATGTATTATTAGCTTCTTCTAAAAATAAAAGGTCTTCAGGAGTTGTATTTGTGTCATATCCTTATACGTATTCATACATTCATATACAAAATATAAATATATTTAGATTTCACGTTAATTATAACATCTATATTATGCTTTCGCTTTTATCAACATGAAGATTCCATGTGCTAAATCAGCATGGTAATAAAATACCATATTTACAAATATGTATTACATCAGATACCATATTGGTTATCTCTTTTATTTTTAATAAACATTGGACTTACCATATGTAAATGGTTATTTCCACTTGTTGCATTATAATTTGCCTATAAATGACACTCTGCTAATATAACACTTATATTGCAAATGCGTAATTTGGATTTTCGCATCTTATGTTAAATGAATAATAGTTTATTTAAAAAGTCTGAAAGTACCTCTATATGAATACACAAATTAAATGGTTTTCGTTAAGTGTAACTGAAAGATAGCGAGTTTAATGACACATTTACGTTGTAATGTTATATTTAAATTGATCTTATAATGAGTGTTTAAAATGTTAATGTGTATTGTTCAAACTACAAGTTGAAAATGCATTAGCGCCACATAACACCAAATCAAAGTGCGTGTTACTTATTAAACACTATGCAGTTAAATGTCGAATTGTTAAATATGTACTAGATTTTGTTTAGCCTGATTATGCCTATAACATATGAATGTGTTAAATACGTTATATCAAAGTCGCTTTAAAATCGTTGCGTGATTGTTAAATGTGAGAAATGTTAAGTATGTGAACATTCGCACATATTCCAGTTCAGACACAATGTAAATTTTAGGCAAAATGCATACAGTGGTTTTAACGAAGATAAAAATCGAGTAACTCAGTGTTTTGCAATGAATGGTTGCATTGAAAAAGTTCGAAAGTTATATACACGCCGGTAGACATTAACTTTAAGAATGACATCTTTAATGCAAGAAAGCAAGTACTAAGTTAAAAATGTATTTAATACGGATATAAAATGTATCAAATTTAAAATCGAGTGTCTTATAATAGTATCGATACTAGAAAGTGTAATAATTTAGGCGCCTCATATGTAAGATGTGAGTTGATTGAAATATGAGTCTGTAGACGTCGTGACAAAAAAACTACATGAAAGCCGAATGCCGTTATATGAAGTGTGTTTTTAAGATAATTACTTATTGTTTTTTTTTCATTCTATCATGCGCATCAAGTGCCCACGTTATTTAGAAAATAACGATGCAGCATTCCCCTTGTATTTCATTATTTAAACATGCCATCGATTGTATCGCGTTACATGAATGACATGATCTTTTGATGAAGAATTGTTAATTGTGTGGCATGTTTGCTATCGCTTTCACCTCATGTAAATTATTCATATACACGCTCCACACATTTCGATTACATGTAAAGAAGGGCACGAAGTGAAAACTACTTAATGTACGCTCTCAACAATAACATGGTTTATTCTCGTGTCTTTTTGAAATAAATATACATGTATATAAATGGCAATAACTAGATCGAGGCATTAAAAAATTAAAGTCGCAAAAAAAAATGTTGTTATTTTTACGTTGTGAAACTGGGCCAACAGTTAACTAATTGGATAAAATAATACACTTCAATAGCATATTATTTTTAAGTTGGATCGTTTGATTTGTTAGCGCATGTCAAACGAATGGCATCAAAACAGTAAAAAAATAATGCGGTATAAAAGGAGCTGATTCACTTTTAACATTGTGTAACCTTCAACCATGGTTTTATTGAGAAAATCTTCCGTATATTGGATCTCAATATTTTAAAGGCATAGACATATAGCATTATGCATGTTTATTTGAATATCACTTTCCTTCTTTTTGTCAATATTGTAATTTTGTTATTGATAATACAACTTTACGGGTTGACCTTTGTAATAAAGATAATTCAATACAGTGCGTTCTCGTATTAAAAAGCGCTTCTGTATTTTTAAAGAGTAAACCAATCAATATAATTAAAACTGTTTCAAAGTATTCAATGTATACTTCATATTCCATAAATTTGACAGTTTTCTATTCCAAAAGCACCAATATATTAATGCAATTTTTAAATATGCATGTGAAGACCTAGGAAATACAAAGTCTACACGGCAAAATCATGTTGACCTAGAATTTAACAATTAATCAAACACGTGCAATGCAGTGGTGTAGGGTGCTTTAGTTAGATACCCTTTTTTAGTAATCGTTACATAAAGGCCTCCTCACACATAGGCGAAAGTCTCCCGACGTCAACTTGCGTGTACTGGCGAATAAGACTTCAGCGAAATTCATTATCTTTGCGTATGTGTACGTTACACATCGTTGGTGGTGTTCGTATGGATGCGTTTGTGAGTTTTTGCATCCGTTGCAATTAGTTCTGTTCGTCGAAATTTTTTAAACATGTTCAAAAATTGTTGGCGAATAAAAGTTTCGTCTATCGTTCGTTAAAATTCGTTTCAATACTTTAGCCGATCGGAAAGTCTTCGCATAGCTGTCGTCAACTGGCGTTAGAGGTTGCAGCTCTCAGCTAATTTGCATACCGTGACTACTTGATTTGCATATCAAGCGAAAGAGGACGATCCGAAAACAAATCTTTGCGATAGCTTGCGAACTTTTGCGAACTATTGCGAGGATTTGCGTTTTGTAGCGAATTGAATCCGACGCATTTAAGCGATTTATAACGATAAGTTAACGTTCAGAAAACGAACGGTATACGCTCGTATACGAATCAATCCGAAAGGTAACTACGATTAGCGAATCTATGCGAATCCATCCGAATAATAGCGCTCCTAATTGTTTTAGAAGTTTGTGAAGACATATGACTATTTTTCATATATATAATCATATATATCATTATATAAATATATATAAAGTTGAAAGTATCATTATTGCTTCGTCAAAATGGAAGATATACAACGCCTGAAACTGCAGTATATTGCTGCTATGGCCAATCAAGAAGTAGTCCAGCAACAACTTAACATACACCGCTTTCTCAGAGGCCGACTAAGGTGGAGAAGAGGAGCCAGAGCACGATATATCTGGATGAGACCATGACTGCATCCCGGGAGACGGCGCCAATTTGGCATCTATGATCAGCTCATGGTTGAGCTCAGAAGAGAAGATCCTGGAACATTTAAGAAATTCCTCCGCATTCCTACTGAAATGTACGATGAAATTTTGGGAAGTTGCGTCATAGCCTCGTAAAGCAACACATTCGGTACAGGGAGCCCTTGGATCCAGGGCTAAAAATAATTGCCACACTACGTCACCTGGATTCTTGTGTCTAGTACTCAGACATTCAGTATTCCTGGCGGGTCGCTGAGAATACCCTCTTTGTAGTGGTCAGAGACGTGTGTCATGCTATATGTGGAGAATATATTGATGAAGTTATGACAGCCCCCTCCACACCTGAAGAATGGAGACAACTGGCTGATGGTTTCCTCAAAAATTGGAACGTTCCAATTTGCGTTGCTGCTATTGATGGCAAACACATAGCCATCAGAAAGCCTGCCAGCTCTGGTTCCTTATATTATAATTATAAGGGATTCTTCATAATCATCTTACTGGCCATTGTCGACTCGGGCTACAAGTTCGTATGGTGTGATCTGGGTGGTGAGTATAAGTCTACATAAATTTAACTGCATTATTTTGTAATTACATAAATTATATACATTTAGTGCTGTTTTCAATGTACATATGTATACTGACAATTTTTTATCCTTTTGTATTTTCAGGATACGGTTCAAGTGGAGATGCCAAGATTTAAAATGAATCAGAATGCCTGGAGATAGTGCAGGATGGTTCCATTGGATTTCCAGACCCACAGCCCTTTCCAAATGACACCGTCGAAATGCCCAATTTCTTGGTGGAGATGACGCTTCCAGCCTTAGCGAGAACATGCAGAAACCCTATGGACATAGCGTCCTGACAAGAGACGAACGAATCCTGAACTACCGCTTATTCAGTGCTAGGAGAGTATCAGAAAATGCATTTGGGATTTTGGCCGACCGATTTCAGGTTCAGTAAACTTCCGCTATTAAGACCAGGCAAAATAGTGGTCTCAATAGCGAGTGGTCTTAATATCAGAACATTTTCCTTTATAAATTAACCATTTGGGACTCTAATATTGTCAAAAACAGCATAATTTTTTTTAATCTTCGAAGTGGTCTTAATAGCGGATCTTTAGTGCAGTACCCTTTTTTCAAAACACAATTTCATTTATAAAAGAAATATTCACGTTAACTTTTCACACATAGCAATACAGGTCATCTTTAATTTCAGATACTTCTGACAAAGATGAAACACAGCATATCCACAGTAAGGCTGATTGTAAAGACATGCTGCTTTCTCCACAACTTGATGAGGATCAGGTACCCCACAATGAAGAATGCACTAGTTGACAATGATGATAGAAGAGGCGATCCGGTTACTGGGGAATGGAGAAGAGGTCGCAACTTGGAGGATACCAGGAATGTCAATATCAGGGTAAACAACACAGTAACCAAAAAAGGCAAGCTTGTGAGAAACACTCTGAAGAACTGGGTCAACTCTCTAGCGGGATGTATGACATGGCAAAACAGGATGGTGCCACATTAGAGATTGAAATAAAGTGTAACATATTAGTGGAATAAATTAATAAAGAATATTGTTGTTTTTGTATTGGTCTTATAAAGGGAAGAAATAGTAATAGGAAGACACGAAATTTACGCAACATCTTTAATGAAAAAGACTTCATGCATAATCAACATGCATACATACGATAAAAAATAACAAATACAATGAATATCTACATAACCTCACTGACAAAGTATTTACTTTACTGAGTACATAATGAAAACATCTCAGGCGTAATCGACATGCGTGCATCTACAATGATATTAAAGAAACAAATACAGTGAACATCTAGTGACATAATGTCACTGACAAAGTGTCTAAGGTACTTCCCTGAGTACATTATGAGAACATTTTCAGGCGTAATCGACATGCGTGCATATACAATAATATAAAATAAACAAATACAGTGAACAGAAAACCTACACTTCAGTACTGACATAATATTATAACCATGTCAAATAAAGACTACGGAAGACTTGATTATACGCCTTAAATATAATCATGATAAACGATACAAATATATCGGAAAAAAGTAAGTCTATATCAAAAACGCCCGGATGCAGAAACACTGTTTCGGAAATATTCGGCGGTATGCGCAAGTATGCGCAAGGTTGCGCTTACATTCGTATCTTTACGCTCTTTATAGCTCATAATCGCTAAAAGCGTTTGACGTGGGGGCATCGTAGAACGGTCGAAATGAAGACCATACTTTTCAAGCTCGATTTAGACTCCGATCCTTTTTCAGATCATCCCGATCGCAGCTATGTGAGAACGGGGGGTAACGGACACTAGTTGCAAGAGCTTTCCGTAAACGAGATCGCAATTACGTGTGAAGAAAAGAAATCAAAGGCAATACAGTAACTTATTTTGCTTTTGATTTATTACACGTTCATAATGTTTCTATGTGAACTAGAGCAGCCCATTTTTCATTAATAACGTGTTATTATAAATCAAAACAAAATTTCTCAGATGGAAACAGAGTTGCTCTAGAGTTGAAACGCATGGAAGAGAACATAATACCATTCCCATTATTACAAGAACACTATTGATGAAAGACATAAGAGGGCGACTTTAAAAATAGTCTAATGCGATACTAGGAAAACAATTGTAAGTGTCATTATTGCCTTTCAATAAAATATGTTCAGCGTTATTCATTTCATATGTGTTTTTTTTATAATTGAGCCGTACTCCGTGAAAAGGAGGTTTAATGAATGTCGGTAAAGTGTCGTCCCAAATTAGCCTGTGTAATATGCACAGGCTAATCATTGACGACACTTTCCACTTTCATTATATTTTTTGCTCAAGAAAGTCTCTTGTAAGCAAAAATCAAGTTTTTTAGGAAAGTGTCGTCCTTGATTAATCTGTGCGGACTGCATGGGCTTATCTGGGACGACACTTAACACGCATTCATTATTATTCGATCGGTTATGCAAGTACACCTATACGTGAGCGTCGTGGTAAATGCTGTTTGTAATAGAAGTTTCAAGTTTGCTTTCAAGCGCACATAATTTTTTCATTTTTTTTTAACTTTCAAAATATTTGGGTCTCGCATAATATGGATGTTTTGGAAAGCGACACGCAAATTCAGTATTAAGACTCATAAAATGTCATGTCAACAGAAAAGTACAAGGTTTAATTATTGATCAAATTACGAATACGGTTGATGTAAGAACATCAGAGAGAATTAAAACATACAACATGCAGTTATGTCATACAGATTTCTGCTTGACATGATGATCACAGAAAAATGTATAACACAAAGTCTTAAAATTTATTTTGCTTTTTTTAAACCGTATAAGTTAAAACCAAATTAAATAAAACATCAACAAAATACACAATCAAGTGCAAATATTTACTCCTCTTTAAAGACTGTGTTGTAAAAGACGTAACGATGCATATTTTTATGACAATGGCATATATGTATTACACATAAGGTACGTTGACATAAATGAATATCTCCCTGCTTGCTTACTAATTTCATTTTTTGTTTTTTGTTAAATTAATTATTCTTATCCATCTGATTCAGTGAAAAAAATGACGTTCCTGTTGTAACACACGTCCCCCCCCCCACCCCACGCACAATTTACACCGTACAGACTGTTATCTTGCACAGGAAGGCATAAAATGTTAATCTTTTTAATTGTGTCTTGTTCTGAAAAAAACTGGGCATAATGCATGTGCGTAAAGTGTCGTCCCAGATTAGCCTGTGCAGTCCGCACAGGCTAATCAGGGACGACACTTTTCGCTTAAACTAGATTTTCGGTAAAATTGGACTTCCTTTAAACGAAAAATACCATTAAAGCGGAAAGTGTCGTTCCTGATTAGCCTGTGCGAACTGCACAGGCTACTCAGGGACGACTATTTATGCACATGCGTTCTGTCAAATTTTCACAGAAAAAGACACAACTAGTCATATTGATGTCACGTACAGTTACATGTTTTAAAGAAACCAACGTAAAATGTACTCAGAGCTGTTCAAGAACCACACACGAGCAGACAAACAACCTTTTCTGACTATAATTTCCACCGCTTAAGCATTTTTTTTAAATCCACTAATTACCGCTCCTATTTCTGCGTAAATCTTTATTCACTTCACCAATCTGACTGTTCTTTTATATAATTTTCATTTGTTATTTGATAACGAACGAGTTTTCGGTTCCTGTGATGTATTTTTTCACATCCCCTGCACTGATTGTACCACCTGGAGCGCTCAGTTTGCCTCGTCCATTAGTTTCCTTTTAAACTCATTTCTTTTTCAAATGGTTAAATATCTTTAATTAAAGACGAACGGTTTTCTATTTGAACATAAAGAAAGTTAATTAAAATTTGTTTGACAACGAACAGTGGGCAAACAATATAGTTTCCATTTTGTCATCGATTTTAAAATTTGCAATCTGTGTATAAACGGATAAAGGAAAGACTTACTGAACATAATTTTTGTTATAAATAATTGAAAGATACTCAAGTGTTTGTAGAAATCATCAGTTTCATATTGGAAAATCAAAAATCATTATTACTTCACAAAAAGTGGACAGGTATACCTGTATACAAACCGTAGCATGCTTACAAAAAGACGCAGCAATAAAAAAAATAAACACATATTTTGTTATCCCATTGTTAGATTTCAAAATTTGCAATTCTTTTCAAGCATCTCATTCTGCATTATGCATTTGTATTTTGACACATCGCTGTGTTTTTTTTTGCTGGAAGAAAACGTGCATTACATTTAAATATCTACGTTAATAGTTAATGACGGCATTGCAATCTAAAAGTAATCAAACAGTGCCGTACACAACATTCTTTCCAAAAAAAGATTGTGTAAAGATTCATATATGCATTTTTAGTATGCTTTTTTTATAGCCCCAATCACTTATATTAAAATTAACAAAATAATATTCATGAACTAAAACAAGGAAGAATTTATGAACTGCTTAAGTTGTTTCTGTATATATACACATACACGTATTAAAGATCGAGACTTGGAGGTACAGCTTTTCAAATAGCATCTACAATATCAAAGAATTGGAGGCGAGGCGTGTGATTACATTGAAACACTTACACAAACAATGAAAATAATTTCATTGCCTTAAGTGATGTATTTGCTTCAGACATTTGTGATGTTTACATAAAAGGTGTTTACTTATATTCACAAATAAACAACTACTATTTTCTCTCAAGACACAACCGATGACTGTTTCGGATCGAAACCTTATACTTATGAGTGATATAGCATTAAACTGAAAACGCTATTGTTTTGCCCATCAAGTTGTTATGTAACAAAGTGAAATTTCAGCTGCACCAGTGAGACACAGGTTAGGATAGAAATCTGACCATAGTACGCTGTCCTTTATTTTGGACAACTGAGCCATTGACAAAAGTCTGTCCGAAACAAGAATTCTGAAGTACCAAACATGAAACGCATGCTTCTTTTAATAATAAAAATATTTACCTTAAAATCTCGTCATGCAAAAGAAACGTTATTATCTGTGACACCCGGCGCCATCTTCCATATATACCGATAACAGAGAACAGTCGTATAATCGATACTTGAGCTACGATTAACATTAAAAAAGCTATTCCCAAGATGATTCCGTTAACGTGTATTATGTGATTATCGTGGATGGTGTAATTACAATTCTGAAAATGAACTGTGATGGTCCAATAATCGCCATAAAATATATAATATTCAGACAAGAACTAGATGGAAATAAAGTCATACGAGCAGCATGTAAAATGATATGCTGTAATCAAAGAGGAAATATAACCAACAATTGTCTATCGCGAATAACTTTTCGGCGTATTTATCTTTTTCGTTATTCTTGAAAGAAATCGTAAAAATTATGAAAAATATGTGTAACGCTTGTCATCGATAATTTTTTATATTTACGATGATCTGTATATGCTTAAGTCGAAACAAAATCTGTTCTGTTCTGTTCTGATAATTTCGCAAAAACGTGTATTACTGACATAGGGGTTTAACTACGCTTGGCATGTTGTAATGCATGCAAGATGAGGAAATTGAGACCCTGTCTTTGCGGTGGCAATCAAATAAGCACATTTACGCCGCATAGACATTTCTAAATAAATCAAAGGAAGCTATAACTTCACAATAATAATAATAAATGAACAACCACAGTAATATAAGTCCCCTCCTCCTCATCATCGTCACCATTATCACCATCATCATCAACAGCAGCAGTTGCAGCGCAACAATCCACATCCTGGTTTAATATGGTGTTTAATGTGCTTAACCTATTAAGAACGCACTGTTATACGGGCTGTGGATATAAAGATGCATACATGCAAAATATTTTTAATATTGTAGGAAAAATATATTTCAGTGATAATTATATGAAGTAAATATCATATCTTTAAATAAATACTTAAATGGTTCCTGTGGAGTATACCAGTGTATAAATCTCTTTACGATATACTAGGGTGTCTAATACTCTAAATTGGCAACCGATGGGTCGTATTAAAATCCTGTTAACAATACGATGAACGTTTATTTGGAATCCGAATATTTTTAAACATTTGATAATCAAAACACTATTTCATATCGGTTCTTCGGAACGTTGCATGTGTGCATATTCCCCTCGGTGATACATGTAAGTAAAAGATACGACATTGTACTCCAAAGTTGAAGCATACAAGAATTGATGAAGGAATGTTTCTGCCATTTTGCTACACTATAGTATATATACAAGTTGTCATTTGTTCAATGTGTTAAAATAGTAAATTGAAATCATGTCTTTGATGAGCAAACACCATATTTTTAATTAATTGGCTGTGATGAAGTCTTGTGATTCAATGTTGTAAGCAAACTATTTTGAGACCGTTTAGATACACACTCGTATTGAGAAAATCTCTACTTAAAATGAAAATCGGCCCCTATAATCATTAATTGACATTTAACCGGAAATATTGTTTCAAGAGTCGAAGTAATTACTCATTAATATTGCGAGCGAAAAACCAGTTTAAAATGTATTCCAAAATAAGATTGCACGTGTCCGAATATTTAAATACTTATTTATAACAAAAAAAGTGGCTATATAAAATGCTACAATTTTCACAATATTTACAACCGAGGCTCATCCATTAGTGTCGGGTCTCCGTCCGCCTATTCTTTTTCAAAATATATTTCCTCATGAACAGATCGACATAATTTGAAAACAAACGTCACACGAATGTTCCTTGGGTAGTCATCTATTAAATGTTTTCAACTTTTTCTGGTTCGTTGAGTGATTAGGTCACAGAGCAAAACTTGGTTTAAAAAATGAAAACTTTAAAATTCGCCCCGCCTTTGGGCTAAGGTAATCTCCTAGCATGTGTCTTACATTTACACCGCAAGGGAGAGAGGTTTTGGTACTTTTTATATGCGACATCGAATCGTGGTCTTTTACCAAGTTTTGTTCGAATCATGTTTCGGATTTCAAAATAAGATCCGCAATTGATATAATTGTTGTCCATATATCTATATAATGCAAACTTACAAAATCATCTCTGAAATCGAAACGCCATGAGAGTTGTTATATGTTATTTGACATAGTATAGTGGTCTTCTACCAACTATGTTGAGTCACGCCGATAGGGTCAAAATTAATCCCTCTGTGAAGTTACTTATTTATAAAGACGTAATTTAGCAAAAATCGTAACAATTTCAAAGAAAAAAGACACATATGTGCGAAAGTGGATAAATAATACCAATTATTTTTCCTCTTAAACATTTCTTCAAGTTATGCATTTTAGGTCAATATCGGAAACTCCTGTGTGCCCATGTGAACTCTTTTGTAATAGACTTACATGGCAACATGTATGTCTTGTGAGAAAAATGGGCATAATGTATGTGCGAAAAGTGTCGTCCCTAATTAGCCTGTGCGGACAGCACAGGCTAATCTGGGATTTCACTTTACGCGCATGCATAAAGCCCCGTTTTCTCAAAACGCGTTTCATATCTTCAACATATGCTCCTGTCGTCAAAAGTAGCCCCACAGTTTAGTACCTTGGGTTTGTTGAAGAAGTTATATGGGCCGCGCTCTGGGAAAATGGGGTTTAATGCAGTTGCGTAAAGTTTCGTCACAGATGAGGCAGGCAAATCAGGGACGACACTTTCCGCTTGTATCGTATTTTTCGTCTACAGAAAGTGTCTTCTTTGCAAAATATAGTTTAGGCGGAAAGTGCAATTCCTGATTAGCCTGTGCGAACTGCTGAGGCTAACCTGGGATTACACTTTACACAAATGGATCTAACCCCATTATCACACAGCGCGACCCATATGTAAATTTCGGCCTATTGAAAGATCAATAATGTTCTATATCGGTAGGAGATGAGTTTGAGCAGTAAAAATTTGTTTTTTTCTTTAAGATAATTCATTTTAGGTAAACAATAAAAGCATGGTCGTAAACCACGTTATATCAAACAGCTTTGTCTTTAATAGCGGAGTATATGCAGTGGCTTTCAGCGATGCGATAGAAGTTTAATGTTAGTTCATAATATATACTGACATGTTTGTATTTAATATTATATTTAAAATAACCGCACTAACACAAAAAAATCTAATGCACTGGTGTTTAGGGGCATGAGTATAAGTGTTCGATATATGCATCATGGCAACTAATTCCATAGCATATGGTATAGGGTGATAAGACTGATATAAATGCTTGATTTTGATACGCGAGTAATTTAAAAAAAATATATCGCGGATGATTCATACAACCTTGTTTTGGTCAAACAATTCAAATCCAGTATATCAAATCCCTATTAAGTTTACTTCGTGCATTATTCCTGTATAGCCTATAGTTGAATTATCTCTTTTTGATGGAAATATTCCTTTCACTGACAACTAAAAAAGGGTAATTGCTTGCATACATCAGTATTGGTAATGACCATTATTTCTTTTTTTCTGCATCTTCAACTCGAATGTTTCATTGTTTCGCAGAGGATGCAGTAGAATTAGATGTGCCTATCTTACCCGAGCTGTTTCCGCTATGCTATCTCATACTCAAATCTGGATCCATTTTCATCTCTTGTCGTATCTCTCGCACTTGGCGCATCCCAGTTATTTAAAAAAACGGGTTTCTTTATTATTTTGATAAAATTTATCATTCAGATTTATTAATGACTATTTAATCTAACACAACTCTCTGTATTTAACCCAACCTCAGAGTGGTCAGTTCTTTGTTAATTGCAAACAAAATGATACGAACCAACAATTTATAAGATGGTCATACAATGTGCATATACCATGCATGAAGATTACAGGAGTTGGCAATGTTTAAAGTGTGCTCAACAAAACAGTGAGGGCATAACTTAATAGCCTCGTTTTTGTCCGTATCAGATGCCATTAAGTGAAATGTTTAAAAGAAGCTTGTGCACATATATAACGATTGTTCTTATATGAGGTACATGTCGTAAAATGTTATGTATAAGAAACAACAGTCCCCTTTGAACACCGAATGCTGTTTGTGTATTTTAAGAGGTATAAATATCGGCCGATTGATATTTAAAAAACTTTGTAGCATAAACACAGATTCACACGCAAACGTGTTTAAATTTATTTTTTACATATGTACTTATTTAAGCAATGATAAAATACATCAATACTGAAAATGCTTAGGCACTCATGTCTCAATTTACCATATGCATTGAAAGGAAAAAAATGATAGAAGCAACATCCAGTGGCGGTAAGTTAAAATGTAATGCTTATGACACCTTCAATTTCATCGCGAGTCTACAAAACTAATGATTTTGTCTTGTAAATATGGATAAGTCCATGTATCTATATGAATCATTTTAAAAGCTTGCATTTGTATAGAAATATCGAAATACACATTTAAATATCCTCCTGGATAAAATATGCATTGTATTACTAATCCGGTCAATTATCCTTGCAGAGCTTGCGATTAAAATGATACATAATCGTTACGCATTTTAGTTTGAAATTAACTCGTTTCGCTCGCGACACTTGTATATCAATTTCTCAGGTTTGTGTGTATACCATACATTAGCATTTCTTGAGGCGTATCCACCTACATAATACAAACCTTGCATCGCCGTTTTTATATACTGAGGATTATATTAAAACACAGGTTTTTGGTTGCATCTCGATGAAGTAATAGAGAGTTTATAAGCTCGAACAGTAAACGTGAAAGGTCTTTGACTATATATTGTAACTTAAATTGAGGTTACTTAGTTGTACACCGTCAGTGTTGTATTTGTTGTATAACATAACGGCGGTGTGTATTATTATTCATTCAATTTTATATACATACATAAATAAGTTAATACATACATAAATTAATTTATATTAAAATAAATTCACCGAGGGAATCATACATGCGAAATGAAAATAAATCACTACATATATGTTTGATATAGTACATTAACATTTAATTAAACCCTTAATGGATGCTGTAAGGAAGTACGAAAGTGTTTCGACATTTCGGTAGGGTTAATGCATTGGTTATTCTAATACATGTACTTCACTGACTCAATCGGCAAGACGGGTACTAAGAGATCGTATAATCCAGAGTGATGTTTTGAACACTACTACAGAGACAGTAAATAGTATCCACTCGATCAATCTAGAGGGGTTATCAAGGTTTTATTCTTTTCTACGTTTTATTGTTTCAGATTCTTTTTTTATTAATTTGTAATTTGGATGACTTCATATGTTTAGTTATTTAAATAACAACAAGTTATATATTTGCGTGCAATTCGCAAATCCAGAGACCGATTCTTCTGCTCGAGTACACATACATCTTGGCAGGACAAACGGTTATCATTACCGAATGAAAAGGGCCACAGTGCCTTGCTGTCGTATATAAGCTAAAATTGAATGACTGGATTGCATTGCTAACAAATCCTTTCGATATCGATGGACAACTGAACTTTAAGCCATTTATGCATTGTGGACGCTCCCATTCTTCTAAATTGGATCTATTTATTTCCAAAATTAGGGATGTCTAGTATATATATATTTCTATATTTAGAATATTTCTTACAGAATTTCCTTTAGGCAAACAGCGTAGACCCTGATGAGACGCCGCATCATGCGGCGTCTCATCTGGGTCAACACTGTTTGCAAAGGCCTTTTTTCTTGACGCTAGAAGCGACGAAAACCCTTTGGACTGAACTTCATTCGTTTTTATGTTCGGCAAACAAGATGGGTTTTTTTCACAATAGTTCAGAAAATCATCAAAACGTCATAATAAAACTATTTTACTGATCTTAGCTGATTCACGCGCGCAAAGAAATTGGAAGGAAGAACGGACTCAAATTTATTAAATGAATCGCATTACAATCGACCAAAGTAATTTTATGTAAGATACAAGTGTAATCATTGTTCCATTGATTTGTCATTCCATTTCGATACAAATATGACTCATGACCGCAATTAAGTTTACATAAAACTAAATAAATAAATCATTTAAAATGTTATCGAGAAGAAATACAATTTAAACCTAACACTTGACACATGATTTCCATCTCACACGTTAAGATATTTTATGGATGTCAATGCAAAAATGTAATATTGAGTGTATTTGTCAACAGTTGTATGAGGATATGTGTGTAAATGAAAGACCTTTTTGTCCCCCAAATATACATGTAAACGTTTCACTATTCACCGATAGCACAATAGCCGATAACTCAGTGGTGTTTATTGAAATTATGGACACATGTTGAACATGCGCAATGATGAATAAGTTAAGTGTTTAAACAAAAAAAGATATTGAATGAATTAAATACATTCTGCTCACTGAGCTCAATGATGGTTATATGTCCGTCAAACTTTCTAAAACGTGGGGTGTTGTTTGGATTTAATGCTTAATGTGTTGCAGGATCAATAGATGTAATTTACAGCTTTCATTCGGCAAGGTACACATTTTTCGTTGGCTTATTTACTTATTTAAGTCAGTCTCTGGGAAAACCGGGCTTAATGCCTAAGTGTAAAGTATGGGTTATTTAGGCGAATATTTCTTCCTAGACTGGAATAGACGTCCTTTTAACATTTTTAATGAAAGCGAAAAGTGTCGTGTTATCAAGAATTACTGGAGTTTGTGCGCTGAAAAAGGGTCATTTATTTTGATAATCCACGAGTAAATGGATACTTAAATCACTGCTTGGATACCCACTTAAGGAATAAACAATTTTTTTTTCAAAAAGCCATTGGTCATTAGTCATTAGTTGAAGATTCCAAATACCCATAATTTTGTCAAACCCTAGACATGCATCCGCATTTAAGATGTTGAGGACTGATAACAGCAATATATCTTCACTAATTACTAGCTTTGTTTTGTACAAGAGTGTAAATCTGTGATCAAACTATCATGGTGTCAAACACAAATATAAATTTAAAATCTGTCTATCAATCGTAAATATAAACTTCAGATTTAGGAAAGATACACGTTAATAAGGCTCTTATATATAAGGGGCTAGTGCGTCCACCACAGCATCAATCTAAGTTTTTAAGATGGTTTTATTTTCGAACTCTCATATTTCCAGTCATTTGTACTATACCTCGTTCGTCAATTTGACCGATCAAAAGAAAAATAAATTTATATTTATAGTATCATAAATAAAAGACTTTGAGATGTTCAAAAAAATCTTGTTAATGTAGTTTCATTTTTCATATATTTATTAAACGTAAAGTAAATCCCACCGTTTGTCGAGGAACTAATGGGACTAAATAATTAGCAGAAGGCTCCGGATACATTTTACTTTATCGGATCGAAACTTTATGGAACTCTTTGCTCTTTCGAGGAATGATTAACAAGAGAAATTGTTCAGTGAATAGTTTCCATCATTTCTTTTAAAATATTAAGCTGTAAATCTATTTTCGTTTATACTTATATGTCAAGCAAAGGCATACATACATTCTACAACTGACTGCCAATTGGTCATCTAAAATCGAGATAAAACAAATGAAAAAGTCCGTTAATTCGGTCATATTAAAATGGGGCATTTAAAACATAGGTAAAAAGTCATTGGTAACCAGGATTTTTGAAACTCTCAACACTTTCATGATAATGATAACTGTGAATTAGAGGACATACATTTTTTTTCAGTATGTGTGAAGATTTTAGCTTATGAAAACATAACGAGCATGTTGATGTGCTATTGGGATATTTTTAATAAAATAATTATACATAGTACATACTTGAAAGGTTAAACAAATGTTATTGGCAAACATGTCAATATCAATCCTATGTTATTATTGGTCTCATTACCGTATAAAGCAGACATAAAGCTTGCTTTTCAACGGATGACTTTTAACTAGTTATAAGTTTTAACTACATAATTGTGTAGTCCTCTAGGGAACGGAAAGATCATTTAATCACAGTTAAATGTCCGTATAGTATGGTCGTATGGACACTTCAACATATTCTATTTCAAGTACGCCATCACATGCCGGCACGTCATGCAGACGGGCGTTTTTGTCTTTTATCATAAAAAAGTAGTTACAAGGACCGTTTTATATAGCATTCAGAGAAGTTTAAAACTACTTTGAGAGTGTTCAACATTTTTGCTAAATGTTGCGAATTCATTAGCAACATCAAATAATAGTTACATTTATATATTAATTTATTTTTAATTAAGACAACTCAGTTCCTGCCATATGCACCAGTTTCGTTTATTATCGACGATTAAGTCTAAGGTTTAAACATTGTCAATGTCAAACTTTACTGAATTACACTGACTAAGTTAATGTTTTGAAAATTAATTAATAAGTTAACCACTAATGTAAAGCACAACATTATCGTGCTATGAACAAGTCGCATTTGCTGAGACTGAAAAGTATATAGAAGGTTCTCCAAAAACGTTATCATTTTGGCGTGCGCGTATCGTCTTGAACATTATAAATCGTCATTCATTATCTGAATGCTTTATAACTTTGATGGACATAAACCGTTTATCTGTTATAGAACTATCGGACACTCCGATCTGGTTGGTCCACTTTCATCTCGTGGTGTATCTCGAGATCTTGACATATTCGTGTTGTTTTACAAATCATCGCTATTAATTGTGTTGATAAAGTTCTCATTAAGCTTCATCGACGACTTTTTAATCTCTGAAACGCATACAAGAGAAAACCACAATGCGCTCTTTGATTGCGATTTCCTTTTTGGTGTTTTTCTTTTCTTTTTGTTACAATTAATGCAAGAATTACTATGAATCCATTTGTTACAAAAATATGAACATGCTGTTTAAATAATCTTCCTAATGTAGCAGACTTATATCATTTTTACAGTTTCTTGAAAAATCTCTAGGTAAATAGAGATTTATTTAATTCCATTAATGCACTCGGTCATGCAAATATCATTCAATATCGGTTCTGAACTGTATCATACGTTCGCAATCGCCGCTTCATTTAAGATAAATAGTAATAGTAATCGGTAACTGTTTGGAGAAAAGGCCAATATGAACGAAGATTGATTACGAGGCTACTTGACTAAACGTTCGATAATGGGAGATTGGTCAAGCAGTTGTGTGATACAAGACCTTTAGTCCCATGCATGTTATTGGGATGAATTTGTTATTTTCGTAATTTACAATTAATGTGTATATGTGTTAATAAATATAATGTTAATTATTGCACCGATTATCGTTTACGATATAAACAGTGTTTTATCTTACAGCGGAAGCAAATAAATGCTTCTGAGCTAATAATTACGGTGTAACATTTTGTTCAAAATCATAGCTATTTCGTCAGAAGGTCATAATTTCGTCGTATATTTAAAGTTTGAGATGAAGAACTATTTCTAAATGATAGGTCTGAACTCCGAGGTTTTATGAAAGACTTATACGCATTTAAGTTTGCAGCCTGATTATTATTTTTGCTGTCATATAGATTATTGATAAAGCTAAAATTAATAACAGCCCACTTACCACTGTAGTCTTCAGATGATGAATGAAAGTGTTATGGATGGTTTGCAAAATTATGATTAGATTTAATCTGAACGCGAGAACATACTTGCTATTTGAAACTGGACATGGCGGAAGTGTACCATTGAAAACTTGAATGTTCATAGTATTTGATAGTTTCAATTGATTAAGTTTTACGTTGTATTCTTTTCACGATTAAGTTATGCGTCAGGCTTTCTGCAATGCTTGTAAACTTACCAATCACTCTGCATTCATTACAACATGATTGACATCAACACAAATAAGTTTCAAGTCTTGTGCAAAATTGTTATGTTATATATACAAGTTGTGTATATACGTGAACAACTAGGTCAGAAAGACGTCAACATAAGTGTATATCTCTTAAATAATAACGCATACACAAATAGCGATTTTAACACCATACACACTTGATATCATGGAAGCTGATTACAATGTACTCTACATTCGTCTCCTGAATCAGCATTTAATTATAGGTTCAACATAAACAGACGTCATAGTATGGAGTTTGATTGCGAGTTATCTACGTGGTAACGATCATTTATCTAGCTATATTTATAAGCAAACGCCACAAAACACACACATTTAGACGTTAAGTAATAACACCGAAATATAAGACAGAATAAAAACGTACCCCGGAAACAAGCCATGATACTTATCTCTGAACAGTTAAAGAAATACAGTAATTGTGCCATCAAAAAAGTTTACTGATGATCTGATGTTACGTTGAGCCAAAATTGTTTCTTTTGTTGCCTTTAATGTGTCTGTGAAAACATAACACTACTATTTTACAATCGAAAGATAGATAATGATTGTAATTTACGAGTTCAGTACTTCAACAGAGTCAATGTACTCTTATTGTCCAAATAAAGGTAATATTTTTCGCACGGTAGTAAGAAATTCAAATCAGTGAAATGTAATAATACTGTTTTGAGACTAAAATAAAATCACAAAGAACATTTCCGAAAATTTCACAATACGTCAATGTTCTGCAAAAGTTTCCAAATTTTTACAAAACGAAATCATGGGAATTCTGTATAATAAATTTCTTTAAATGATTTCCTATGGACTTAATTGTTGAGATGCAAAGCGTTCTTTTAAAGTAAACATGTTATTAGCAATAAGAGCCTTCGAGTTTCAAATTAACCGGTTAACATATGTACATGTATTTTTAAAAACGGATAAGTATGTTAGGTAAATAAAAGTTTCCTTCACAAGAACTGATGCGTAATTATCATTTATAAAATAAGATGGATGTAAAATTCACGTCATTGTATTAAAAAACAACGAATGATACGGGAGGCAAAATAAAAAAGCCTTTGTGAAATTTTCTCAACATTAATCACCGCACAGCCATGCAAACTGCAAAATTTCGTGATTCGCATTCTGCCATTGACGCCCAAGTCTAATCTTTGAAGATAGTTCACAATTGATGTACGCACGAAATTGTTCAGAAACATAATGAGCATACATGTATAAATATGATGGTGATATGTTATTGGCGTCGCACTAAAGTGCGGCGACTCGTATGTAATACTTTTTTTTTTCGCTTACGGGAGGAGAAGTTATTTTACGAATCAATGTATATATTTTTGTTTTAAGAATATCTTGCATAGTGGTGATTTTTTGTGTAAATTAGTGTAAATAAGTACTGCATTTGTGCCTATTACATTTACAACAACATTTATTTCCAATAATGCAAAGCTAATTCTTTTAATAAATATCTCATCACAGGGACTCGGCAATAATAAAAGATCACAGGGACTGGGCAAATACGCGAACCGGTGAAACTTTCTGGTTTTGTATAAAAATAAAAACAAAACATAATCAAAATATATTAATCTTGTGGTTTTTCTAAAAATAGCGCAGACTTTTAATGTTCAAGTTTTGGTTAACGCGTATTTTCTTCAATTTTACAAGACGACAGCGATTACACGGTTTACTGCTTTATTGATAATTGTTACACTACAGTCACTTATTAATATCTTAGTTAGATGGTGATTTTTCAAGCGGTTCCGCAGTGTAGTGGTTACACGCTCGCTGCACATGTGAGAGGCCCAAGGTTCGAACCCCAGTAGAATCAAATTATTTGCTTTGTGTTCTATGTTAGCTTGTTGTTTTGATGTAGACATTTTAGTTTAAATAAATATGCTGTTTTATTGTAACCATTTTTTTGTTTTTATTATGCCCATGAAATATATGTGTGAGAGGGTGGGGGGCTCGTAAACACATTAAAACTTTTACAGTGTTTTCATATCAATGAGTACTCAATCCCTATCGTAATTGAGCAACGTATGAATAAGTTCTGAATCATCTCCCATTGAAGTTGAGAAAAATAGTAAATTACGCTTACAAGATGAAGCAGATTTTTTAAAACCTACACAGTTCTGTTCCATTAATGAAATCTGCACACGGATGCCAGTAAAAAAAGGGAAACCAATTTCAATAAAATGAACTATGAAATATTTGGGGGTTACAGCACAAAATCATAGATAATGGTTATTTGGGGGTTATATCACAACATCATAGATAATGGTTATTTGGGGGTTATAACACAAAATCATAGATAATGGTTATACCAGTATCTTTTTCTATTTTGTTTAAAATAATCGGCCAATATATTAATATTTACCGTAGAAAAAAATCGTTCCATGTAACTGTATTGCCTTTTACACTGAAATTCTCGACGCCCTTTGATGCTTTGCATCAATACCTATCTTGTTTAATTAATAAAATGAGGTGTCAGTTGTATACTTTGTGTTATGTGCTAGGTAAAGAACAAGGATAAATAAAGTAAATGTATGATGGTGTTTGTAGAAGAACTATAAAATATTGTTTTTAAACAATATTTAAATTCGTTTTTCTTGAAGAATTGTTTACTTTTGAATGTTTGGCGGTAAAACCCATACAAATCTCAAACACAATATCCACTGCAGTATAAATTCATTTATTAACGATGCAAATGTAACAGACACAGCTGGCCCCGTGTTCACAAACCGATTTTGCAATCGAAAATCGATTATAACTGACATCGATATTCTTTTTTGCCTATCAACCATAATGGAAATCCATTTTCAATGACAAGCAAAATCGATTTTCGATTGCAAAAAATGTTTTGTGAACACGGGGCCAGATTTTAAAACTAAAATTTAGTGGTTTTTTTTCTCAAAATAGATAACAACAAATCGCACCATCCTTGGAATAATAACAATATAATAGTAAATGCGAATTAATTTTTTTTTAACATTTTACATAATTAGATATTTCATGTACAAAAGCAGAAAACGTTTATACGAGTATTATTTTTATTTACTTTCCGTAATAAGATTAAAAGTTAAAGTTCAGAAACATATTGCACTTGCATGCATGTAATTATTGCTGGTGATATTATTATCATTACCATTAGTCACAAAAAAAGTCCAAGGTTATAGAATTGGAAAACCAGTTACGTCACATGGCAAGTGGCATTGCACTTTAAAAGCGTGTGGCATAGTGTAAATGTGCTCTGATTTCATTGTAAACCGTAATGTATTGTTCTTGTTGTGCATTAATAAACTAACCACTTAAGTTTTCTAGCACATGATCATGTACTATAAGAAGTTACGTAAATGCAGCGACGTTCTAATCTGACTGCTAGTCTTCGAGTCACAGCTTGTGACACATGTTGTAGCGGAAGAAGCATGTGCAAACGGTAATCAACCTTCGATGTTCACACACTTAATCATCCGTCTTAATTGCTTGCATACAGATAAACAATTCTGGATTTCAGTTAGGGACTTTTCGGCGTAGCTATTAATCCCAGGTTTCGCACTTACAGCCAATACAATGTTGGAGAAATTTCCCGCCAAAAGGCTAAAATTGATAATAGATTTTGGATTTGTTAAAAGTATCTCAACAAGTATTGGTTTTGCCTTCAATACGGTTTAAAAATGTTAATTCGAGTGTGTTCACAAGCATTTTCTTAACTAAGTACAAGTGACCTAATTGTAAATCCAGAGAATCTAAAACACAGTTTTGAACCGATAAGAGATAGCATTGGGACAATTGTTGTCACCAAATTTAATGATAATATGACAATGGAAACAAATACAAAACATAATGAAGGTGACAGTAAAAAGTATAATATTGTCTCAAATAAAGCTAGCATCTTGCACATATATCGTACAGGAAAATTGTGCATGTATCACTCGCGCTCTCGTTGTGGCTTGCCCCTAACAAAGTCAGGTTGGTTTCGTAATGCGAACTTGAGGTTCGATGCCGGTAAGATTCTGAAACGCTGAGGTACTTTATTTGATGTACCCTGTATTTTTTCGATGGCATTAACATTTATTTATTTATTTCTGAGACTACGTGTATTCCACAATAAACACTACAATAATTATACAACAACATTTCAAAATTATTGAGTTTATGGTTTCATTGTATGTTTAAGGAGACACATGTATTATCTTTTGATTATCTTTTATAATTACATAATCTGAACAGTGTGTTTTTGCTACTTATGTAATTGTTCATCTTTATAAAAGGTGATCCAAGCATAGCAGTATGGTGTGATGTGATCTTTTGTGTGTAAAACCCTTGATTCATCACCATTGTCAACGATGCTGATTGTTCTGAAAACCTTTAAACAGTTTGAATATATCATTTTACTTGCGTGTCTGGTAAAATGTCGCATTAAAAAAGGCAAAATACACGTAAAGTTTATTTTCTTAATTCGTCTATACACATTTTACTTATCAATAAAGGGTAATAGTGGACAACTAAAAAGTGTTACTATGTATACCAAATTCATGTACAGCATTGCATACTTAAATGCCAGGGTATTGTAGATAAAACATACTACGAAAAGTGAAACACTTGGTATCTCATTCGTACTCAAAACAATTTAGACAACATACTTATGTTATATTTGTTGAATGATTAAGCTATATAGGTGAACCCCTCAAGGAACAATAAGCTATCTGTTCTTCCTACAACTCTTAGGTTGAGTTGTTCTTGATGAATGCATTTTGCGTTGGAGATACCTCGTTTTTTAATTTGCATTATTATAAGACCACGTTAAAAGGCTTATGTAGAAATAAGTCACTTGATCGAACAATCAATGATTGTTGTAACTTGCATTAGGGTTTACAATCTTATCGGGAATTTTGCACGGGGAATAAATCGCTTCACTGTTGTCCCACAAACAAATGCATATTGTCAATTATCTCTTTCAAGACAAGACAAGACAAGACAATATAAAATATTAAACATTAATATATTCTTTTTATACCTGGGTTAATGTCTATTAATATTAATTTGGCATCATTTGTATTATTCCTTTCTATTGTTTCTTTGTATTAACATGTGTGTTACTAGTAGCACTTCAGTGACATACATTATTCTGCAATAACATTCCATAGTATAAACTAAATAATTGAACAACTCACTGATCACTTCACTGTGTGACTCTGAACAGTTAAAGCAGAACTACATTAACAGCATCTGCAGTACAAATCAGCGCGCTACACAACATTCACACTTCATTTCATGAATATCAAATACCTTTTGATGCGATGATTTAAATCCAAAATTCATACACGTTGCAATCTATATATTTTTTCATGACTAGAATAAAAGTATTCATATCACGTGTGAAATTCTCAAATATTGGCATGAATTGAATACTAGTAACGAAATTGCCTTTACAATCCTCCGATATTGGAACATGTACGCGAATCTTACACACTTTCCATTGCTTTTACTTGAATATATATATATATATATATATATATATTCCGCCTTCTTTCATTGTCAATGGCGACGGTACCAATGCCATGTTCCTCGTTATAGGCCACCTGGCTCTCAAGCAGGGCGGTCGGCTGTGCTTCATAACGCAGACATCGGCCCCACCAGGACCGCTCAACGCACACCTCCTCCTGCTGCATAGAATGTTAAAGTACATTCTTGCCGATCGTGTGTACCATCTTGGACACGGACTGACGCAGGCATCCAAGAAATTTGAAACAAGCAGTGTACCAATGCGTGTATTAATAATAGATATGTACAATTTTTATTGACCATTATATACTTCGAATATCACTATTTACATTGACCATGTAATGGGATATTGATTATTGCGTTATAACAGCCCATAGTTTCAATTTTATTATGAATTCTTGGATTAACATAAATAATTTAAGACCATGTTGTTATCTTACCAAACTCCATATCTGAGATGAGCCGTTCTGAAGAAAAACTCACGTTTTATGGTTACTTAAGCAATCCATCGCAAGTTCGATAATAAATTGTTAACAGCATAAAACGCTGACCAACCTGTAAAAGAAGAAATTGCAAATAGTATCATCAAAAATTAATAATAGGATGCTGTATGGTCGTCATTAGAAACTAATACGACCACGAGTATATTAATTAACGAAGGTGTCAATCGATAGATTAACTAGTCAAGGGTATAGGAAACAATCGCCCAAGACGATATTTCATCATTAAATCCTACCAAACTTTTTCTTTGAAGCATTCACATAGAAAAGGTGGCGTAAAAAATCCCTAACATATGTCACAGATGGGAAACTAAGAACAGAAGATGATTCTTAGCCCGCGACATTGCATTTCTATTACTAAAGTAATCCTTTGAGGCAACCGTCTAATAGTCATTAATTCGTTGTAATGTCGTTGCATGGTAGCAAATCACTTAACGACAGGTGGTAACTAGTAAAACATCTCATTTGAACACGAAGAACAAACAAAAGTATTTTGGGGGATATGCGAACCGAATAATGTTTTATGTGTTGAATCGCGTAATCATTTTTTGTTAGAGTGTGTAAAAACATACATATTTTGTATATGTATTTATTTGTGTACCTATTTTTGAATTTATTTTTCTGATGTGTTATTATTGAAAACGCTTAGACGACGAGTAATGTTATATTTAAAGATAAGGAAAAAACACACGTCATTTGATTTCTCTAGTAATGTTTACAAAATTAGAGTAAGTAGGTATTCCTATATTTTTTCCATTATTTCAGTAACATTATTTACGATTTCCCTACTTAATAAATAAACGTTTATCATTAACATGTGGAAATATTTCCACCTCTATGTAATTTTACTGTAGTTATCTTTAAATTTAAAAAAAATAAAGCAAATATTGTACAAGAAAGCGAAAACTATCGCAAACTTAATGCTAAATTTATGTATTATTAAGCATGATCAAATTGAGCCAAAATTAGTTTTCCAAAATCCAACTAAAGTGCCATTACAAAGTATTGCCTTGGCATAAAAATTAAGGTCCGTTGGGTTTGAATCATTAAATAACATTGTGATATACCTACGTGAGCTGTTGATTCTTTCCGAACAAACTAAACCGTGTTTGTATGTAAATGAAAATAATAGGAACATGTTCACTTAAAAACTACTATATATATCATGTAATAGATCATCTAGCAGAAAATACGTGTATTGATAAATTTTTGTTCTTTAATGGATAATATGTTATAATAATTCTAAAAACATAAACCTGTTATTCTCGATTATTTGCTGTTATCCATGGAATGTTTAAATGCGTACTCTCCACCTTAACTTGTGAACATTCGTAAGTTTCTGTTTTTTTACACTACATGTCTTTCGGAAAAATACATATTATACGACCTAAGTTATAGCAAGGGCGATATAAATGGTATTAAATTATCCGTAAGGTTCGATCTTAGGTAACTTCTTAAGTTGGTTTAATGATACGCTGAATCACTTAATTTGGTGTCGTTCTTGCCTTTGGAACACGTTGGTAATTTGTGATTACACACGTTAAAGACAATCCACCCATCATTTACCTATTGATTTTTAGATAGAAATAAATAATAAAAAATAAAAAATACCTTTATTAATATGCAGCAGTAAATTAACATGTTTTACAACATTAACATTTTATCTTAAATTAAAGCTATACAAGTCATTAAATTTAGAAAACGTTTATTGTCGGAATAGACGCTTCCATTTCTGTAATGAGTGGTCTAGCACATTTGTACTGCCATTAATTGCTGTGATATAAACGAATGTTTACTGTTATCATGATGTTGGAGAAGCCTCTACATGTGACAAAATGTGCAGCACAGTTGCACAGAATGATATAGATGTATTAATGCAATAACGCGAATCGTACTGCCTTACATTAAAACAAACTGATGCAGAAACCGCAACTATAAAAGCACGTTAGTTAGGACTACCTAGAATAGTACAATATTATAATCATGTTTGTATTGTTCACATGCTAACCGAAGGAATCCTCTTATGGCTAATCCTGCTTTAAGTTATTTATGCTCGATGTCACCATTAATAAAGATACCAAGCGCCTGAACCGGTAGACGATTACAGGTCATAGGTTGAGTACTTAATAATACATAAGTTTAAATGAGTATTGTGTTTTAAATCACTACGATGTGAATGCTTTGGAGATTGTTTTTGGTCGTTTTTATGGCAAATTACTCGCATGTTTATCCAATGGATTTAAATAAATCTATTGTTGATGACAATCATTAGCAATCAGTTCATCAGATAGTTTAACCGATTATGGGATCGTCGTTGAGTAGAATGACTGATACATTTGTTTAATTCGTAACCGTTTTGTCGAAAGGTGGTGTACTTACAAATCATCAAGCACCAACAGTCAATCATAGAGTGATCATTTGTTATTCTGATTGAGTGCGGTTCAAATTCTGAAAACATGTGTATTGAACAATTAGCGAATAAAGCAGTTACAGAGTTAAGTCCGTTATGATTTCAGCGGATGTAGAAAACATGAATTAAGAAGAAAGCCTGATCTTTAACATGCAGGTTAGACAGGGAATCTTTAAACAATAACTGTGTAAATTGCAGCATCAACATAAGAAAGACAGAAATGTATCACAAAAATATAAAGCCCAACCGAGAGAGTTCCCGAGCATATCCCCGTGTAGTAATGAGAATGATGGTACGCGACAAAATGTTCGGGAGTTCGTTCTTTACGGTTGACTAATGAAAATATCCATTGATACATAGATGAGGTCTTGTTGTAGAGTTCGCTAAGTGAACAATCCGTAAAACAGATTATTCTCTTTGAAAGTATAATAATAATAAATAATAATAATAATAAGCGCAATATTTCATGCTATGAACGGAATTTATCCATTTTAAAATATGTCCACAGCCTCGCTATGTTGTTTACGAATCAAGTGACCACAAGCAAGTGACCAAAAGCAACAGCGATTAAGAAATTTAATATCTTATACTGAATTAAAGGTTTTTCAACAATCCATGTAGAATGTATATTCAGTAGATAAGGTTATAGTAACAAAAGATGGTAAACAAGTGTACTAATTATCTTCTTTTACTACTAGGCGTCGCCGCGGTAGGTGCAGATGGTCTCAGAAGACAGAGAAAGAATTCTACTTCGATGAACATCGTTAACACAGCGGCGACGTTGACAAATATGAACGAGAATCTCGATTGATCGTGATTTTGCTCAATTAAATCTAACACTCGTTCATCTGGGCATCAGAACATCTGATTATGGACCATTAGACGACCTTAATAAAATAAAACTTTTTACTTATTTGCTAAAATATAAAGCAACTGATTACTAAGTTGGAAAAGATACATGGGATAAGACAACGAAGCTGCAAATTTTGTTTATAGTATTTCGAATGTTTTTTTTAAATTTTTGTATCTGTTTTTATTTTGAATAACCACGCTTGCAAGCTGGTACACTCCATATTACATTCCAAAATGTATAGTATTATGTAAGGTCCATGTATTGCTATCCTAGTTGTACAGACAACTATAAACGTTTGCCGTGGAATATCGCATACGAGAAATTTGAACTGTTTATTGATACGTAGCATTTTGATTTGTACAATGTAACGACGATCCTGAAATAGTTTTGAAATAATTCTATGAACAATAGGAATTACAAATATTGATATTGCAGCGATAAAAGTATCACCTTCTACATCATTAATAGTTAAGTCTAAGACGGATTGTGCGGTGTCAGATTAGTTGCTAATATTATTTAGAATTTAGAATTGCATGACCACCCATGAGGTAAACTATTCTATGTTTACTTTGCAATTAAAACATACATACGCCACGATTAAACATTCATAATGTGATATGGGCTGTAAACGATACGCTATAAGTCTGATATGATATAATCTCGTTTCACAGGTTTTCAGTTTTCAAGTGTATAATTGTGTTAAGACGCAATGAACGAGATGTTCTTGAAACATATCGAAGAGCGCTTTTCTCGGTATAGTTAAGACATTCCAATAACGCCGCATTTCGTATTGTGTAGAACGTTGTAATATTCACGTTATAAACATTCGTTGTTAAAAAGGGGGTACAACTTCAAAAGTGCTTAATTGGAAATGTTTGTAACAAGTTTTAAGGAAATCCAAAGCTGATACGGGGTTTAACTATAAGTTTGAAAAAACCCATCAGGACCTGCGCTTTAAGACACACTCGTTATCAATTTGAATGGGTTGTGTTCATTCAAAACTTGCAATATAAAAAGCTATTACATATTTTTAAAACTGAGTTGCGTCTAAACTTTTACAACAGCGAACACCTACAGTGCCTCCAGCGCTTTGATTACTAAAAGTGGAAGAGCTGCAGTTGTAGAATTTTGTCTAGTTCTATTCATTTACAATTTCAACAAATATTGCTAACGCGTTTGAAGCATTACGGGGAAACACGCATTTTTCTTTAAAAAAGAGCTTTCATATAGTGTGAACATCGGTCAAATTAAATATTAAAGGCAGAAATCGAATTGATCGATATGTTCTTTCACAAAAAGTCGTTTTCGATACGCCTTATTGATCGCAGTGTGTTTCTTCATATATGCGTTTTGTTTCATAAGTTCCGTAAGTAAAATACATCTCAAAGTGCAATATGTATTGTTAGTGATATATTGCGAAGAGGCACGATTTTGTGCAAACAAACCAAGTGATCAAATTTCAGCACTCAACGTCTCGAGAACTGTGTAATAAACGTGCTCCTGAAATACCTATGTTTTTGCATTGAATACATCTATTTATATTGCTTAGACTTAATATTTGATAGCGAACCGAAATAACATATACTTTCTTCTGTTGATGCTGAAAAATTACTCAAATAAGTTGTTTTTTTTATTTTAACACGCGTTATCAAAATACGTGATTTAAATAAAAACAATTTAAAAGTATGTCAACATTTTTACACAGCCAACTTCCTTTCATAACGACCATTTTCATATTCAGATGTTAGAGTTTGAGGTAAAATCTGCACAGAAGTAAGAGGATGTTAACACGCACTCCATCTGGGAACTATGCATTAAATTACTATAATATAATTATATTATAATATACTATAATGGGCACTATAATGGACAAGCAGTAAAATACATGTAGTCATAATTCTGCCAAAACTCGTTCCAGTCAAAACTATTTGCGTACAAACATCTACACCTCGGGGTAATTCAACAATCAACGTTTTAGAGAAATCCATTATGCAGTTACAAAGGAGTTCCGAACGGACGTGTTTAAACGTTTGTAATTACGGACAATTGCAATGTTTCGTCCATACCACTCCGTGAGGGCATACATTATGCAAGGTGAAAAAGATTCCTCAAACAGAAAACAGCAATTCAACGTTTTATTGCAGTGCCAGACTAGACACTTACTAGAGAATGTATGGTACATTCGATGTATTCGATTCCAAGATAAAATTTAGTTGTTATCTGAAATGTTATTGTCACAATAAAATTGATACACGTTTAACAGTAAATGTTTATGAACGGAATGTAAGCATTCATTAATTGAATTGATAATAATTTCAATAAGACACCACGTAGGGTTCGAAAGACGGTTCGTGCTAAAGGTCAGGTATCAATGTTTGCTGACCTTTTTGTTGTTTGAGCAAAAAAGACCAAGGATGATCCTAAAAAAGAATTAACTTAATTATGATTAAATGAACACGTAGATAGAGAAAGTAGAAACCAGAGGTATCATGTACACTGCATGTCCTGTTTGTTTCACGTATGACCTGCCAACACAAGGAAAATGATACTATGACTATTTTAAACCGGTCTTATCCGATTAGTTACATATGTACTTAGGTTGGGTTTGCGTGTTAAACGTTAATGTCAGAAATGATAGAAAATAGTGCATATTTATTTATTGAAACACGGCTTAATTTACATGTATAACTCCACTGTGAAAATGTTCACACAATATTAAATTCAAAAGCCCTCATTTTTAAATACAAGGCGCCACAATTTTAGCAGGGTGCTCTCATTCGATATCCGCCCCCTCTATTAGATATGTAAATATAAATGTGATACTTGTGAACCTTATCTAACATACTTTGTATTTACCGCCGTGTTTTCTTTCAATTGACATTGTGACAGTATATGTCATTGTATGTCTACTTTTTGCGTTTAATTTTCATCTTCTTCAAAACCAGCCATACTTTGAACAAACCAAAAAATCTGATTAAGCAGCTGCATCATTAAAACAGCTTATTAAAATAGCATTCCCCAAAACCTTTTTTTCTAAGTAATAAAGACGGATGCTTTGATAGTTTTGCGACTGAACAGGATGATATGTAGGCGTATCTCTATGAATGTTGTCATACTAAAAATAATTCAAGAACGCTTTTGGTGGAAAGTATGCAACATTTTCATTTGCAAGAAAATCTTAGCAAAAACGTTAAAATAAATCGTTCATAATTAAGTCAGATAATTGATCTCTAATGCTTTCCTTTTTAATCGAATACAATTTATTATTTTATGCTTTCCTGTGGTTTATAGAGAAATGTCCATGAAGTAAAACTGGTATTTCATTGTTTTAAACAGTGAAAAATAACAGTGAAACATATCGATATTTTACACTGTTTTACTGTGAAATGACGTCATTTTTTCGACGAAATGACGTCATTGACAAAATGACTTCTTAAATCAGCGAAATTATCCAGTTAAACTCTTGTACAATGTAAATAAGCGGTGCAAAAAGCATAAAATAAAAAGAAAATTTGTTGGATTTGATGGAATAACGAGGTAGATTGAGCACTTCCATGAGGTTCTTAACAAGGCAGCTCCTACGAACCCACCGGAGATTCCGCCAGCTACAAGCGATCTGCCAATCAAGTGATGTACTCCCACGAAGGAAGAGATCAGCAGCGCCACCAAGCAATTGAAGAACGGCAAATCTGCAGGACATAACAGCATACCCACAGAAGCGCATAAGGCTGTCGTCGAGACCAGTGTGGAGCTACTATATCTGCAAGATATGGGAAGAAGAATACATTCCAACAGAGTGGAAAGAAATATACCTAATCAACCTCCCCAAGAAAGGCGACCTCAGTTCCTGCTCCAACTTCCGAGTAAGCTGCCAGTCGAGGAAGACCTCCTTCTAAGACGTTGGCGGTGTATTGAACACACACCCGCGTACACCTGTATGCAATACGATCATCATCATCATCATCATCATCGTCAGACGATACTACAATTTTATTAGACGTAACTGAACAATCCTTAAATGAAACTCTAACTGTTATTCAGGATTTTGCATTTATATCAGGTCTAAATGTAAACTTTGATAAAACAAACGTTGTATGGATTGGAAAGCACAAATATAGCTGTCATACCATAAAACTATATGGAAACTAAATTGGATGCAACACAGCTTTAAAACGCTGGGAATACATTTCCATGTTGACCTTTCAAAATTGATTAAATTAAACCATGATGAAAAAATTGTCAAAATGGAAAATAATCTGAAAAACTGGAAAATAAGATTTTTAACACCAATTGGAAAGATTGTAATTGTGAAAACACTTATTGTGTCCCTATTCAATCACTTGTTCATATCATTGCCTAACCCACCCGATACCATTCTTAACTCTATAAAGTCTTCTATTCTGAGATTTATTTGGGGTGGGTATAGTAAAATAAAGTTCCCAACACTAGTAAAAGATTATAGTGATGGAGGTGTAAAAATGATCAATCTGGATGCATTTATTCCAGCATTGAAACTAACATGGTTACACAAAATTCAATCCTTTAGGGGAAATTGGATAGAAATCAAAAAACTTTATTTTGATACATATAGACTCTTTAATTGCTGTTATCATTATGCTTTAAATATAGCTAACATAATATCTAACCCTTTTGGGGTAGATGTTTTAAACAGCTTCTCACTTTATTGTGGTAAATTAGAAGTAAACACAGACGAAATGTTGTATTATCCACTGTTTTACAATCCAAATATTTTGATAGGAAATAAAAGTTTTTTCTTTAAGGCATGGTTCCTAGTTGGATTTCATTGTATAGGTGATATATTCAAAAATGGAACCTTTATCTCATGCGATGACCTTAATAAAATGTACAATTTGAACATAAATTTCATTCATTATACAGGGCCGACAAGAGCGATAGATACTTTTTTGAAAAAATGTCGTATATCGTGTCCTACCCTACAAATTATCAAACCCTTTTTACCACCATTATTTCAACTTGTACTGAAGCAAGAATCATGTGCAAAACGACTATACACCATTCTAAATAAAAATAATGAACAACCAACTGTTACACAAAAATGGTGTACAAAACTTAATACCATAATTAATGAAAAAGAATGGAACTGCTTATTTAAACTACCCTTTTTAATAACCAATGATGTAAAGATTCAGTGATTCCAATATAGGCTAATTTACAAGATACTTGGATCAAATAGTATTTTGAGTAAAATGAAAATTTCTGATGATCCATTATGCAAACAAAGTGAGGAAAATTTAGAACATTTATTCTGGGGGTGTCACATATCTTAGGCAATTGACATGACGCCTTATCAGTGATCGCTCCGCCCACTTAATCACGTGGCTCAGCGGGAAGAAAACCTAGACAATCTAACACCAAAATGGCTTCTTTGCCTATAGACTGCATATAGATTTACGCGATATTCCGGATGATTTTATGGGCTTGTTTAACACCATATTACACTTGTAAAGTGGTTGATGTCATTGAGTTATTCAGCAAATGCAAAAAAATATACGATTAAAGAGAACATCAGCTATTTATAACGGGTAAATCGGTACATTAAACACGCTCTCAAACGCTTGCGCGCTTACCGAAATCGAACCCGTTATTACGTGTAATGGTGGTATTTGCAATAAATTAACACTTCACCGGTATTTACCCGTGTTATTAACAAAATTATTACCGAAACATTCCCCCATACCCGTGTATTTGACACGAAATAGCGCTTTATAACTGGGAATTCGGTGAAGTTTTACGCGCTTTTTGACGCCGGGTGGGTACCTCAATCCCACATGTTATTGCGTATAAAAGTGATATTAATCATATTAAACATTGCTAATGGGACATTTATCAATCACTATAATTTAAAGCGCAAAAACAACACAGTAAGTTTGGACATTGTCTGATATAAAATTAGCGTTGTACGAAATGGAATACGGTCAGGCTATTATAAATTAATAAGGCTACCAATATCAGACCCTCGCGCAGGTACCGACTTCCCCGAAGTTACCGCATTTACTGGTTAACTAATATCAGTAATAATAACTCTTTTACAATAGCATTTATCGATACGTCTTTATTAAAATAATAACAAAATGGTTTTCACTTGTTTCTGACACACACAGAAACGCGATTTTTAACGGGGATTTCGTAAAGTTACACGAATTGGGTACCAAAATTCTCAATTAATTTACATGCACACGTGACATAATACATACTTAATAATGCTTAGTTATTGCTTATATGACATTTCAAGTTTGTGAAATAAATTGATTTAAACATATTTTATTTCCAAAATAGTTACACAACTACAGAACATATATAGAAATACAACTGTTTTGAAAAAAAGGGTAGGACCTAAAGTTCTAACAACATTATTGGTGGTCTTTCCCTGTTGTGTTATTTACATTGCATATATTCGTGACGATAGCGTGATTTTGTAAAGCTGTAAGTTACATGGTCAAGATTACATTTGTATTAAGAGAGCAAAATACAAGTGCGCAAGTAAAATACAAAAGAAAATCATGGTTTGTAAAGCATTGGAAATAAAACATACAGTACAACCTTGAGATTGTGAAGTCCTGTCCAGAAGAATAAACATAACTATGCGCTACAACAACATTATGAAAAACGCTTTGTCGTCTTAATAAATATCTGAACATTTTTAAATATGAAGCAGTTGGTGTCATTATCTAACATGTCATTACCAAAAAGCATTGTATTGCAATTTATTTGTTCAATTGCGTGTAGGGTTTCAAAAAGAGTAGTACGTTGTTCAGAAAAGCGTGGACAAATAAAAAAGAAATGATACACTGATTCAACTTCTCCACATACGCATAAAGGTGAAGGTTCTAAGTGATTGATGAACAAGTGCAATTTCAAATCGCTACAGTTATTCCTTAGTCGAGCATGTAAAATGGACGATTTTCTATCACCAGTATGAAAATATAAAGGAGTTTCGACATTTGGGAGAAATAATTGTTTCAATTTAATTTTGAATCTTGATAGAGAATCTAACAGTCTTATGTCGCGAGGTAAGTTGTTCCATAGATCGATAGCCGACGGGATAAATGAGCGTGAGTAAAGTTCCGTCCTTCTAGTAACGATTACATAATCATTTGCGTTCCTCAGGTTCCTAGCAGATTGTTGATAGACAGTTGCTGGTAGTAAATTTTGTAAGTAGTCTGGACATAAACCATTGTGAATTTTGTACATATGTATAAGTTTTAGATACTTCCTACGCTCGGCTAAACTATGCCAGTTGATTTCTGAATACAAGTTAGACAAAGAAACAGATTTTGTGAGACCTGTGACTATTCTTGCCGCTTCATTTTGTATTTTATTTAACATTTCTTTTTCGTAAAGAGCACATCCGTCCCAAACGACACATGCATACTCAAGTAGTGGTCGTAGGTGGGAAATATAAATTTGATTTAATGTTTTTCTTGAGACCGTGTATTTAATTTTTCGCATAATTCCAAGTATTTTCGATGACGATTTTACTATATTAGTGATATGCTCGTGCCATTTGCCGTTTGAACTGAGTGTAAGACCGAGGTGTTTGTGGTTTTCTACAAAATTGACCGGTACATTATTAAATAAAACATGTGGTTGGGGAACAGCATGGTGTGATGAAAACAACATAGCCACGGTTTTATGTGGATTAAAATCTACAAGCCATTGTTTTGCCCAGTTACTTATAACTTGTAGGTCACGGTTCAGAACAATTTCAATGTTATATATATTTGAGGTAGTACATGAGAGGGAAGTGTCATCGGCAAAAAGGCGGGCAGTACATTGAAGGTGCTTGACTATGTCGTTTACATAAACAAGAAAAAATAATGGGCCTAGAACAGATCCCTGTGGAACACCGGCATTAAGCTCTAACGTTTGAGATATTGATGCTCCAACCACGACTTTTTGAGTGCGACTCCCTAGATAACTTTTTATCCAATTAAGTAAATTACCATCAAATCCATTTTGTTTAAGTTTGAAGAGTAGTCCTGTGTGCCAGACGCGGTCGAACGCTTTAGAAATATCACAGAAAACCATGCATGTGAGTTTCTTTTCATCAATACCTTTCGTTATTTGATCAAAAATGTCGATTAATTGAGCGACTGTGGAGTGACCTTTTAAGAAGCCCGACTGGTTGGAGTATATAAGTTTGTTAGCAAGAAGGTGGTTGTATAAATGTTTATAAACTATCCTCTCCATCAGCTTGCCTACGCAACTTAACAATGAGATAGGACGGTAGTTGGAAGGATTATTCGGTTCTCCCTTTTTAAATAGAGGCATTACAATCGCTTCTTTCCATTGGGCAGGATATGTACTTTCGTAAAGTGATTTGTTAAAGAGGATACACAAAGGCTTAGCAATAGAATTGCACGTTTTTTTAAGGACAATGTGACTTATAAGGTCACCACCGACGGCTTTATTGGTCATTAAGCATTTAATAACATCTATAATTTCCGATTCTGATATGGACAGGTTATATAATTTTGCGTTAGAGATATCTGAGAATTGTGGAAGAACACCGGTTGAGTCATTCAACGACGCAATAGAGGCAAAGTATCTGTTTAAACAGTTTGACTTGTCGGTATCTGACAAATGTACAATAAGATTGCCGTCAGAGTCCGTTGACTGTAAAGGTGGTATCGAATTCGGATGAGAATTTGTTTTTATTAGTTGCTTTAGTGTTTTCCAATATTTTTTTGGATTTGAAGTATTTAGTTCATCAAGAGATGTTTCTAGGTTCGAATAAAACTGTTCTTTCGCATGTTTTATCATGTTATTAACCTTATTTCGAAATTGTTTATATTTGTTCCAGTTAGCAGAAGTAGGATTGTCTATGGATATGTGTTTTTGTCTATCTCGTTTACGAGCCATTGTTCTAATAGAAGAATCATACCATGGTTTGTCATTAGGGCGCACTGTGACAAGTTTGTTTGGAATGCAAAGTTTCATCATTTCGATAAGTTTGTTCGTAAACATAACAGTTGCTTCATTAACATTAGAATCATGGATAAATTCCCAGTTTGTACCTGTAATAAGATTGTTTAGTCGATCGAAATCGGCATATTTATACAACCAAATGTTTCGTTGAATCGGTTTGCTGTTTATTAAAGGAATTGAAACATGAATGGCAGTAGCATGATGGTCACTAACAGTTTGAGGGATAACTATTACTTCACTGTTCAAGCATGAAACGGTATCCGAGATCAATATCGGATCAATTAGTGTAGCAGTATTTGCGGTGACCCTTGTCGCTTGAGCGATAACGTTGTGCATATTATACAGGGAAACTGATTGAGAGAGGCGAGCATTGGGTTTAAATTGGTCTTCGTTTATGTCCCCAAGCATGATGACGTGAAATAAATTAATGTTCTATAAAGGGGATCTCGGTAATTATTGAAGCTTCCACTCGCTCTTGTCAAGACCGCATTGCCGCGTTGGAAATGGTATAAATTTAATTCATCTAACTTATCTTTCTGGATACCAAATGTCAGAGTTGCATTAACCCTTTTTACACCGTTTTTGCCATATTTCATTTTCGTTTTTTAATCCGAACAAAATAAACGAAACTCGTTTAAAAAATAAGATCTAGGCATTCGAGCTCCTAGTGTGGATTAAAAGCGTTTATTGGTGACACCACATGAGTGCAAATGTGTAGATACCGTTAATCAGATAATATATCACATGTCACCTTCAAATAACATGTATGATGTCAATTAAGTGCATTACTATCAGAGTAATAAAACACAGCATGAATTAGGCTTCATGCTGGGTTTTATTTCTCTTTGAGTAATGCAGATGTACCTCGCTTCTGACCTAGTAACTGATAAAACTATTTTTAAAAAAGTGAAATATTATGTGATAATCAGATCGATAACATAAACTATTTAAATCTGCTAGTATATCCGATAAAAATATATTATAATTGTCTTTGACGGTGTTGACGTTCAATTGTGCGTGGTGACGACCGCATGATTTTATACATCTCTAACACTTCTCAAGATCTCTTTTCGGTTTTTGAAACGATATAAATTAAATGTCACCAACTAATCTTTCAGGATATCGATTGTCCGAGTTACATAATCCCCATTGACACCGTTTAACCATTTTTAATCGTTTTTTAAAGAGGAAAACAAAAGAAACTCGTTGGAATAAAAGTGAACCTAAACATGTAGCTTGTCTAGAAAATGGCGGACAGGTCGCTGCTAACTAGTGCGCCCGATTAATCGATCGCTGATTGGTGGATCAATTCTAGTGGGCGGAGCGATCATAGATAAGGCGTCATTTCAATTATTGATGAAATATTACTAGAACAATCTTTTTCTTTTATTAACATGACAATCCTACTACTTGGATATTCAAATAAGTCTGCTACAGCCATAAATAATGCTATTTTGTTTGTTAAGCTATACCTGTACAAGTGTAAAATGAATAAATATGACGAAAAGCGTGATTATAGTTTTCATTGTGAAATGCTCGCAAAAAGTGCCGGGAGAGCTCTCGGGTCTATTATAAATAAAATCCATAATATGAAACAAGCTGGCTTTAAAACCTATGAAAAACTATACAATTCGTGTGTGATACCTATATCGGATTACTGTGCATCCATTTGGGGATTTAAACACTTTCAATCAGCAGAAAATGTTCACCACCGGGCAATACGGTACTTTTTAGGTGTACATAGATTTACGCCTATATTAGCGTTACTAGGTGAAATTGGGTGGTTACCGAGCATTTACCGTAGATGGCTTGCAATGATTAGGTTTTGGAATAGACTTGTAAAACTTGACGAATATAGATTAACCAAACGAGCATTTGAAAGGGATTACAGTTCATCAAATAACAATAACTGGTGTAGTGAATTTAAAACGGTCATGTCTAGTCTTAACCTTACGGATTATTATAACCGTAAACGCCCCATTCCAATGGATTTAGCTAAAGAAAGCATGACTCAGTTTTATTCAATAATTTGGTCTAGAGACTATGAACGTGTTTCAAAGTTAAGAACATATAGAACCTTCAAAACTGAATTTGTTTGTGAAGAATATCTGACACTGAACTTAAAAAGAAATGAACGCGCCTTATTTGCGCAATTCAGAACCGGAATTCTACCACTTAGGGTCGAAACCGGAAGGTATGTGGGTGAAGCCCCCGAGCAAAGACGGTGTAAGCTGTGTCACAGTGGACTGGTCGAGGATGAAACTCATTTTCTTGTTGAATGTGCTCTTTATGAAAACACAAGATCAGTTATATTTGGGAACATTTTGAACTCTGAAGAATATGCTACCTGTCAATCAAATAAAGATAAATTAGTTCTCTTGGTTAAATGTCATCCAAGAAAGTGTGCGAAATTTGTTGTAAATGCTTTTTATATCAGAAGCAGTATTTTATATAAGTAACAATATCTGTTGTATGATGTTGTGTCAGTTAAAACTTTAAAATAATATAATTATGTAAATGGGCTTCTAAGTATCAACTACGAATTACACATTTTTCAGGCATATGTCTTCTTACTTATGATAAAATTGTACATATCATATTATCATTGAACTCTTGCTATGTTCTTATACATATATTATATAGAAGATGCTAACTTATTCATTGAACTAAGTATGTTGCTCAAATATTTCATTGTCTATTTGTATAATAATGATCACGTTATATTTTACACTGTTGTTAAGGTGACTTATAGGCCTATTAGGCCGGGTGTTCTTGTATGCATTGTATATATGTCTGTTAATCTCCTGTACGTAAACACATGTCACTATAATAAAAGATTATCTATCTATCTATCTATATTCCAAGCATAATAGGAGCAAAGAAATACATTAAGTATGAATACGACAACTTGAAAATAATATCAATTTTAAAAAATAATTTAGAATCCTTCGACAGTGAATGTGAATTATTTAATGATATTGTCTCACGAACATGGAATGGAAATTTGATGATTGCTGTAGTTTTTAGTCTCACGAACGTTGAATTAAAATTTGATGATTGTTGTAGTTTTTCGTACTTTATAAAAATACTAACTAAAGCGTACCGTTACCCACATAAAATTAAATGTCAACGTTATAAAATATAGCGATATGCACATATTAATATGTCCTTATGCACTTATCATCTGTTATTTTAATGTACACATTCTACTCAGTCTATATTTACTTGATGTTTTTTTTCCATTCTTCACATATTTTGTATATGTATTTTCAACACAAAACTACTACACGTAATTGTAATCTTTACTATATACTTTACTAACCTTTACGCTTAGTCATCGACGAATACTATTGCGAATAACATATGACATGTGTTTGATGCATTACATGTATTTTTGGTGCCATGTTCTTATGTCTGATTGCAAAAAATATAGTAACTATTATATTTTCAACACTAAACTACTACATGTTATTGTAGATACTTTACTAACCTTCACGCTTAGTCATCGATAGTACTAGAACGAATAACTTATGATATGTGTTTGATGCATTACATGTATTTTTGATGCCAATTTCTTATGTCTGATTGCAAAACAATATTGATACTATTCATATTGTATGTAGATGCAATAATTGCAAAATAAAATGTGTCCATCATCATCACCACCAACACCACCATCACCACCACCACAATCATCATCATCATCATCAAAGTCATCGTTATTATCATCAACATCGTTATCATTATCATCGTCATCATCCTCATCTTTATCCTCATCTTAAACCTCATCCCCTACTCCTCCTGCTGATCAGCAGCAGCAGCAGCATATTAAGCAGCATTAGTTAAAGAAACAGTTGCAGAAATAGCAGCATTATCATTACGTGATTTATTATATCATCCCTTTTTACGGATGACGACTTCTTTAAAGAAAACCATTTTTTGCAGGAAACATTAAAACGTGTGTACCGCATAGACATGACGACGCCCTAAATCAACAGCCTTATACAACGTGTTTTTCATGTTTAGTACACGCAGCATACCATAATGAATCTTAGTATAGGAAAATAATATAGTTCAGAGATAATTATATGTAATATTTATCCAAATTGTTGATAAGTGCTTAATGCTTTTATAGTAAGAAATATCTTTTTTTCTTTTTCGGTCTCAAAATAATTGCCGTTTGCAGATTTTAAGAAATTAAAAACAAAAATGGCTCAATTATAAATGGTGTCTGATGCGTATAGCAGTGCAAAAATCACTAAACGTCATAATAGGGTGCCAAATACAAGTATAAGCTCTTAACTGGCAACTCATATACCATATTAATATCACGTGTACGATACGGTGAACGTCTATTTGAAATACGAGTACGTTTCAACATTTGATAATTAAATAATACTCATTTCGGTTTATCGAGATGTTTGCGTATGTATCTCAATGATATATTTCAGTAAAAAGATATGACATAGTAATGTTTTTGTGTTCATTTACAATTTCGACTAATCATATGTCCAATAACATACAATGATAAATTGTAATACTGTTTTTAATAAGCATACACTATTTTTTTAATAAAACATGTATCTTTATTGGCTATGTCAATGTATTGTGATTGAATATTGTAAGCAAAAGAATGTGACAGGTTAGAAAAACAATCGTATTGATGAGAGCTTTTACTTAAAATTAATAACGTCCCAATAATCATACATTTCACATTGCATCGGAAACATTGCTTCACTCAAAGTATTAACTCTTAATTTTGTGAGCGGAAAACAAGTTTGAAATGTTTTCCGAAATAA